>NC_089685.1:13343787-13646818 GCF_031753505.1 Anomalospiza imberbis
AAAATAACCACAGTTCTGCTGGTGTTTATTTACAATAAACACAAGCTTCTCTTTCTGACAGAAACCCACTAAAACGATTCTCCATTTCACAAAGTCTACAAGTGAGTAGGATCAGCAAAATTATGCAAAACATCCTGCTAGAAGAAGAAATGTAAACTGAGCCACTTACAGAGAGGAGCAGGCTGCCAACTTAATCTGATTCTACGACGACTGTAAACATGTACTTTTGGAACGTGAAGCGATTCACATTGCCACAGATGCCGTCAGAGAAACACAGCAACGTGATTAGGTATTCTGCACACGGGGGAAAATCCGGCAGATGACCTGCCGCAGCAAATACCAGATCTGTGCTCGCACACACCAACTGTTTTGACTACAGGCACTTGTTAAGCACCAAGTTTCGGTCCTACCAGTTGGACACCAGAATGGAACCTGTGCCAAGAACAACACGAGCTGAAAACGGCTGCAGGGTTTTTTGTTTTTCCTTTTGCTTTTTTGCTTTCTTCTTTTTTTTTTTTTTTAATAATTGTTGATACAACTCAAGTAACTGCAGAAATGAACCAGAGTGCAAAATTAAAAGGAGCAAAACCCACAAGTGTATATTTAGAAGAGGACACTGAATTTTAACTTCCTTAATCCAGGAAAGAAGGAGAGTGTTTGTGTACAACACAGTAGGATGAACCTGATGTTTTCCTGGAAATTCTGTTATTTATGGGATAACCTGGCATTTGTCAGGATAATTATAAAACACATGAGAAATAATCTCTAGACTACTACTATTTTACATTTACGTGGCCAAGTATCTTAAAAATGGCAAAATTCCATAAAGAGCCATACACAGCACTTCCCAGAACACTATTACTCCTCATGAGTAAAAAGCATGAAAAGAAAGAAGGGTCAAATGGAACTCCAAAAAATGCTTCAATTAGTGCAATTAGGTATCCTAAATGCAAACTGAAGCTTCTGGGTACTTGCCTACTTATTTTATAAGGATTCAGAGATATAAATATGAAGCTCCAAGGTATCAGTGAAGTATCAGACAGACAGGAAAACAATAGAAGTGTGAATACCCTGCCCTGGTGACAATGTCAGTCTTCACACCATTGAGCAGGAAGACCGAGATTTAATGTAGTGTCAAGGCCTGTTTCTACAGCTGTAAAAGGGGATATTAATGATTTAGGGTGTTACCTTGATTTAAAAAGGAATTGAAGACTTAAGTAGGAATTCATCACTCCTGTAATGACAATTCTATACCTGTAACCAGCATTTGCCACCTGACACATTGCTACTGTAGAAAAAATGTCAATTTTCAACTCTGTATTTCTCAGCTCAGCAAGGCCAAAAATCCCCAGGCAAAAAAGAAGTAAGGGAGCAAGCGAATCTTGGGTACACACTTTTCTGAGTGACAGCCTACCAAAGAAAAGCAAGGAAAGCTTATGCACAGAAATTTCACATTCTGCTGGAGGAGATGCTCAGGTAACTCCAACATGAAAAAAGAGTCTGAGCTAAATACCACCTCAAACCTTGCGTCCAGCACCACAAGGACAGCCCTCACCATCCTGTTGCACTGGTATCTTACTACCTGCTGACCCACATTCCCACTGTTTTTGTACTCGGAGGATGGAAACGCATTATCAGCCCTAAACTTAGGACAGACACATCAGGTGAAATGCTGAAATATTTCTAGCAGTCAAGCCACAGTACTCTCAAAGTTAAATACTGCCAACAAATCAGAATTTTGTGGGTGATTTTATATGTGAAGAGAATTTTTTTATTTGGCTAAATGTACAAATTTATAAACAAATCACCTATTCATTTATTCAAACACCTGACTTAAATAATTACACTTCAGATTGTTGCAAAATAGAGGAAAAATTAGTATTGTCATCCTCTCATGCTTTGTACCATATAATACACCTGTTCCCTCAGGCCAATCTTTCAGATTCAAGGTCATCTAATGACACATATTTTTATACTTATAAGGTAAAATATTCCACTGTATCTCTATTTCCCTCTTTAACTATTTTTACATAACAATAACAAAATAAAGTAATTTATGTACATTATTGCTTTAAGAATGCATTAAATGTTTCCCCTTATCTATCACAAACCAGAAATGTTTAATGTTTCACTTAATCCAACAATATATAATGTCATTCCTTTTTACTGTTAAGAAAAGATAAGCCATTGCAGAGTGAGATGGGACTACTGAGGTGGTTTGGAAAAAAACAATGCTCTACTATGACTCCAAGAAAACAGATGATTATTTTTAGGTGACATATTCTTCACCTGGCTCTGTGAAAAACATGACACCAGATTTTATGTAATATCAAGATCACATACCATTATCTAATTGTATCATTCAGTATCAATAACTTCTAGAGAAACAGTAACTTCACTGAACTTAGCCCAAAGTAACATCTTTGCAGGATTGGCATATAAGCTGTTGTTTAAAACTTCTGGCTTTTTCTGTTACTTGGGATCCAAACCCAGCACCTGGTGAATCAATGTATTTCTTAAAAAGTTGGTTTTTAAGCACAGAAATAATGGATTTTTTTTTTCTAAAAACTCACAGGTTTGAATGGTAAATTGCTCAATCTCTGTTACCCTGAGCTTCTTTGTCCCCCAGCAGCCTCATCATTTTATCCTGTAGCCACAGCCTTTGTCCCTCTCCCCAAGGGATAAGCTCTGTTTGGTCTGCAGGTAGACATGTGCCAGCTGTCAGTACAAGCTGCAAATGTGCTACTACCACATGGAACACTGTTCTCTGGGCCACAATATTTTAGCTATCTCCTCACAGTTGCTGATTTTCACAGGACTGCTGAAACTTTAGATTTTTGAACTTTAGATTTTTGAACCAAATCAGCAAAGAGCTAGGAATTCTCAGACAAAAAATACAATCACATAAGGTTTATCGCTATTATTATCACTAGCAGCATTATTACAATAATTATAATATTTTAGGAAATCCAATCTAAAATCTACATATGATTTTTTTACTTGGTTTTCTGTGTTTGCCACTCTTCATGGGTATTCCAAGGCATCAAATTAATTCCCTTCAAATATTCTGACATAATTTCAAAATCCAGGTGACTATACAGATCTGCCCAGCTTGGGACACTTGTTTTGTTTTGAAAATTGAATGAGCCTACATTTCAGTTTCAATTGGCTTTATCAAAACCTGCTACAAAAGCAGCATAACTGTCAGTTCAGAGTATTTCCTCATTCCAGGCATTTTAGATAAATCAGTTCACTCATCTTTCAAGCACGTTATTTGCCAGAGGTAAGAAAAGCTATTATTTAGAATGCTGCATGAATAACCACAAGTGAAAACCCCTTAATACACAGCCTCCAAAATGAATGTGGAAAAACAATTCCTGAAGAGGTCACTTGTTCACGTTTCCCTCATTACATACAATAGCTCTTACAAACAAGAAACCAAACTCTTAACCTTCTACAGAAAAAAACTCAAGAGACAACACTGAAAAACATACCCAAATACAAAAGTGGGTTTGTAGGGCATTTTTAATCTGCTCCTCTCCCTTTAAAAATCTCTTCAGTCCTGTATTTACATACAGCTTCTTAATTCTAAAGTTGGTTTTCATTTTAACTTGCATCATTTATGACTTCTAACTGTGCAAACTAAAGAAACTCAGACCTAACTGCACATGAATGAAGTAAATGCAGGTTAACCTCTGAGAGTCCAACTGACAACTACTTCATATTCTGTCTCTTCATGCACCTCTTGAACATTCATCGCTGCAATGAACTTCTCATACTACAAATTACTTCTTTTGGATAAACTATTTCTCCATTCATAATTTAGCAATTTTCCCTTCATTGCTTGCGATGAGAGTTTTTTATGTCTACAATAATAAAAGTCTGCTATACCTATATATAGAAGTAGATAAGATTTTTCTCTCAGATAGGTATTTGCTTAGTTTTTTTCAAGTTGAGTTTTTCAAAGTTTGTTGAAGTATGGTCAGTGTTTCAGATGCTGTGTGAAGAAAGGCATTTTCCAAGGCCACACAGCCATTAGAGTGCAATCTTAATTTAAAGCATTCCAAGTTTATTCACCCACTGATGTTGCCTCTGGTTTAGAATAATGTGGCAGGAATGACATAGGGAGAAGAGACAGGTGATTTCCACTACAACTATCTACCAAGATTCATGAACTGCTGTGAAGCACAGCTGTGCAATTCTGTTTTCCCTTCTCCCACTTCCAATGCCCTGAATAATCTGTCATCCAGTCAGATGGTTCTAACTTCCCATGGATCTGCTCAGAAGCACACACAAACCATATTTTAGAAAAACCTTTGGAAAAAAAAAGAAGTGTAGGTGCTCACCAGCTGAAGACACGGGATATTTTTCATCTGAGGCATTCTAATTACTTTCTATAACTACCTCTACAATCTAATAGAAAAACAATCTCATTAAAGCAAGGTATAGATCAACTCAGACCAATTCTTGTGAGTTTTAACACGGACAGTAAGCAAACAAACCAAGATGATTAGAAGTCCAACTTGCAGCAAGTCCATACAAATGCATCAGTTTTACCTGAAGACATTTAACTATTATACATGTAAAAGGATGTCTCTGAGAAGAAGCATGTAATAAGTATCTTTCCAAGGTATCAAATGTTTCATGTGTGTCAGTCATTTTTGGTTTAAACCACGAGAGTCAACTGGAGCATATGTAAAACATTAGGATGATTATTTCCTACTAGGATTTAGCTGGCTTTTTATAGTGCTAGAACCTGGTTTCACCATGCTTGGTGTAACATTTCACTTCAGGTGGGAAGATATGAATAGGACATATGTTTGCCAAGACATGAGAGTAACCCTTGGTCAGCCAAGAAATGACTACAGAGAGTAAGCTTGGAAGCTAACAGAAGAAGAGAAAACAATTTTAAGACAAGGATTTCAAAGTGGGTTATTTATAGAGTCAACACTCAATTAGCCATGGTCAGATTATCTGTACCAGAGATGCAGAAACAAATCAGCTCCAGCTGGGCTCATTAGCAGAGGTACAGCTGGGTGCAAATGTCCCTACACTTCTAGGGACATTGTGGGTTTAAAAATTACACAGCATTTTCTTTTCAGCCTAAGACTGAAGTCCTTTTTTCAATCTAAAGTGAGTCACTTTGGTTGTTTCTGTATAGCACTTCCAAAGGCAAGAGCACTGGGGAAAATGGCAAAGACTTCAGACAAAGCCACCACCTGGCAGTGCTACCCCCATGCTCTGGGTCCCAAGAAGTTTTACGAACTCAGGCACAGCGTCAAGCCCGAGCTGGCTGTGTGCATTCCTGCATTCTGTGTCAGGGCTGCGGCCTCCGGCAGGGAGCTGGGTGCAGACAAGTACCAGATACTTGTGACAAGGCAGGAGCCAGGCACCAGCCAGCAAGGCAAACAGCAGGCACCTCAAACACAGCTGGGGTGGCCTCTGTGCAGAGGGACTGAGCCATGAGATTCCTTGAGATTACAATTTAAAGTGAAGTAATTTAAACCAGATATTCTAAATGAGGGAAAAATTAAAACAAGTACTTTTCTAACTTCAAGAAAAACAGAGCCACAGCAATACCAACTCAGCTTGAAGCTGTTTTCCTGGCCACAATGCCAAAAATTTAATTGACAGTGAAATACAAAGGTAGATTTAAAACAGGGAAGGAAATGGAAAAAATCCAACATGACATTTCTTACCTACCAATTGCTTCCTCTGAATCAGACTATCTGTGTTCTTGCTCAAGGACTGAAACCTTTCTCCATCTGTCAGGAGACAGCAAACTCCAGAAGAGACTACAATCTTCTGGAAGTTGTCCCTTCTCAGCAAATTCATGTTCTATAGTTGAAAGAAATTCTACTGTTTAGAGATAACAAAATGTACTTCTAAATTGGAAGAATTTGAGATTCAATTTGTTTTTTTCCAGCAGTGGGAGTCACTTAACCAAAGAGACAGGGAAAGGACAACAGGCAGGATACTGGCATGATAAATCTCAGCTATAATCAACTGACTCCAGCTTGATTACAGAGGAGGAACTAAACTCTGTATTTGGCAAATGGATCACAGAGCAAGTCTTTTCTAAAGCTTTTGCTGAGTCTGACCTTTGTTAGCTAGACAGTACAACAGATTTAACCAGCAATGGTTACAAGTGAAACAAAACTAACCATGCCTGAGCTACCATCCCTGGGATTTTGCCTATTGTATCTAAGTACTAAGAGAAAAAGGTTTACTTACACTAAACTGCTCAAGTAGTTTCAAATGATAGCTAGAAACAGAGGATCACTGAGTGCAGGATGAGATAGAAGAAGAGGGTTATCTATCCCATCAGAAAATCATTGTAACACTTGAGGAAATCTGCAGGTCCTAAATCTACAACCTTATTACCCTCCTTCATTTCCTCCTCCCTAGTCCCAAATTCCCTGACTTTCTAAGTTGCTTAAGGTCTGAAAAAAAAGTAATTCAAGGAAAAAAACAGTTCAAAAGCACATTCACTATGATAGATATTACTTACAAGAGAACTCTGGCAGTTTTATTTGTTCTTATTTCTCCTCACATTTTAGATCCCTAAATGCCTACTGCACAAAAAGTGACAGCAGTGGCAATTAGAAAAGGTCTGCTCTCTGTCTTTGCTGTTTTACCTAAGGACATGAGGTTTACACTCAGTATTAGGGACTAACATATTTTGGAAGGTGTAACATTCAGCAAACAAAACCAGAGGACAGATTTTCTGCTGTACAGTATTTGCAAGTCTCGTGTATGGTATTTATCTTGGAATACACACTAATGAGTACAGCAGCACAAGCACTACAAGGGAAAAGACTCAATTGCTGTAAACAACTGGGAACAAAAGACTGTTAAACATTCAACCATCACATCAACAGAAGGTTTAGAAGTCTTTACCTCTTGTTTACTGTAACAAGATTAGGTCAATTTAGCCTCATTAAACTAGGGAAGACCATAAAAACAAAACCACTGCACTAACTCACTCATTCACTGAAAAAACTCACTGCCCTGCTCAAAGTATCGGGGGCTACTGCCACAGTAAATGTCAGCCTGTAACTTCCAGCTAATCAGCTGCATATCTGTCAAGCACATACATGTGAACCACACTTACATAAACTTTCTGCTCCCTTACTGCTCCTCCCACTACAAGCTATCAACTCTAGCCAAGAATTTTATTAGCAACAGGCTATGAAACACTTTCAGAGAACATCAGAGGTGGCACTTACAAAAGGACAGTGAACTTTCATGGCCTGAAAGCCCCAGATCAAAGTGTGGCAGCTGGCAACAGGCATTGCATGTTACAGGCGCTGTCGTACTATGAATCAAAAAGAGATGCAATTTCTTTTTCTGCTCTCCTTCCCTTTCGAAACATTTCTGGCACACCTTTGGCTTCAATCTGGTATTAATCCATGGCTGAATTACAGTGTATGGATGGAGACAGGGCATATTGTATAACACAATCTTGAGTCTTTTAGCATTTGCTTCCTAGAATGGACTGCTCTTGCCCTGCAAGTACAGTGTGTATTGTTGTCTCCAGATGTAGCCTCACAGAGTCAATATACTGAAAAAGGCCTGCTGAGCCCTCTTCCACAGGCAATCTTGATTAATCCTTTATCAGGGACCTCTCTCTTGTTAGTAATTTTATGCCAGTTTAGGAGTTACAATTATTACATACTCTCCCACCCCTTCTGGCTAACTGTAAAATTATTAAACATTAGAGTTACATGGACTACTTTTGTAGGACTTCTGTCTTCCTCTTTATAATTACCTGTCAAAATCTGGTATATAGTGAGTTTTAAACAAACCATTCTATGCTGGTTTTGTATTTTAATTAAATATAAAGCAACACTGGTTAGATACCTCGGGATATTTCTCACTTTACAGAAATCAGAGCTCATTTAACAGCCATAGTATTTCACAGATTTAGACAGACACCTCTATCAAATAACATTGGTTTCAAGTAAACAAGTAGGTTTTATTTTTTCCCCTGAATAGTCTAATGAAGTTTTCTAGTGTCACTTAGAGTCATAACCATTTAGAAAAATGTAACAGAGATGTAGAACTTCCTGTTTTTCTCCTTTTAAGTTCATTACAACAAATAGAGGGAGACTGTAATCCATGCACACAGCAAGTAATCCAGCTGTAATTCATACCACAGCATAGCAGAGGTAATGCGGTAATGCCAACATTAAACCTGATACTATTCAGCCCTTAAAGCTTGCAGGTAATCCCTCTCTTTCCAAGAACTGCACACTGAGAGAAATCAGATATATTTAAAGAATAATTTGGTATCATGAAAGTTTTAAATGAAACTTAATTTTTTCAAATGAAATAATTTAAATTGAGTTTAGACATCTAGAGCCATACTGAGGCTTCCAAAAGCAAACACTCAGCAACTGCCTTGTTCTTCATTTAAAAAAGCTCTATGGAATACATATAAAACATAGCATAAAAAAGTTGACAGCTGCCAATTCAAGAGTCAGCAGTTCCCCACTGGCATACTTTGTTTAAACTACTTTGGTACCACTGTCATGTTATTAACCAAATTAAAAAAAAACTCTCTATGAGTTACATATTTCTAAAATACAACCCATTACCAATGTAATCATAGTTTGCATTATTTTTAACCACATTGCTACATGTGAAATATACCCAAAAATGGCAAAACAAAACACAGAACATACAAATACATACTTAAGGAAAAAATCAAGGTGACTTCTTAAAAATATGGGTCTTGCTAAGTTTCTAGTTACCTGCACGCATTTCTCTTTAATCTTTATCAGGCTGCAGCAAATGGAGCTTAGTGTCTGCTCTCAAGCTAAAAAATCTTTGCAATAATTTGTGTAGATTTGTGCAGATAAAAATAAAAATCACAGACTATATTAGATTCCAAGACTGTAAGCAACACGAACTATCATATCTGCACAACAGCATGCTGATATAGTTGGGAAAAAAAGTAAAAATAATCACAGTACAGATAACCAAGGGTCAAAGTTCTGGTTATGCATGAAGTTACAGTATTGGCACTTCCTGTTCTGAGTCTAAAATACTCATAATTACATCTATTTTCTCCTTCGTTGCTAAAGTAATGAACTGCTATTCTCTCCCCTCCTTCGTGTATCTACACCTGCTTTGCTCACTTACATTACCGTGAACTATTAGGCCAGTTTTAAAAGGTCTTCGGTCCACAAGAGGCATTGCCACACTCAGTCCCGCAGGCCAGGGCTGCGCTCAGGCATCCTGCGCAAGGCTCAGCCCAGGAGCACCCTCCCGCAGCGGAGCGGGGCGGGGCGGGAGCTGGATGCCATCCTCGCACCCGGGGACACCTCAGCGACTTCGGACACCGCAGGTGTGGCCGGCAGCCCTTCAACACGTGTCACCTCCCTCCGCACCGCGCAGGTATGTACGGCTGCGGATGTTTTTCTCCAGCAACCGCCGCGTCCTACAACCTCGTGCGGCTCCTACACCAGCTTTCCCACGCCGCTCGAGCACAGCAGCAAGAAAGCAAGGCAGGATCTGTAGCGACCCTCACTCACATTCAGCCCGCCGCTGCAAAACCCGCCAGCGGCACCTTCCCCCGGCGCGCTGACAGCTCCGCCTGCAGGGCTCCGGGCCGTCCTTCGGCGGGGGCCGCCGGGCCGCAGGCGCCGTCAGCGGCCGGGAGGCTGCCGGGAGCGCAGGGCCGGGAGGAGGCGAGCAGCGAGCCGGGAGGGGGAGAGCGGCGGGCCCGGAGCTCCCCCTCCCGGAGCCGCCGCCGCTGCCGCCCGCTCCCGACATCCGTCTTTCTGCTCCGTACCGTCCCCATTGACGCGACGAGCAGGGAAAGCCCCAGCAGCGAAAGGTCAGGATCGGCAGAGTTAAATGCAAAACTCGTTTCACTTACCGCACGATTTTTCTCCTGAAAACTCGTCAAACTTTTAATTTAGTTTTTGAAGGCTTAGGGAAAGTCAGTCCTTCGATCAACAGTGCCACAGCTTCAGCCACTGCTGGCAAGGATACACACACTGTCCACATTAACTCCAAATTCAGGTTCTGAACTCCACACAATAATGTATGGTAACTGGTAATAAAAAATGAAGCTTCTGAGGATCTGATTATCTTTGATTTTTACACACTGGAGTACAAGCGGTCCAAGCAGATTAAGATCCTGTTACAGTCAGCTGCTGGATAAACACAAAGGTCTTTATCACCTATTTTTCATCTTACAAGTACTCCATACCCACAAGTATGCAGATATCACAGCTATGGTGTCACCACCCAAAATAACAAGTTCAGTCAACAAGCTGAGCTTTGCTGTGGCACAGCTCTGCATATTAAAGCATCCCTGTGCCAAACCCTCAGCCAGCTGACTGCTGCTGGAAATGGTGGGTTCCCTGTTAACCAGAAGTAATTCCTTTCGCATAACTCTCAAGATTTGGAATGGCAGCATGTTCAAAGTTTAATGATACCATTATAAGTAATTTGTTTCAACTATATTTAAATAGGCAGCCATTCAGCTCTTCTTACATCCATGCAACTCCTCTTGCAGTGAAGGAGTTGCTGTCTTGTCCACTAAACCCAGCCAAAACCAAGCCAATTTGCAGCAGAGCAGCATGGGACCTCAGTTTAAATGCAAGTTTATTCTTACAGCTGTGTCCAACATGAAACATACCAACAAATGCCAGCTCACACTGCAAGGTATTTTACAATTTTCAGGATTAAATTCCACATATTTGAACACATACATGGAGTGGTGCTCCCCAGGAAATTAGGCTAGAATTGTTCTCTGGAGTGCTGCGTTCCCTGGCTGCGCACCCTCCTGACTATGCAGGGATCCCAGTGGGGTGGAAGCAGCAATGGCCCCAATTTATTCAGGTTTCTATCTTAATCACAGAATCTTCTGCCTGAGGCCTTGGAAGAAGATGGGGAGTGTGAAAACAGAACCAGAACTCTCAAAGATTACTTACAGTAAGTAAGCTCTTCAGAGGCCAGTGTGGGATTCAAATCACTCCTGGCAGTGATTTCAATTGGACAGAATTCAAAGACAGAAGAGAGAACTGGATTCAAAATATCCTGACCCACTAGACCCAAAAATGGAGCCCAGAAATTTCATGAATAGATCTTTGAAGGTGCATAACCAGTTGGTTTGTGGCTTTGTTCTTATTTAATTTGAACATGGGACTTGTAGTAAAAAATAAAACACTGTATTTTTGAGGCATAAGCCTAGCTAAACAAAATAGCCCTGAATGCTTCTGGGATTCCTGTTTAGGAAATCATTCACTGCAGGTGTACATGCCTCACAGAAGAGGCAGTCACTGAACAAGGAATAATGAGACACAATAAAATATGGAAGTATAAATAAGCAGAAGAAACAATAATAGGTATAGAAATAATAGGCTAGTAATATCAACACGCAAATAAATAAGTCAAATAGGTACAATGTTTAAAACTGACTGGGAAAAAAAGCCAGCAAAAATGTATGCTTGTAAAAAGTTGCAGCTAACGTGAGAAATAGAAGGTTGAAAGGAACTAGTGGTTGTGTGGTACACCTCCATCACTTTATGCCGAGGACATTACACACTGCTAATGCCTATTTGTATATCTCAGATTCATGCCTGTGGAGCAGCTGTCAAAGCATGTTGTAACACATAATCCTGGGGGATCCACCGGGCTGCAAGGCTGCTGCAAAGTGAATGGTGATTGCTGCCTCACGTCAGCATGTGATAAAGGTCATATCAGAGGTCTTGAACGGCCAGTAAGGCATTGAGTGATCATGAATATTTAGAATACAACACAGGGTAGCTTTAAGGGAGAGTTAACTTCTATAAAGAAACAAATCAATGCATCAGAATTTGAGGGGGGAGGAGGGAGGCAGGTGGAGAAAATGCATAGTAACCATGCAAACAATCTAGCAGAAGTAAATTCAAAGCAACGCTTTCACTATCTGAAAATAAAAATCCATCTTCTGAAAACCAAGGCTGATGTTAGCTTTTGTTTATATATAATCAGGATCTTGACAGTTTTCTGTACCTTAATATTGGGCATCTCAAGTGATCCAGCAATAGATCACCTAAACCAAATGTTTCAGGAAGTGATAACCAATACTTTAGTTTTCAATCTAAAGTGGGAAATTTATCAACAATATTAAGACACATATTTAAATAGAAAAGGACTTCTACAGTTGAGCTGAAGACCACAGACATTCATCTTATAGATTAACTTCTGCAAATACAGAATTTATACAATGTGATACTAACAGAAACAGTTTGTGCTAATTGACAGACCTGTTTTACATTTAATCATATTGAGAAAATAGTGCACAGGAAATAATTATTTTCAAACTCTAGAATCTTAATACAGAAATTTCTGGACAGAAACCACAATCTGTAGAAAGGCTAAGAACAAAACTAGTCAATAGTTAAAAGAACTAGTCATTGTAGATAATATGGGGGAAAGGATTTTTTTGGTGGGGGATCACTTTCTCTGCTCATCTTGCAAGCTTTAATTTTCTATGAAATAAGGAGTAGCTAAGAATGATTGTTTTGTAACCTGTTTCCAGGCTATAAATGTGTTTCTGGTTATAGTAATACCACAAATAAAATCATTAATAAGACTGCCTACTTACCAAAGCCTATATACAGACATTAACATGCCTGATGTGAGCATGAAGTTAGGATGTCAGGGTGTATTTAAGCTTAGCTTAAAAAGAAAACATTTAATTTCTGTAGTTAGATTTGGACTGATGAAATTGGGTTTGTGTCTATTGAAGAAAAAAAGTGATATGCCAGTAGCACTTTATGGTGACTCTTTTATGTTATGCCTCAGAATACTCCCATAGAATTTTCAACATGAGGCCTAAAATTTAAATATTAAGTGCTTTCCTGATGGACACTGGCATTATCAGACAGCTTGCACATTTAAGCTACTTGAACCCCGGAACACTTCTTAGTACCCAGCATACAGAGACCGCCTAGTCTGGAATGTGTACTGGGTCTAAAACTTTAAAATCCAGAAACAAGAGTCCAATCTGTTGGGAGCGTACATGTTTCTTGCTAAAGCTGTGCAGGCCTAAAGCAGTGCTAAAATTAATTTTGTTTCCTTGTACTGCTAGGTAGGTCAACATGCAGGATTTTTTTCCCACCTAGAAACAAGGCTATGGCTTCAGCAATTCAACACCAACAAAATGAGAAGAGACTTCAGGCAAAAAACTTTAACCCAATAAAACACCAGCACGTATATTTGAGTAGCAGCTGTATGAAGCGTTTTGGGTTTTTCTGTATCTGTATGTTAATCTCACTCTGAACCCCAAATCATGTTTCTTGTGTTTCAGTGCCGTGGATACTTCAGCACTGAAGGACAGAAGAGGGGTGTTAGAGAAATGCAAGTCAGAGTGCTTGAGAAAGCCAAAATTGTACTGATTTTGCATGTGGAGATTATTTCAGAAGAATCTCTAAATCTCTAGCTGATCATTTCTGCAGACATCTTATCTAAACCACATTTAGCAGAAAAGAAGACAGAGGACCCAGATTTCTATGAATTCCTGGCTCAACTCCTCCAACAAATCAAGCATTTGATCCATTTTCAGAACCACACTCTACAAAGCTGTGTTTGTGGCCTATAAGACACTCCTTTTACTCTTAAAGCATTACAGACCTTCATAAACAAATCAAACTGTTGTACTGAGGAAGAGTACAAAGCTCTGACTAACAAGCAGCACTTGACAGACACTCAGTTATGCTTATATTACCTTACAGATGAGACTACTGCCTCAGCAATCCCAACTTTTCTCAGCAGCTCCTCCAGAAACCCCATAGGATTCTGGAGTCCTGTTTAATCTCTTGGAAAAATGAGGAACGCTGGTTTACCTGAAGTATGCCTTTGTCCTGCACAATCAACTCCTAAATCTATAAATTAGACTGTTATTTTTGAGAAATCCTAGAAGGACTGACATATATCCATATTCTGAGATAGTGCTTTATTTTTTCTGCTTATCATCTCCATGTATCAGAATTTGTCCATATTTGAGGCACAGAACTCCACTCCCTTTCACTTGATTTAAGTCAGACATGCATGAAGTTTGCTCCATCTTACTCATATAGAGATTTATGACAAACAGGGTTCTCTCCCTTTTCATGCTCTATCCAGCCAAAAAGGTGTTGTCCATATAGGTGTCAAAATGTATGCAAATCACATTTAAAAATCAGCTTCTAACAGTGTAATAAAAGACAATCTACTCTCTGCTTTCTTAGGAAAACATCATCTTTTCAGAAAGAAAATGTCTAGCCCAGGATTTCTTGTTTCTTGGTCAGACCCACTAGGGGTTCCTGAAGACCAGTTTGTCTTATTAAAGATGAACTATCATAACAACAAAATTAAGAACAAGTTCTGTTTCCATTTTGAGTTGGACACAGCTGTTTTGCTGTAAACCTTCAAACCTAATCTAGGCAAGTTGAAGTACCAAGAAGTGATCCCACTGTCTTTCCAAAATAGCTGGAGTTAATATTGTGCAATCATGTAAAACACAGTCTTTTTTTCTCAGTTGCTTATAAATTACTTCAAACACTTGGACACCTCACCAGTGCCATGGGTTCAGCAGCATCACTGCAGATGGCTCAGGTACACATCATGCTTAGGTACTTCTAGGATAACCAATGAAACTAACCCAACAAGGAACAAACATCCCTCCTCCTACACTTAAACCTGAATTCAGCAAGTGAGCTCATGGACACAATACATCTTCAGTACTTCTGTCATACTCCTTTTTCTACTGCTCTATGTCTCTAAATTTTTTTGAGTATTTTAAAACAATATTTACTAACATAATTTACTGATAATATTTACTAATTTAATAATGCTAAACAATACACAAAGAGTTAATGAATTTAAGAGTTGTGAATTAATGAATTCACAACTAAAATATAAAAAAATAGTATTTCTTAAAGGAGCAATGCTGCTGTACCAAGCGGTTTCTGAAGTTTATTACTTTTGTCCTCATATACTGCTTCCTTAAGGTGTTACAGGGCCTCAAATGCATCCTCTAACTACCTATAGCAAACAAGAACCAATCTGTTGCTTGATGCGTGCAATGCTGCTCATGCCTTCATAAGCACCCTAACATTATACTTCTTAGCTGTGAAATTCCACAATCACAGGTACTAGTTGGTATCTCTTACTGACTTAATTCAACTGATAATAAAGGGTTTATTTCAATTAGTCTCACATTAGAATCAGTGATTTAGATTTAAATGAAATTCACATAATTTTCACGTCCTGTGGGTATGCATGTTTTGACAGTACTGCAAAAACGTGCTGCAAGTTGCATAGAAGTTGATTGAAACCGTCAAACCAGTATTTAATTGCTTGCTGACATGTACCTCAAAAATAGTCCAGAGTGGATTTATCTGAACATACAAAAGCACATGCAGAATACCCATTTTAATGACATCTCCGTGCATTGAAGACATACAGGTTTTATTGCTACATTTTTAATTCCTGAATCAAACACAGGCTTTTGCCTGTCATTTGCTGTATGACTACATGCATCACCTCAGACTCTGAGAATTCTTATTTCCACATAATGCGTATTATAAAATAATACTTCCAAAATTAAACAAATATTAAAAAAGTTTTAAATATAAAAATTTCCTTACTTCTTTTGTTCTGATCCCCTGCCTTTGAAAATCTGTAACACCTGTTGCAGTCTCATTAAATACATTTGCTCAGATAATGTACAAGAAAAGCAATCCATAAGCAATGTGTAAAGTTCACTAAGTTTTTGCAGAAACTTGTATGCAATCTGTCATTTCTTCTCTCCTGAATTTGGTGCTGCAGAAGGCAAAATTCTGGACATGTAGTCCAGCAGTCCTCACCATTTTTTCCCCACTTAAATCTCATTTTCTCTAATTTACAATTTTTACTTTAATCCTAATCAGTCAGTAAAGTTTTAGAATTTTAGAGTCTTCTAGACTTTCTATGTCTTTTGGTAATTTTAACAGGCTTACTTCACACATTAAAACCTACTCTTCATCACATCCCTCTTAAGGGCTGTGAATTCCTGCTGGAGAAAAGTGAAAAGTGCTTCTGGGAGGGGAAGGAGAAAAAAAGAAAAAAAAAAAAAAAAAAAAAAAAAAAAAAAAAAAAAAAAAGCATGTTGCCACCAATTCTTAGGTCACAGAATGGTTTGGGTTGGAAGGACCTTAAAAGTCATCCAATTCCAACTCACTAGCCATAAGCAGTGATACCTTCCACTAGACCAGATTGCTCAAAGCCCCTTGAACACTTCCAGGGATGGGGCAGCCACAGCTTCTCTGGACAACCTGTGCCAGTGTCTTGTTGTATAGAATTTCTTATAAAAGCTAATCTTAACAAGTCCTTTTTCAATTTGAAGCCATTGCCCCCTGTTCTGTCACAACATGATCTTGTAAAAAGTCCCTCTCCAGCTTTCCTGTAGCCCCCCTTGGTACTGGAAGGTGCTCCAAGGTGTTGCCAGAACCTTCTGCTCTCCAGGCTGAACAAGCCCAGCTTTCTCAGTCTGTCTATACAGCAGAGGTGCCCCCGTCTTCAGATCATTCTTTGTGGCCCTCCTCTGGATTTGCCCCAACAGGTCCATGTCTTTATGATATTGAGGGCCTCAGATCTGGATGCAGTAACTCCAGAGGGGTCTCCTGAGAGTGGAGTAGAGGGGGAGAAGCACCTTCCTCAACCTGCTGCCTATGCGGCTTTTGATGCAGCCAAGGATATGGCTGGCAATATATCAATCTAGTTATGTCAACAGTCTGTAGGCACCAATTAAAAAAAAAAAAAACTCAAATCTGAACAAACACAGCCCTGGAAAAGACCACTTTAAGATAAATTCAAATGGTAACTCTTTCATCTTCAAGGTCAGGTGTCCTTTTCAAAATATATGCTTTTAAGATAGTAGTTTAGAGAAGACAGGCAGAGCTGAATTATTAATTAATTGTGGCTGCCGTTCCCTTTTCAAGTGCCACTCTGAACCATGCATTCTGAACTATGCTTTTGCCTTGCACCATCTCTGGCATTCACCTGCTGCCCTGATGGGTGAGCTTAGCTTGCTAAGCAGAAAACTAACCAAAGAAAGGGAGAAAAGTTGGTAAACCACAAATAAATCCAAGTGAATAGCTTTCTCCTATTATTCGATAAGTTGAGTAGTGTCACTACAGGGTGAGATGAGCAGCAGGGAAGGAAGAGGATCCCTGGACTGGGTAGGAAGGGTGAGGTGTGAAGAGTGTGCTCTGCCCTCTGCAGCAGCATGCCTTCAGATCCATTTGGGACACCCTGCCACAGTGATAGTCAACAGAGCTGTAGAAAGGGCACTGATGTCGCCAACAGAGATGATAATGTTTTAAAGCTACTGGAGGTTTTGCTGCTGTTGAAACAAGCTCTTGCTTATTTTAAAAGGACCATGGTTGCCACTTGGTTATCAGTCCTTGCTGTAAAAGAGTACTTGCACCTTGTGACCTGTGGCTGCTCTCACAGCTGAGTCTCCAACCCATCTTCTCTTCCTCCAGTCTTTACCAATCAAGGCTTAAGAGTTTATTCTCACAAAACATCACTGACCACTGTCCTATTTCAAAGAGTGTTAATCTGGGAAACAATAGCAAGTGTGGTAGTCTGGAATCAACTACGTGATACTTGTACCACACTGGTACAAGTGTCTGACTGGTCTTAGTTAACCTATCTGCCTTCAGTTATGGCAGCAGAGAGGACGTGATAAATATAGTAAAAACAAGTAACTAATATTTTGAGAAATGTGATGAAGGTTCTGTAAAGAACTGCATTAAAAATGAGAGAAACTTCACTCATTATCTTTGTGTATCATCAAGAAAAAGCAAACCTTATTTTCAAGAACAAAATACTAGAAAACTTAGACCTGCTGAGCCCACTGGACACTGCAGACCTACTTCATCAGTGACTTCTGCATATCTCAGAAACAGCTATTAGAGAATTAATACAGAGTATGAGGAATTTGTCATGAGAGTCCTCCATGACCTGGGACTCAACACTATTATAATATTAGTACCTTCCTTGAGAGATGAATACAGTTCATTTAAAAAAAATCTAATCCTGACAATGAAAATTCTCTATATCCTAAACTTTGAAATAAAAGCATTTTGCATATTTCATTTGCCCCAAAGTTTTCAAATAAAATATGAACTAGAAATACAACTGTTGCACTATTTATTTTCTCTCTTAGTTACTTAAGCCATGTTTTTTTAGTTAAAATAATTCTTAAAATAAAAGATTTGCAAAAAATAATCTCACTACATTAAAATTAAGTTCTACATTTAAACGAAGTTTCACTATACCAAAACTGACAACATGGAATAAATAAAACATAGGTTGCCCATCAAAAGAAAAACCAGGGTGCAAGACAGTGTAAAACGGTTAGCAATGTTCATATGCAGCACAATCAAAGTGATTATTGCATTTCTTACAGCACTATATGAATATTTCACACATCAGGAAAAGAAAAATCATGAAAGCAAGAGACACAAGAAAGCCTTTCGATAATGTTAGAACAGATGGATTACAATGTTAAAAAACCAAACTGCTACAAGATGAGACCTTTTCTGTAAATAGCTAATCCACATTAATAAAACCACTACTAAACATCACTTCAGGTAACAATTTACTTTAGATTAATATCACCTAAGCCAAAACATATTTTAATGTCACAGCATGGGTTACATTTTAAAACAGTTTCATCATTTGAGCCATCAGCACAATCCAGTGTTTCTAGGAATGCAAGTCATTTTTATTAGGCAGCCAGCTGCAGACATTGCTGGAACTAAAGTTCCAGAAAAACTGGGAAAATTACCATTCATATGCTTTCAAAAGCTTAGCAGATACATGAATGGAAGCTGTGTTTGAATGGCAGAAGTCAAACAATTTGGAAAGTAGATTAAAGGAAATAAGTAGTGATTTATTTGCAATGTATCTTTTCATTCCACATAAAAACGCTTGTGTTTATTGACCAAGATTTGGTCCATACTTACAAGAAGATACTACTGCAATGATGCATTATGAAATAATCTTTGAAAAAAATTAACTAGGAGCAACTGCTTTAAAGAATTACTTTCCTGCACACAGCATCAGGCAGTGATGACTAATGGGGAGAGGCGCTGCTCGGCCAGCTCAGTCCCACAGTGTGGGGGAGGCACTGCATACCAGGGAACGCTTGCAGGGAATGTGAAGCAGATACTCTTGTATCACAGGGAGATAAACGGGGCAGTAAGACAAATAAAGCTGTTCAGCCTTTCCTCCTGTAGTATTTTAAAAATATAATTAAAATAAACTGCTATATTTTAGTGTAATCTTATGAAAATTCCCTTTATTTCCATATGTAAAGCTAATACTGAATGAGTTTCTTACACGTAGATATCTGTACTGTATTCACCTGAAGAAAATCAAGTCCAGGTCTCCATGTCCATTACACATGATAAAATGTGCAAAGCCCATATGATAAAATCTTAAATTTTGTAATAATACTGATTCTCAAACTTTCATCATTCTTCCTTTTTATGTGAAAATCAAACACTTTAGGGCACAGTACAGCTTCCTATACAATAGTTGGAAGCTGTCATTCTTCAATTCAAACAAGTTAGTAATTATTACAGCTTTACCCAGCAACACTTCCCATGAATATTTCTAGATGATGTAAAGAAACTTCTTGTTCTTAGTTAAACAATAAGAATTTAAGTTCTTTTAAATAGGTATACTTTTTTAAAAACAAGAATAAAAATGACAATGTTTCAAAACTTCCAAGAATATCTTCAGGTAATCTGAATGAGACACTTAAAACATCCTTATTGCTGCTTCTAATCACATAAGAAGTAGAATTAGCTAATGTTATGTTGACCACACTTTATCCTCTCAAATATTAGAGAAGTTAGATGGAGGTTATTGGCAGAAACTCTGTAGACTTGGAATCCCCAAGCCATTTCTCCCAAATAAGATCAGTGCACATCCTGCTAACCAAGGGGATCTCGAAGAGGTCAGCTATACCTGCACAACATAACATGCCTGTGCTTCCACTTGGATGGTTCAATTATTTGGGAATAAACTGACATTCCCAAAACTAACCATTAAAAGGAATATTTTAAAACACAATTGGGGCTAATCTTTGTGGTTCAGTTGAAGCTGAGCTTTAAAGTGAAACATATCAGAAAAATGGGAAAAGCAAAGCCTAACAAGTAAAACCAGCTTAGGTCAACAATGATGCTGTTTCCTCCAGTGTAAATGTCTTAGGTGAATTGTACTAAAAAAAAAGAATCCTACTTGAAAGGGAAAGAAAGAAGGAAAAAAAAAAAAAAAAAAAAAAAGAAGGGTCAGACAGGGTGAAACAGAGCCTTTAAAAGCCCGGAACAATTTGCAACACAAATACTGAGGAGCAAGCAGCTTCCTCTTTGAATGAAGCAAGGGTCTGACCCCTTCCTGTGTCACAAGTCCCCATACTTATTATGTTTTCCTACTGGCAGTTAAATAAACATCAATTCTATCAGCTTTACAGACATGTGTGCATCAAAAAAGACACCATATTGTATTCCATCCAGTTTTAGAAGAGATAGAAGATGTATTTGAATGAGCATCTTCAGATCTTTATTGCCTGAACTGCTCCATAACATTACTTGTGATGAAATAGCTCATAACTTAGACCTCATAAATAAATATTAACTTCAGTTTTTAAAGCGGATTCTGTAATAACCTAAGAACACAAAATGACTGCTACAAAATTTACAAGAAAAACACATGAAGATCATGGAGAAAATGGTACCTTGGCAAATCACACAACTCTATAGTATGCCTTATAATGCTGAGTTAAGCTACACTTTATGCATTAATTTCCTTCATAGAAATAAAATGTCCAGGTTAGATCTGCAGCTAGCTGACTCTTACACAGACACCCACAAGTTTCAGATTATTATTTTAATTGAAGTTAATTGAAGGCTGCAATACTTTTTCAAAAAATGTAAGTAGCAGTGGACCCCTTAAAATCCTGTCTGGACAGATCTGAGTGAGGCACAGTTTGAAATCTGCCACAGCTAAAGAAGAAAAGGCTGCAAAGTGAAGGTATGATGTGCTGCTGCAGCAGAGGAGACAGTTGTGTTAGATCATACACAGGTAAAAACACCACTTGTTTTACCTGTTTAACAGTTGTTATTATGCAACTCTGACTGCAGAGAGTCAGCTGGCATTCGTATATCCTCTTCCCATTAGGAGTTTTCCAAAAGATAATTCTAACTCTAAGTGTTAAAGAAAATAATTGCATTGTATTTTCTTTTTTGTGTTATATATATGTTTTGGGAAAAAAAAAAAAGGCCAGTCTAAGCCTAAATTAAACATTAAAGTCTAAAACAAGAAAATCAAGACATCAGGCAATTCTAAAATGACATTAAACTAAGTTTAAAAATTGAAAATATTTCTGTTTTATAAAATGCAACTATGGAACAAAACATCAGTGAAATATAAATAGTTAAAACAAAGTACTGCATTAAACTAGATGGATTTAAGTGTTCAGTGGAATGAATTTGTTTCTATAGCTTTCCTTTTTAAAGGAAAAAAAATTAAACATGAGTTATCTTCTTTCAGAACACTTCTGGTACAAATGCTTGCAACAACTTTGTAATTCCTTCATATAACTGCATCACATGATAAGCAACTGGAAATAAAACTGTCCTAGGGATACCGAGTATCTTGGGTCCCTCTGCAGATGAAAGCAAAGCAGAGGCTGAAGTCAGCTTTGCCACGTTTCACTGACACAGATCTGAACATGCAAAGAAGAAAGACAATTCACTCCTTCCTACCTGCATTTCCAAAATCTACCTTTGTACTTTGACTTTTCATCACACAGAGTGTGAACAGGCCACTCACAAGTTCAAGATGACTGGGCATCCTCAAATTAGGGCAGAAGCAAAAATTCAGCTTTGTTGCCTTATGCCTCCCTCCAGCTATTCACTCTGAGTGCTAAGAGAATCACCATGAGAAGGCAGGAAAGCACATGGATAAACACTGGAATGAAGTGTCGAAGGGTAACAACCTCAGAGCATGCACAGGAAAGCATTTTCACTTGACCTATGCTAACCATTAGATAAAATTTTTCAATTGTCTGTTTCTAAGAACTCCTCTGTTGGAGGGTGGTTAAGTATCACAGTGATCTCAAAACTACTAATGTCTGTGAGACATTAGTAGTAGTTGGTAGTGTTGGTTTTGTTTCTCTAATTTATGAAAATAAACTAGAGTGAAAGCCGTGAAGGTAACATGGACTGGATATGCAAATATCTTGACCTGTCCCTCTTCCTAGTTCCAACAAAAAAACCCCAAACCCTGCTAAGTGTGTTCCTTGCTGCAGGATTGCCATTGACCTTTCATTCTTGTCCCTTTTCAAATGCTAAGACAGGCTAATGTTGAGTTACTTTATTTCCAGTCTGTCAGATACCATTTATGAAGCAGTAGGGATCTGGGACATGGAAGAAAAGAAAGGCCAAGATACTCCAGCTCTTCCCATGGCTGTCTAACAAACACTAGTTAGTTTTCATGACTCCCAGGACTCCAAGCTAGAACATGTGAACTCTGATCCTGGGATTGTGTGTAACAAACTTAGGCACCTCATCTTTCTGCTTTTGGGAGCCAATATAAAGGGTTTTTAGTTTTTTGTTGTGGTTTGTTTTTTACCCACCTCCCTACCCCTTCCACCTCTGCAAGAAAAAGACTGTGACCTCAACAGGGCAAGAGTTAAAGGGTACCTGTAGTATTATCATGCCATATGTTAGGGAATATTGAACTCAGTGTATGTATAGCCCATAGCTCTCTACTGGACCAACTGGACATGAACGATGTCATGGAATTGTAAGGGAACCCTCAGGTTTTGCCAACCAACTCACTGCTGGTAGCTGCTGCCTGAGCATTTGGCCTGTCCTCAAAGTTATTTTATATTCACAACTCACCAGTAGTTATCACTGGACCAGTAAACACAGCAGCTGATATAATATGGCTTCTTCTCAAATACCAACATACAATCCTCTGATGATTTTGTAACTGCCTTTGTTTCTACTTTACAATCAGCTACTTCGGCTTTGTTCAGAGAGTGGATTCATATCCAAAATTCTGACAGAGTAATAAGTATTTCTAAATGTATTTTCTTATTAGAAAGAAATTTAGTGCTAGGTCTTTAAACAAGACAAAGTTGGTGAAAGGGAGATGACTATTTCCCTGATTAAAGCACTCACCTTCTTGTAATCTGTCTGAACCCAAATCTTCCCCTCTTCATAAAAGATCTCTGACAAGGATAGTCTTGTGAAGGGTGTTAAGGACTTGTTCTCTCTCCATCCTGCTGAAATTATTTCAGCCTTTTATAAACACATTTTGTGAACCACAGATTGGATGCCAAGTATCTTACTTGTCAAAATTAGGGATGAATTCCCCCTCTTACTCTGTTCAGCTGCTGTTATCTTATGCAAAATAAAAACACCAAAAGGAAAGAAGAAATCAGTGTGGACTGGAACTTGTGTTTTCCAATAGCAGAAGCCCTCAGTCTGCAGGTAATTCTGTTCCTCTCAATCATTTGCATTCCTTTTCCACACAAAACATGCAACAGGAGAAGCAGGCAAAGCCTCACAAGCAGAATTGTTCCGGCACACCCTGGCAGATGAGATACCCCAATTGTCATTAGTATTTCTTTATGGAAAGGAGAAAAAACACCTATCAACATCAGGTAGCCTGCTTAAGGCTCAATTCAAGGCCCCCTCAGATTTGGGAAGGAAAGTATAAAGAAAATGTCCCACATTGCACATTAACTGTTCTAATCACCACACTAGTGGCTAAAGAAACAGAAATAATTTTGCAGACTTAGAATTTAATTTCCTCTGTTTTTTTTTTTTCCCAGTCTCTTAAAAGAGATTTTACCTCAGGCCAAGTGCAACACTTCACCTCTACAGCCATGGAAATTATTTGGTAAGAAAATGAGAGAAAGATCTGTTACGCTCAAGCCATTTTTTAATGTGAAAAACCTCTGTGTTTTATTCTTCAGCAAGCTATAAGAAAAATATCCTATTCTTTTACCAATTGTATCTACTCAGGAAGTGGAAATAAGCCACTCCCTAGCAATAATTACAGAATTAAGGCTACAACTGCATTTGGGGTGCAATGGACAGGTCAAGCAATGTACGTGAATACATAGAGAAATGCATACACACAGACACTTATGCACAAATAAAACTTTGCTTTGTTTATGGTCATGACAAAAATTATCTTTATGGTTCAGATGCCCCAAAGGATTTAGAAAACCCATCTCCAAGTGACTTGACACAAGAGAAATCCAACTGACACAGTCTACTTAAACATCTAAGTGAAACAAGGCCATGTATACACATTTCTTAAAGTAAAGATACCTGCTGTTGAGGCAGAATGTTGTTGCTACCCTCACCCAAAGGCTATAGAACTACTGACAGGCCAAGGAAAAGAGGGTAAAAATGGCCATCAAAGAAAGAATTTAGCAATGGCATGCAGCAAGAGCCTGTATTAGTAACTGAACTATTCAGCATATCCAGAAATGATTGGAAAAAGGTGGTGGTGTGAGAGAACAAGATCTTTGGTATATAATTATTTAGAGTACTGAAAAAAAATCAACAGATTGCAGAAAGACCTAATACTGACCAGTGTAATAAAATAGTAAATGAAATTCAATGTAGAGAAATGTAAAGTGACAGACATGGAAGAAGAAAAGTATTTTCACTTTATATATAAAATGATGGTCTTTCAATTATAATCACACAGTAATGGAACACTGGTCTTGTAACAGTTCTATGAAATTATCATCTCAATGATTTGTGGTGGTCACAAAAGCAAAACAAATGTTAGGCAAGGAATACAGCACATCATGCCACTGCTTCCCCCCGTTCAAAAATGGTTTAGAAGAGTTAGGCAAGATATAAAAACACATAGGAAAGACATAGGGAGTTGCCACAAGTGACAATTAGGCCAATTTGGACTTGTCAAACTGGATGAGTGATGACAGAGGAGGATTATGGTGTGTATTTATTATGAACATGGACAGGAAATGATAATTTGTTGCTAGTTCAAAAACAAACCAAAAAGTGAGGTATTTCTCCACACAGTATACAGCTAAGTTTTAAGAATCCTTTCCAAGGGACTACATAGCTCTCAAGATTACATTAATTTCAAAAAACCCACTGTGTCAACAGAGTTGTTTAGCAGCACAGTGACAAATACCAGATTTTTCTTCTCAAGGTTTCCTTTTTTGCTGCACCATTTCTATACTCACTTAACTAAACATGTAGTTCTGCACTGCTCTTCCTCACAGACTTATCTGTCTGGTCTTGACTATGCCTTTCCTGCCCATGCAAAAATGCTGAAACTTTTACTGCTCATTTCAGCATTCTTGCTCCATACATTTGGTATTATACAGCGATATAAAGATTTATTTAAACTGCAAATGAATCCTTTGTTGTTCTAGCCACATTCAAAAGCATTACTTCCACTCACATTTTACAGTCTTCATCTAGCTAGAATCACAGAATGAGAAACACTTGTTTTCAAACTCATTAGGACAAGCACAGTACTTTCACAAAGATACTGCCACAGAGAAAGCTTAAAGAACACACAAGGATGCACTGGTCTCCACAATTCTTGCAGTCCTGTCACCATCACATACAAACTAAATCTATCTGAAACATCTATAATCAATGTGGACTTTTACAGTATTGTAGGCCAATTATTGATCCAAGTTTCAGCTTGAACAGATGTATTCCCGCTTCAGTATTTTTAGGTAGAAGTGGCACCGAAAAGAAACTCCTCCCTGTCAATCCTAACCAACTGAACAAAAAATGAAACAGATTTTCAATTACCAATCTGAAAGCTAAAACATGAAACTACACTTAATTAAAAAAAAAAAATTTGAAAATCAAACTTATCTAGTTAATTAGTATAAGCCAGAGTGAACAAACTGAAAGTATGTGTATCAAATGATACATTAATGGTTGTCTTGAACACATTTCTCACATGTAATACTTGATATAAGTATGCTATTAGTTATACTTCACTAGTTGTAGAGCAGATGCTAGGCATGATAAAAGTATTTCACAGAAACAAGAAGTCTGCCCAAAAAAGCGACTGGAAAAATGATATTTCCCAGAACACTAGTCAAAGCAAATGCTCCTAGTTAACAGCATCACTAATCTCACAAACATAAATAGTTAACGAGGCAAGTTTTCTAAATTTTATTTAGGCATCTTAACAATAGGTAGATTTCGGTGCAGAAAGCTAAATCAATTATTTGAAAATTGATCATAATGAAAATATGCATGCACTAAAGTGAACCAATAGTCCATCATCATTTGTGTAACATTTTAAACATTTCTTTCACTGCATCATGAGTAATATAATTTTTTTAATCTTGTTAAATGAATGCAAAAAAAATTATTATGAAAACAGAAGCCTACAGTGTGTCTAACCTACCTGCAGTAATAGAACAAGGCCTAATTCAATATTTTACATTTTAATGTGACAATTATTACATTACTATCACCAGTTAAAGATAATAGTAATAAGCCATTAAGATAATTATATGAATCACCAAAGGAGTATGAAATAGGAAACACAAGGAGCTTCAGATATATTTGAAATGATGAGAACTTTAAGTACAGTATTGTATGCCCACAAATAAAATGTTTTGAATAGATTTGACACTAGTCAGGTACCAAGAAGTTGTGTACTATTATTACAATTAAATACACAGAACTCAATGGATTTTAAACACGGAGGTGTGAAAAACATGTTTGCATACTAGATGAAAAAATAATATTAAAATAAACAATTAGAAATATTTGTTAAAAATAACAGGTATACAAAATCTAGGATAAATGTTACTACTGAAAACTGTGGGAAAAGTAATTTGCCAGCCTTGTACTAGTGAGTTTCTCACAGCTGAGATTTCCCTCTACCAAAAAGAAGTTTTTTTTTAAAGACCAAATTAAAAATTATTTCTTCATGAAAGGCATTTAATGTAACTACTTCCAGCTTGACAAAAAAAAATAAAGCTCTTGAAACACAGCCCAATATTTAATTTAATTGCTCTCCATTGCACATCTATGAACAAGGACATAAGACTACCCTGTCATCTGCCCGCATGCCAATGGAATTTTTGTATTCCTCACTACACCCCAAGTGGCCTGTAGATGTTAGAAAGGCAACACAAACATTGCTGGAAAGAAGCAATTCAGCCTCTCAGAAGCAGTACTTCCAAAACCTAATAAACTGCCATTCCAGTTTTCTGTCCACTCACCAGTGTGCAAAACAAGGCAGCTGTGGGGCCACAGCTGTATTCTGGGGCCAGGCAGCCTCCTCCCAGGCCCAGTTCTCCAGCTCTGAAGGAAGCCCTTGAACGCCCAAGACAAGTCACAACTCCAGCCCCACCTGCCACCTCACTTGCAGGCTCAGCAACCACAACTCATGGCACAGGAGATGTTCAGCTGCCAGAGAAGACACTACCCCAAGAAAGTGCTACTGTTTAAGCAAGGAAAAACCCAGTAATTAATAGACAGGAATCAACTGTATGAGCCAGCTTACAGAAAAAGTTAATACCAGGACAGTAACAAATTACTAGACTTGAGATATGCTTTGCAAGAAAATGCTAAATGATAACACAGTAGAAATTGCTACATTCAGAAAATTAACTGAACCCAAAATATTCAGACTACTACTAGAAGTCATGGTCCATAGGGAGGGCTATATGCAGGTATGCCTTCTACAGACTGGAAATGGAACTTACAATATTTGATAGCAGCTAATTCAAATGTTAATTACCTTCTAAAGTAAATACTATTGTGTATGTAAAGTGAAACACTATTACCAAAAAATCCTACACCCCACACTATAAAACTCCACCATATCTTTGACTAATCACATGCAGGAAGTACAAAGTGGTAACACAGAGACAAGACTTGCTCTTAACAATTCTGTACCTCTGAATGCAGTGAAGAAGCAATGACTTCTTATTTGGGTATTTGGAAAATTCAAGTTCCACTTCAAATTTTCTCTCTTTAGAGAACACCACAATTTGATATAAGGAGCAATGTGAGCTTTTACTCACCAAAACACCTCCAAACAGTGACTTAAAAAAATCTCTTAATTCTGTTTTGGACTTTGTCTAGGAATAGGACCATAAAGTATTTTTAAAATTATTTTAAAAAACATTCCTTCTCTAAGATGGAAAGCATCCATGTTACTCAATAAGACATGCTATGGAATACTTCAAGCCAAATACTCCAAATTTTAATTTTGTCAGGTTTTTACAGATTATGACAGAAAATTTTCACTAACTTCTCTCCTCTCTCCCACTATCACAACCCCCACCCCTCCACCAGTGAAGCAGCCAAAAGACTGATGCACTAAACACTGCCCTGTAAATAATAGTATGTAGGAGATTAAACTTAAGCCTAATGCTACAGTCAACCTTCAACAGCTGAGTTCTATTAATGGACACTCCTTAAAAGAAATCCTTATTGGTTACTATTTAAAACTACAACTCTATTAAAATCTTGACTGAAAGAAATTACATGTGATGCATATTGCCCATCACTGCCACGACAACACCACCCAGTTCAAGTATGTATGCATCATTTACCACAATTTATCCAAAGTAAAAAAATACAAAAGGGTTCACTAATCAAATACTATCAATGACTACACAATGTGAAAGAGATGAGTTAATTTATAATGGTAGGGATTATGTGTAAACTAGACAAGTAAGACTTCCAGTGCACTGAAAAGCCCAATGCTATTATTCTTTCAATCTCCTTCCTATGTGGATTTATTTAAGATCAGCATTGCAAAATTACAGCACAGTCAAGGCACTGTAAAGAACTTAATAGAAAACATCAAGGGAAAAGACAATTAACTGCTGTTTCACTTCAAGACTTCAATTTCATGCACAGGACCAGAAATTAGGGGAGGGTGTGTAGGTTAGTACACTGAATAGCAACTGCACACATGTATGGCATTCTGTTCACTGCTGAATGTTTTCTCCTGCTGAATACTTATTGCTTGCCAATGCACAGTCCTTTGAAAGTTAACATTCCAAAGTGTTCCCGCTTTCTCATTCAAATAATCTTTTTAATGAAGAAATTTTCAATTATTGACGCATCAACCTAAGGCTAAATTATCTGTGGGAAGTTGTCAGCTTCCTACTTACACTACTCGTTGACCTTGTAACTCTTCATGTATCATATCTATTTCTGTATCTGAACTTCCCTGTTTTAGGCTCTGTCATCTGTCACTGATGATGAATTAGTAACAAGAAAGAAAACAATTTGAGCAACAGATGATAGTAGAAAATATATTAAAAAAAAAAAAAGCCAACCCAATCCAATATTATGCTACTTGCTTCTAAGGAAACAGGTCAGCAGTTCTGAACACAGCTCCACTTTTAATTCACAAGCTAGACTAAGTAAGGAAA
Source organism: Anomalospiza imberbis (assembly GCF_031753505.1). Lineage (NCBI taxonomy): Eukaryota > Metazoa > Chordata > Aves > Passeriformes > Viduidae > Anomalospiza > Anomalospiza imberbis. The sequence goes on from NC_089685.1 coordinate 13,373,261, forward strand.
GCATAACAACCTCCTCCAAGCCTTGTGCAGGTCTCAGCAACCTGCCAGGTGAAGACACATTATGTTGCTGTTGTTCTGAACATCAGATGCACATTTTTCAGTCCCATCACAGTCCTTCCCTTTCATCTGAGTGTTACTCTCTGCATTCAGGTTCACCTTGTCTGATACACCTCTGCTGCAAAAAGCATGTGTTGTCTTGCTTTAGCCTGGGCTATGGTGGGCATGTTTTCCTCTCTTAGGAGGTGGAAGGTGAGAGAATAGCTCCTAGGTGGTAAGGTTACTAAATCCAAATCTCTTGCTTCCTGGACCAGTAAGTACAGGGAAGATAGGCTGTTGTTGTCATTTTTCTTGAATGACATGGTCTTGTCAATGTATCTTTCAGTGAAATTATAAAAAAAGCCCAGGACTGTTTGCAGCCCTGAATGAGCACTGTAGCCAATACAGAAGTGACCAACACTCACACATACCAGCAGCTGTGAGGGATTTTTCTTTATTTTATAATTTGAATCAAGTATTGATTGTCTTTTATGCAGCTAAGTGCTTTTCTGGCCAGACTCTACCAGCAGTTAGCACATAAACAAAATAAGATTTTGTAACAGAATAAACAAAGCCAGAAATCTGCATTTTTGTACCTATTCAGAGCCTCAAGAATTGCTGGTAGACTAAAACTATGTCATTCAAAGAATATATAAGGAAAAAGATGAATTCAAAGAAGTGCTGGTTTAGTTTTGCCTCTTCAAGGGTAATACACACTTGACCTGGATATGTATGTATTTAACTACTCTAGGAATGGTGCCAAAGATGGTTGGTGACCCCAGTTCCACAGGGTCTGCCATTATGTTGGGCTTGGAAGTCTTACAAGGACATGGACGTGACAGACCCACATGTACCACTGCAGGAACTACAGCTGACATTTTCATCACTGACAGAAGACAAAGGTTTATGCCACTGGCTGTATGTTTGTCTTGAGAACAAGATTTCTGATAGAAAGACTGCAAAGCTACCAAAATTTTTTTTGGAAACAAGGGCTTTCCCATTTGAAGCAATGGAAATTAGAGTGTCAGACAAAATCAGTGTATCCTAGGCAGTCACAAATATATAAAGTATAAGGTACATAAAACATTTGAATCCATCTTCCTTCTGTCCCTACCCCTACCAAAGGAAAAACTTGAATCTTGTTAGTCTAGCTGCTACTGTTTCCGGTTTGAAAAAGAAGCCATAGGGTCGAGACCAATTTTTATTATTTTAATTCTTTTATACAGTGAAACCTAAACATGTGACAAGTAGAAAGTTATTTAATCAATAAAGATATCACAGAATAAGTTTTGACAAGGCTATGAATAAAGAAAATCGCAGTAACAGGAGAACAACTCAAAATGTCATTGCCCTTTAAGGGCATGAAAGTGCCTCCCACAAAAGGTCAAATGCAGGGGATAAAATATTAACAATTACAAATCCCCAAACATTTGTATTTAATCAAAAATAAGGTAGCGAATAATTGAAAATATACAAACAGAATAATCTGTCAAATGTGACACTCACACCTAGATCAAAATCCTTATGCAAGAAAGGTGCCAAGTAGTAATGCTCAAGCTAGTGTTAAAAAAGCCAATCATTCTTATTAATACTTTAAGTTCAGCCTTCTTGTCTTTAATCATGGTTCATTAAATTGTAGTGCACTACTAGCACAATGTAAAATAGCTAGTCTGAGTAATTCAAAATATACAAGCTCTCTCTGGAAAATAATTATGATATGGAAAGCAAAATAATTTATTTATATTCTTCAGTGCTCCATTACTTTTTAGTTTGCTTTTCGTTTAAATGACACTTACACAGCCAAACAGAAGGATAAAAAGGAAATATCCTTTTGCAACTTTCATGAGGACATGAAGATACCAACCCAAGGATATATAACTCAGAAGCAATGAATACAAAGTGCAGGGTTTTTTTTTCTAAGGAATAAGAATTTGTACTCCTTAATTTGAAGCCTGCTAAAAGAACCTTATAAGTAGGCAGGGTAGATATCAATAAGCCTCCAGTAAAGAAATTAACAACAACAAAAAAAAAGAGGTTATTTCTCCTTGATGCAGCAATATTGGTTCCATCTGGATGCTACAACTTCACCAAATGGGGATCTTAACTATTCAATTCATTACGATACCATCCACAGTTTTGGAGACTGTTCCAAAGCATGTGTGGAAGTTCTCTTTGGTGGTTATACTGCTGCTGTTGTTTAACCAAGCTGCATTATTTAGCTTGGCTAATTCACCTCTTCCCCCCTCACTCCCCCAACTTTTTCCTTTTTTAACACTTTCCCATCATTAATTAGTTTCCTCACTGTAGAAGTAGAAGTCAAGATGTCTTGACAAGCTCTCTAAATGTACACTGCTTGATCCTCACTGTGTCAGAGCTACATTTTATGAGAAGTTTTCCTTTTAACTGGGAAAGACCAAAGTTAACAAGACTATTAATGTACAAAACATTAAAAAAATAACCAGAACTGTATCTGATGCTCTTTAGTCTAGTAAAGCACAATGCACTATAAAAACATGAAGCTTTAATCTTTCTGGCGCCAAAGAAAATTGGAAATGCCTCCTGAGAAATGGTACAGGGTGCCATCTTTACCAGCACTTAACAATGACTGAGAATTAAGAGTTAACAGAAGTCAAAGAGACGGAGTTAAGCATAGACTGCCAGCCTTAAAGTCTCCTAGAAAACAGATGGACAAAAACCGTAAACAAGCAGCAAGAACATTATCATACTTCAGTATTGTAAATTGTAATACAAAATATTTTGATGTTCCAAGAAGTGATCTTCAATGAGGCTGGCATTTGAGAACAAATGAAAATTTTCTGAAAATCAAAACTACTATTCCTTACATGCCAAGTACACTTAGGAATGCTAAAAGCTGCATATCCAGACTGACTTCTTATTTCAAACTACTTTGTGGAGGAATAAATACATGTTCATACTTAAAAAAAAAAAAAAAAAGCTAAATCCAAGATACTGTACCACTACAAGAAGTTACTCAAAAGAAATGCCTTCAGAAGCACTATTTCAACTATTTCAAACACCACTATTTCAACTCTATTGTTGATGACATGATATACTATTTTCTAAGTGCAAAATAATACCAAACGACCTCAAGAAGTTATTTGATTTACATGGTTTATCCAGCAGCCTATAACAGCAAGTCTCTTCCAGGTAGGCTTACATCATATATGGTGGTTTAATGGTTTAATACTTAGAAATGATATGTTTATCCTGCAGATGCAAGGATGTGAAACTGCTCTTAAAAACAGCTCAGTATTTCTCTGACTTACAGGCTAGAACAGATCTGTTACTTTGCAACACCAAGCTTTATGTTGTGCTCACTACATATACTCTCAAGCCCAGCAAGTCAGTCCTTTAATTAGCCAGATCTCTTCTTTCACCTTCCTGATTTCTACTGCCTAAGGTTCTATGATGCACTGCCTGCCATGAAAAATAGCTTGAAGCACAACCAGATTTTTCTTTTTTTTTCTGCTTGATATTCCAGGAATCAAACCCTTAAAACAACATCTGCCTCTGTAATATTCACAACTTCGCAGAGCCATCAACGAGGATGGCTGCCACATGTCTGAAATCAGAGGCAAATGAAACAGTGGGTCTTCTTACACTCTGGAGAAAGGCAGATGCCAGCAAGGGCCCAAGAGAAGTATTACAAAAACCTTTGCTAAACTAAAGCATTCCAGTGCTGCTCTGAAGCCAAGACCTTCAAGTTACAATGCAGGGAACCCAGAAACATAAAGCATGTGCCTGGCATGGACCTAATTTCTTACTGAGAGGATATGGATTGGATCTTACCAGGGATATTAGCAACAAACCACACTTTGTGGGAGATTCTGGGATAGATCTCTACAAGCCCTTGTCAACAGCAATAAAGTCTCCCCATGACACAACTTCCAAGAGCCAAAAAACCAGTAGTGCCTTCTAATGCTTTCTCTTTCCATTGCCCGTATTACAGCTTTGAAGCAGCAATTCAATACCTGTGTAATAATGCATTTTGTGGTAAGGATGATAGTCCAAAACACCTCAAAGTCTGCTGACAGACATGCCTGGCATCACTGAATTTAAAAGCATTCTGCTGCATCCTCTAATTAAAGAAAGTCTGATCCACCAAAATGAATGTGTCTGAAGGTGATAAAACTCTAAATAGAACAGAAAATTAAATATTCCTATTTCACGGAAGAGCTCTGTGCAGCCAGAATCAATGTCTCAAATGAGGCCTTGTCCAGGCCTTTCTCAATGGACTACTAGAACCATAACACATCCAGCAAAAAAATATTCAACCACAAGCAGTTCATGGTTGATGTGTTTTCTATCAGGAGATTTCTATAATTCCCTAACCAGACAATGCAACTACAGATCAATTAAAAACATCTCTGTGTAGGTCATCTTTAAAATTTACTCATTTCTAATGAAAACGATAAATTAGTTGATGCATTTCATGTATATCAGTATTTTTAACAGATTATTTTTTTAAATAAATTATTAGTTATTTTACAACAATTCATGAGACTTTGAAGAGACCTTCTATCTTCTAAAATTTCTTTTATATTTTAGCACATTGCCTTTACTGTTTCTTCTTTTAAAAAAATGATTTATTTATATATTTAAAGCCTTTTCACAGGCCTTTCAGTAATATTCCAGTATACCTTTTCTGACACAAGTCTGACTAGATTAAGTACAATCCTCCAGACCTCTGGTCAATTATTTTCAGTATTCTCTGTGGGTTCTTTAACACAGTACAGTTTTTTCCAAGTCTTTATTGACCTTAGGCTCTTAAATCAAGCAATTCATAACTTAACATTCAGTCACCCAGTATAAAATAATTGCTAAAATAATAAAGATGAAGTAAAGGGAATAGTAAAAATAATGGAGTAATGGAGAAAAGAGAAAAACAGACAGTAACTCAAAGGATCTTTGTAGTTTACATGCATTACACAAACACTGATGGCAATACATTACTTACAGAAAGCTCAAAATTCCTTTCTAACACAGAGGAAATTACTCTCATCTAGAAGTAACGTTATCCTATGTGCCTACTCCCTGAACACAGGACCAGCTTTCACACTGCTCGCCAAACCAGGTTAATGCCCAGGAAAGAGCAGAGCTCTGGAAGGCTACAGCAAGGCCTCCCACAGGTCCTTCTGTCCTGAAGCACATTTTATCCATGCACGAGTTCCATGTTTACGTACCCACTGTACCTACAGCCACATGCAGAGAAGCTTTTCTGTCACTGAAACAATCACAAGATACCTGAAGCTGGGCAGAAAGGAACCACACAAGACTAAGGGTAATAAACACATTTTGAAAAAAAAACCAGCATGATGGCTTGTTAACACATTAAAATCAACACCTGTCCCCACCATTAAATGAATAAGCTCTTTTCACCTCAGAAAATACTTCTAGACCTTTTCTCATCACTGGATAGAAAGCTGTATTTTACTATAATAATTTTTTTTTCACAATTATTTCAATCTAGGTCGAAGCTGGCGGCAAGTCTTAGAACAGTCTCCCAAGGTGAATGCAGCTGCTCGGGGTTTGTTGTTAGCAGTCTATCCATACAAACACAACCCAGTATTTTGGTAATATGTCTTTAAAAATAAATAACCTATTTTTCTGCTCATCCCACTTACATTTTTCCATTACTGAGTTGCTTTGTTGCCAAAAAGACTAAAAGAGGTAGAGGATTTGTGACGTTTACTTGTATTTAGACAAGTAAAATCTTGCTGGGCTATTCTTTTTCTTAATGTATTTAACTGATTTCATCCTCAGTAGTAGCTGCCTTTCATTATTTTGCAACCATCTTCAAATTATTTTGATTAAACTAAACTTTATTAAACCTCATAAAAAGCTAGCTAGTCCAGTCACTCTTTGAACACCTTAAAAAAATAAAGCAACAAAAAAATCACCACAGAATCAAATAATTGGACAAGTAACAAATAAACCACTAAATAAGTAATAAATAAATCAGACCTTGGGATGAAGGTTTTCAGAAATAATTTGAAGTAGTTTGTTAATCAATACCAAAAAATTCTAACTGGAGTAATTCTGCTTTCAAATAGTCAACATAAAAATCATCACCTTGTTGTCATACTAACTGAGAAATTAGCATGTGCATGTGCTTCTCAAGACTCTCTTGAAAATGTTAATACAAGAAATGTGTTTCAAAATGCCAATTTTGTAAAAATTTAAACCTTAGGAAAAATATAAAAAAATGCCCTATATATAGATACGCATGAATCCCATCAGAAAACAATCCATAACATCCAACTTCTAGCTAATGTAGATCACTAACAGAGACCTCAATCTGCAGCTTTGATAAAAGACAATCCAATCTTAGGTCGTAATAGTTTTGGCCTAGCTAGCCTCTAACTATCAGGATTTATTTGTTGTAGCATGTCAATTTAGTGTAACAAGTTCAACTTGAAAAGCTCAGCTCCCAGAACAACTAATTTAACTTCCTCTACAGGAAATATGCTTATTTGAAGGCATTGCTGGTATTTTCTGTGGAAAGAACACAAGATAACCAGAAAAGTCTATTTGCAATGCCTCTGTTATGATTGTATGCAATGATTCTTAAGAGAGCCATACACCAGTTTGGCACTGTAATTCAGGAAAGAAAACATTCACTTACCGCAGTGTGACTGGAAAACCTGTGGCTTGACTACCTGATTGCAGATATTGCACACTACAAGATAGAAATCATCATGAGCTGGATAATGGCCAAATAAGTGCATATCTGTGGGAAAGTTAAAAATATATACAAGAATTAGAAGTTATGCTTTAAATATCTATTAAGAAAAAAAAAATTGAAAATACTGTAGGGCCATTACTGTTATATTAATTTACACAAAGCAAATGTATACATTGCTCCATAAGAGCTGCTTACTATGTTAAAGAGATTTTTTTCCCTCTTTTGGGTTTCAAGGTCCTGTACTAATGCTGCAGTCTCATCCCTCAGTCTGAGTAAGAACACAGACTGCAACACCTTTTCTTAACACTCATTGCGAAGAAGTGGAATAAGCATTTCTGTACTGGTCAAATGTTGAAACAGTAAAGGAATATTTTTTTTTAAATATCTGCCTAAAGGTCCTTATAGAAAACATGCTGCATAGGTTATGTTCTATGTTACAATATTCTAAGCTTGACTATAAATTGCTTGAGAAAGGCTCCTGCTTAAAAGCTAGTTATAGTAACCAAGGTCAAGGATCCTACAGCCTCAAATACAGCCAGGCATGCCGTGCCATATGAAATTTCTGATTCTCTGCAAATGCCCTTCCCTAGTTCCGACACCCTGCTGTTTGTTCCCAACAAATACTGTGGGAAGAGACAAAATTGGTTAATAAGGTATTTCTTGGTGATGGTATGAGGAATTTAATGAAATCCAAAGACAGGTACAGTCAGATGATGACAGGCACTTGTCCCTCTCAGATGAAACACATAATGCAATACATGCATTCTTAAGCCATTACAAACAGAGTAAAATGGGTTTAAATTACTAACTGAAGTCCTCAGAACTCTAACATTACAAGTGAGGTAACCTGTTCCACTCTTCATTGTTATAACTTAAGAACAAGCACACACACTCATCCACCACAGCTTGGAGGACAGAAACTCCAGTCACTTTTATGCATTTCAGTGGGATCATGTCACCATACCCAGTGTTGCTAATGTATGTGTTGCTGTATTAGTAACCCCGTGCCAAGTAGTGACTCCACAGATCACACTATTTCTAAGATTATAAAAATAAAAATGTTGTAAATTTCAGTGTTATTCAGAAACATCTGAAATCTATTACAGAACCTACAAATATCGACTGAAATATTAATCTGGTGCTTTTTAAGCAGGAGGAAAATCAAGAGAACAAACATGTAAAACAACAGCTGTCATTGATAAACATCAACAATTAAATCCTACTTTTCCAGTAAGTCACGAACTTCTAAAACATAGTGATATCTTTCAAATACTGACTCAAGCAGGTACCTCAGTTCACTAGTTCCTTACTAAAGCAATTATTTTGGCCCTAGAACTACTTTCATAAGTAATTCTGCCCTGGCCTCCGGTATTGTAGGTAACATCACTGCTTATGATGGCAATGCTTGGCATGGATGAAGTGCAAAATGTCTTCAGCTCCCAAAAAGCCCAGAGGAACAGGGCATCACTCTCATGGTAATACAGGCAGCATCACAAGTAGACCCAAAGAGACTCATTCAAGAACTCTTGGGCACAAACCAGCCCCACCAAGCTGCAGGTATTTCATAATATGATATGATGTGCATTGTTCCTTTATCCACTGAAAACTAAACCCCTTTCTTTCTGTTACTGCTCGTACCAGGCTATGAAATCCAGTTGAAAGGTTAACCAGACATGACACCTTTGCAGCGCTGGTCTTGCACTGACCAAGCCTCCAAATGCAGTACAGCCAGATGAACGCAATCAACACATCCAGCCTAAATTTAAAAGAATGCCGGTGGTGAGGAATAAACTCCTTTGGTGTAATTAGTATTAGTACTGGTGAAGCCAGAAGTGCAAAGCTACGTTGAATCAAATCTTCCTTACTGGTAAAACAGATAAACAAAACCCTAAGCAGGCACTAAAACAGGCCTTTTTATTCTATTTATTCTTTTAATATGATAATTCAGTGACCTTAAAAATTATTTTACAATAGCAATTCTTAGCTGGATAGTTTTGATCACAACCTACAGATTTCCAATAACAGCACTGTAAATTCCACAGAAAGGAGTACCTCTTTTGGGTATGATTTGACACAAAGTCTCAGCTCAAAAACATGCATTTAATTACAGTTATGAAATATTTTTTAAATGGTTAAAACATTTCAAAATACATTTTTCTGTTGTTTGAAAGGTACGGTGACAATCTTCTTACAAAAACACGGAGACTTTGCCCTTGACAAACAGAAAAGTTACAACTGTTTTCCAGTTTAAATTCCTTAAGTTCATTTAACCTTCACAGATCTGTATCCTAACCTTTAAAACATGTCCAAATCTGAGGTGTCTAAAGTTTGGCTGGGTCTGAGTCTGAGTTTTTATGATTTCTGGCTGCAGGGAGTAACTTATAAAAAACATAAGGTATTAATACTGGCAAAAACCATTCAAGGACATAGGTGGGAAAAGGAATCGGGTTAGTTCACAGGATCACAAAATCATCAATCTTTTCATCAGGCACTGCCAAGGAGCCAGAGCAATGAAGGAAAAGTCCTGTAAGCTTTCTCCACCACCCTGGCAAACACCACTGCACCTAACAGGTAAATAGCACCATTTGATGTTGGTTTTTTTTTTTCATACTCCATATGGGTTGATATGCAAAGAAACTGCACAGTCATGTACAGACACACCAAAATGCTGCTGTGAGACACACAGCATCAAAAGGATGTACAGATGCGGAGTAATGACATCCTGAAGCAGCATTTTGGAAGTTTTTTTCATTTTGCAGGTGCCTAGAAATAACCCAGTGGAGGTGCAGGTGTCCATTGTAAATGTGAGTCTTCTGTATGAAGTTATCAGCCCCCTCTCGAAAGTCTACTTAAAATAATCCAAGAATCTCGAGGACACAAGACTCCAGGTTGAAAATAAGAATCACAGCACACAAGTATACTGTTATTATTGAATCAGAATAGATAAAAAACTTAAATTAAACACCATATTTCAGGCTTTTAAGATTCCTTAAAACTGTCACTATGCAGGAGTTTTTAAAAAAAGAAAATTCTGTAAGTCCAAGCAGGTTTAACTACCTCTCTTAGTTTATTCATGTTAACCAGATTGGCACAAATCTGGTTTCATGATTAAATTCATTATTTGTAATGATATATAAATTACTTTTTAATTGAAATTGCACAACATATTAATATTGTCTCACTACAAAGTCCAACTGGGGATACACTTTATTTGATGCAATAGTACTACAAATGCAATCCAGATCAGAGAATGTACAATGAATAAAGCAAGGAACATTTGATATTTAAAAGAAAAATAGAAAAGATTAACAGCTATGTATCTTTTCATACAGATTTTTCTGTTTTTTAATAAGAACAGTTCAATGTTACTATGTTCTACTCAAAATAACCAAGACTAAAGATTATTTCAGACACTGGTATCATTCTTAGATCAGATTGCAGCCATTTGACAATTTAGACCTTCTGTGCGCAACAAAAAAAGACAATGGCCTCTCCAAACAAAAAATTATCTTCTAAAGGCAATAATCACATCTCCCTGCCTGCTTAGTCTGAAAAAATCATGATAAGCTTTTCCGAAGAGATTACTTTTGGGGAAGAAAACATGTCTCTAAAGTCAGCTCAGGAATGACTTTTTCATGGAAAGAGGCAAGACCACTGAAAAAGACAGGCGATAACTATTGAATAACGTGAGAGACTATCAAATGGTACTGAAATAATTATCAAGGTTCAAAAAGAATAAGGAAGGACAGAAAAGCAACTGTAAAGAGTATTTATTTTCTACCAAAAACTGTCTACCCCCTAAAAGTGAAACAAAGTGACCACAGCGTGCATGGGTCACCACACACTGGCCCAGCCCTCCCACAAGGCAAAAGCACTCCATAGCCCCCATCACAATCGCCTCATTTTACTGGAAGATACTTCCAGCAGATTCAAAGTAGACTCTTGATGGCAAAAAGAAGTGGCAACTTACTTTTCAGTACCCACACACTTTCCAAAAGGGCCAGGCACACATACATCACTCCTTGCAGTGCTGAATCGTCATCCCCTCAAAATGAACCACGACTGACACAGCCGTGCCGCTTGATACAATAAAATTACAAAAGCCTGCTTGAAAATGAGCTACTGAACTAACAGGATGCAAAAGCGGCCCATATCATGGGAAAGATATTCTATATAGGTGGAAATCTGAGACAGTGAATGCTGCCTGTTCAAAATTACTTTCATAGATTGAAATCTTAAATTATTACTTTGCGTATACCTTGCTATGGCGCCTGAAAAATGAATACAACTTCCACCTGTAGGTGTTATATTACTAACATTTGCAAATAAAAAGAGAGCTGTAGCCATATTACATAGTTTTGTAAGACATCAATTTGGTGAAATGTGCATTAAGAACACAAATACCATAGAAAAAATAGAAAATGTTGCTTCTGCAAATTGTGGCACAAACACAAAAATGCAGGTGTCAGATACGACTTTTTATCTTCTCCAACAGCACACAGAAAGGAATTATTTTTAGTAACAATCCAAGGCAGATGACTTACATGAAGTTCCTTCTCTATTATTATATAATTCATAATAATTTACATCCCACTGTATAATAAAACACAAGCTAGAAATAATCTAAAACATTCTTCCACTGCAGAATTAAGGTTGTCAAACAGTAAGATCTCACAGTATTGCGTGGGAAATCAAGTTTTAATGATGATCTTTTGCTATAAATTATACACACTTTAAATGTTCACTTATATATCTGTTGCTCCACTAAATATACCCACAAAGCCTGCTTTGAAAAATATTAGTGATGTTTATGTGCCAAGAGAGAAAAGGGGAGTAAGAAGGGGAAGAGAAAGACTATTCAAGACACACTGAAGACTGATTTAAAATTAAAAAAGAAAAGCCAAAAAAAAAAGCAATGGCAAAAATGGCAATGGACAAAACTGAATACATATGATTCTTCCAGCTCCTAGAGCTACACATTTTTAAACTCTATGTCTAGAATCGTGCCCAATATTTCTCTCTTGCTCCACAGAAATGATAAATCTGTACATCATTCAAGAACTGGTGTAAAGTGCAAAATCTTTCAGTGCAGTAGATTACTTAAAAAACTAAGTAATTTGAATGGTGAATTGAAACTTGAAACTGAAACAATAAAAAGACAATCTTCAGGGCATTATTCAGACAGCAGTTAAACACACTTGCATAGACAGGTTGGTCTTATCATAGAAATAAATGTCACACTCTTTCCATTTAACATGAGCTTATTCTCCCCCGAGTGCAGTTTTCCTTTCTTACACAAAAACCAGTAAGTCACTTCAGTAATTAGTTCGCCAGAATAAATTGCATTTTACCCCTGAAAATGTCAGTCACAGTTGCAAATTAATCCCAGACTGATTTAAGCTGAAAGAGATCACTGGATGTCATTTACTCCAAGATCCTGCTGAAACTGTGGCTAACTTCAGGGTCAGAGCCACAAAGTAATGCTCAAGATCATTTTCTGATGGAAAAATGCAGGTCCTGGTTAAAGTAATCATGAAGTTGAGGACAAAATAAAATTAAAATATTCATGACAGAACTAACACAGGAGCAAACACAACTGTCATAAGTCCTGACTGATGCCTTTCAGGTCCTAATACAAGGAACTTGAGATTCTGCATGCTAAAAAGTCAAATGAGAAAGAAAATAAATGAGAAGAAAATAGAAATACTGGCCTTCTCAGGAGCAGCAATAATAAATGAAACATGATCGTCATAAAGGAAAAAAAAAAGGTAGGGAAAAAGCAGCAAATAGACTTAAGTGTCAGTGTGGTAAAGAGTCAAGGTCATGACACCTTTAAAGCAGTCCAGTATGGTTGATTGGTATGCTGCCTCCCAGGTTAGAGCAATCATGAGGACAGTGGCAATCCTAAAGAATGCTGGGAATAGTTCATTAATTATAGTGTAAACAATAAATACCACCCCCAGTGACGCAGAAAGACTTTGTACTCCACGGCCTTATCTAGCATTATGAAATGGTACCAAAAATGAAAATGGTGCCTTCTATTCCCAAAGAGCCATACTAAAAGAAAAAACAAGAGTTCATAACTGGGAACCAGTGATCTAAACAAATACTGTGGATTAATCATATTTGCATATCTTTTGTAACAACCTTTGTTTGGAAGGGATTATAAAGTAAACCATGCAACACTGACATTACTGCTTTGCCTAAGACTACATATCAATAAAGAGAAGAATGAAATAAGCACAGGAAAATGTGACAATGTTGTGCTTCCACAATTCTGAAGGCTTTTATGTAATCTATGTATGCTAGCTGCCATCCCAGTCTAAGGTAATTTGGCAATAGAGGACCAGAATTGCCTGGGCTACCAGATTAACATATCACAAGAATACTGGAAAACACAAAATTCACACGTCAAAAAGTATGCTGCATACCTGTGACATCAAAAAATTCCGTTTTTCATGTCAGCTTAGCAGGGTGAGGACAATAAAACCAGTATTTGTAATTGAAATGGACATCACTCAATTACACAGTATCTAGTTTTCAGTAAGGTAAGTGTAATTATAACATAAGAACACGAGGCAATTTTAACAACTCCAGTAACAGTTACAAAATCATTAATTGTTCTTACAGTTTTCTTTAATTATTAGATTGTACTTCAGGGAAATTATCAAAAGGAGCTTCTTCCTCAGGAACTTGGATTTTGAATTGCCTTCTATTTTACATACAATAACATATTTCAGGAACTACAGCAACTGCTTATGAAGTTTGTATTATAAAACTGTACAGTCAATACCCAGAAGAAAATCCTGCTCTAGTGTAAAATAGATACCAAGTAAACATATTAAGAACCAAAGACATAAACAAAAAAAAACCCAAACAAAAATCCCAAAACAAAATATTTTTTCCACAAATCAGTTATCAAATATCTCTCAAATCTAGGTGAGCAAAATACAAGGAAGAAATAGGCTTTTAATGTGTTTGAAATCAAGCTAGAAGAGTAATGTAAACATAAACAGTATCTTCAAACAACAGGTTAACATTTAGATCTGGCTTTTGGGATTTAAGGAGATATTTGCCACCAAATATCTCTATTTTCTCAACCAGACACATTTAGTCTAATTAAAGATATCACCTCCAGCTACAAATTTCATCTTGCTTATGTCTGGAAATCTTCAGGACAGCAATAGTATTATCAAATGACAGCAGAAATTAAATTACTGAGGGCAAGGAAAAAAAGACACATTATTTATAAGGATCCAGACCATGTACTCCATATCCAGAAGAAGAGGTGACATTCCATCTATGTAATTTACAGCATAACTGTCCCCAGACTCCTCAGCATGGAAAGCATGGCAAAGAGCTGATCAGAGACTTTCCAACCCTGCAGATACAGTGGGTTTCTCTTAGATCTCATATATCACTATCAAAAACCTTGGAGAGTGAGCATGGCTGCACACAGGTGTGCATACAAGGGATAGAGAATGTGCAGGAAAATCATCAATCTCTACATTAGAATTCTGATTTCTTAACATCCCACAGGCAGACACAAGGGGAGGAATGGCTGGAAATCATCTTCATTTCTCTCATAATTCAAAGTGAACATCATGCACCTTGACTAGGCAGTCTCCACAAACCATCATAGAGCAACAGAACCATCCTTTCTTTCTCAAATACGTATCAAGAGAAGTCTCACTGCAAATGAGACTTGTCAGCAAAGTAGTACCCTTCATGGATGATAGCACTAAATTTCAGCTCAGATTGATGGATAGCTCTCTGGAATCAGACATTTGACCTTCAGCAACAGTTAGAGGGTTGCACCACATCCATACTTTCTGCAGCAGGTGGACTCTGACAAATTCTCTGCTGGGAAAACACACCTTCACACAGGAAGAGATGTCATCTGCAACTTAACTACAATAACTCATAGAAATACAGTGTTTCAGCTTTCGATTTTTCTGCATGAAGATGATTAAGCTTTCTGATACATAGCCAAATAAACTAAACAGGTTTGGAAACATCATGAACATACTGGTCCTGCAGAAGCATTAAGATGAAGCTCAGGAGATACCAAATGCTGGCTGACAAAGAATCAAAATAATTTAACAATCCATCTGTAAACTTCACAACAGTACCTTTGTACTACACATCACCTTTAGAGTGAGTCAGAGTGAGTACTAAAGTGGTTTTTCCTTATTTTTCTCCATTTCCCTCATAGCTTCAATGATCTTATATTAAGTGAACAAATATAAGTGATCTAAAAAATAAAGTTTGAAAGGAAAATAACTTCTTTGACATTTACTGACATTTTCTTTTGTTTGTTTTTTTTTTTTAAGGAAACATTGAATATATCATATTAGGGACTAATAGTCATATTAGGGATTGCTGAATTTGGAGCAAAAAGAAATGTTCCAACTCCAATTAGTTTGCAATACTTTTACTAATTCCAACATTTGGAGTGCTAGCAATGAAATACTACAAGGATAGCAGGTTTTCTTCTTTCATTTTCTTCAATGCACACTAAGAAGATGAATGCTACTATGCAGAAAAACAGTCCTATGGCGAAAAATCCCATAGCCACAAAAACCCCTTCATTCCTATTTCTTCTGTGCAGACTGCCACGAAACAGACTTTAATCCTCCAACTGGTGTTTCCTTCATAAACACTCAGCAAGACACAACTGGCACTCACACACTCGCCTGCAAAGCTGTATTATCTTCTGCAGAAGAGTGACTCTGGTTTAACACAGGACAACTGGACTGAAGGACAGAACTGGCTTAATTCCTGGCTCCCAGACAACATTCTTGCATGACCCTGATGAGATTTTTCTGTGTCTCAGTATCCCATCTCTAAAATCAGGATAATATGTTCTTTGTCTGCCCTGCCTGTTTAGATTGCAGCCTTTCAGTATTCTCTTACTATTTGTCCATACACTGGGACCACAATGGGGCCCTTCATTTTGGCTGGGACCTCACTATGACAATAGAACAAGCAATTAATAAGATAACTTGCAGTGTGTTTTAGAAGCACTGTGTGACAATCTTGACAGAAATTCTGGGTTTTTTGATAAAGGACATAAAGGACATTAAGGATTAAAGACAGTCTTATAAAAATGAATTTTCACACCTTCCTAGGCCACCTCTTTAGTAACATTATTATTATTATTGACAATAAAATAGCATTATCAGAAAAATATCTCTCAGAGAATGACCAATTTTTATAGTAGGGAAAATGATGAGTAAATGAGCAAATAAACACTGAGAAAAATAAAATCTTTAATCTCACCTATGTAATTTTACAAAATGCTAAGAATTTCATTGATCTTCACTCCTCCCTACAAAAAGAGCCAAGGCCAAGAACATCTTTTTATTTAACTCTCTTCCCACCCAAGATAGAAAGTGTCTGCTCACTCTTAATCAACAGTTGCATATTAAATGGAAATGTATTGTCTAAACATACTGTTGAAAGGGACACAAATAATTCTCTGAGCTTTCTCTGTATTGCCTCCTACATCTATAACAGCACCTCTTCAGGAATATTGCCTCTCATGTAACTCAACTCTCTGAAGAAACTTACTTTCAGACAGACTTTCAGTAACATCATCTTTTTCCTTCACACAGTTTCAAATGAAATAGATTTAATTCTCTTTCTTGTAGGCATACAGATCAAGCTACTGCTTAAAGTGTTCAGCTGTGGGGTTTTTTCAGTTAGAGGACTTTATGCCAAGGAAAAATACATGAGAAAAAATATTAATGACTAACAGGAGGTGGAAAGATGAATGAGACACTTTCTAACCAAAGTTCAAACATACAAAATATCTACCCAAGGCCACTTTAACAAAACTGTAAAAAAATTCCTACAAATTGAAGAGCAGTCTATAGTTCCACTATCACACAACTCCAGAAAACAGCTCTCATTCTAAGAATTCTTGTCTCAAGGGAATAATTATCTTTGCAAGTGCAATCAGTCAAATCAGACTTGTACTGTCAGAAAAAGCATATACATCAGCTCTTACACTGAGATTTATATAGTACGCTTTCATGCACACCACAAACATTTCCCAGGATAGGAATATGCTCCTGCTGGTTCAACAAGTTGCCTACAGACAACAAGTCAGGCAATGCAGCACTCTGTGCTGGTACAGCAGCCTTGTCCTTATTGCAGGAGGTAGAAGCACAGTCTTGCTGGACTAACCAAGCCCATGATGAGAGCCTGCTGCACACCTCAGACAATGTTCTTACCTCTAACACACACAACCCTTAAAGAATATGGTCATGAAGGGTCAGGTCAATACAAGTCTGTATGTCACTAAAGTGTCTATCAAACCTTCAGTATGAACACAATAAAGAATATATATACACTGCATTCAGAGGCATTCCGTTCCTTCCACCTCCCTCCTTCCTCCAGAGTGCCACTAACACTTCCTCAAAAGTACAGGATCAACCACAATTTAAAGCCACAAAATAAAGCTTTGCAGTTAAAGTGACCACTCTATAAAGGAGCAAACTCCACTGGCAAGACAAGCTCATGAAATTTGCTGCCATTAAATGCAAGTAAAAATCACCAAGCAAAAAAAGGTCTTAAGAAACTTGTGGAGATTTTATCAACCAAAGAATGAGCAGAAAAAACCTCTAAGTATTTTCCCTCTGAAATATCAAGATATTTCAGTTCTGAAGACCTTCAAAAAATTTACAGGGCAAGTCTAAAGTAACCTGCCAATCTAGTAGTACTGAAGAAGCAAAAGAAAGAAATGAAAAGCAATGGAAGACACACTTACTACTTGTATCTGTCATCAACTTGTTACGTTGCACAGTACCTACTCTTGAGACAAATCATAGGTTTATTATTGTCACTCAAAGGCATACATGCTAATATAATAAAAGCTATTAGTGGGGGCTCATGCCTTTTAATGAAAGAAAGAAGCAGTTTATTAGCTCAATCACATTATTGTTGTGTTGCAATTTCTGCTACACTGAATACTGCACATATGTAATACTCACTTATCTAACAAAAAAAATGCAACAATTTCATTGTTGTGTTTTCAAACAGAGACTTGGGAAAGCTTCAGATGTCTCTGGAGCTATTTTGTTTGTTTCCTGGACAGGAGAAAAAGGTGGCTTTTGTGAAATAAACTATTCAAAATATGGAAAGATAACAGTTTTTCTGAATTTTAATCTTAAATACATGACTACTACAAGGATGTTTCCAGCTCACTGTTCTTCACAACAGTAGATCACCTTTCACTATTTGGCAGCAGCAAAAACTTACTAGTTTGTACTTGATTGGTACTTCAAGGGGAAAAGTACCACTAAGTAACATTTCTTCTTCAAATACCACAAAATAGCATTTCTAAGTCTTCAGAAGCCTTTCTCTTTAAAGGAAGACCACTGATGATCAAGTATCAACAGGCTGAGTTGCAATGTGCTGCACTGAGGTGAAAATAAAAAAGTTTCAGATCCATTTGACCAGGAAGGCAGTGAGCCTCCTTCTCAGTGCAGAGCCCGTGTTACCACTCCTTGCAGCAAGTACACTGCAGCTTCACTGCTGTTGACACCTGACTGAAATTAGGATATGAAAGGCTCAGACATTTTTACTAGGCTGCTAAGAACATCCTAAGAACACACACAAAGAAAACTTCATCAAGATTGAAGCAAGCTGCTGAAAATGGCTCTGCTCAGTGGCTGTCTCGGGTTCTTGGCACAAACGTGCAAAAGGTGGGCAACAACCTTTGCTGACACGACCTTCTCCCAGAGTGATGCTTTCACCTCCACCCAGCTTCCCGCATCAATCTCACCCACCTAACAGCTCGCTGACATGAGCAGACCACTTAACACTTATGCTGCAGTCTGATGCCTGTCAACTTTGCTTAGAAGCAATCTCCCTTCTAGCATTACACTTTTCTGAGTATTTGGGTGTAGAAAAGCAATTGTTAATTTATTTCTGAGGATTGGGGTGCATGGAAGCAGTTGCTAATTTATTTCATTCAGTACTGAGTGTTGTGCTAGCTCTTCAACAACTAAAAAAATATCAACCAACCACTTCTGTTTACATGATTCTTCATGTGTTTAGAATCCACATTTTTTTCTTCAAGTCGGCTGTGCCCCCTAACACTCCATGGTTTATCTAATTGTAGGGTCATTGGAACAAGAGGTTTCCTAGATAAAGTTCAAGACACAGCTTTTCAGAGACACTCCATTCTCTGGCACATATCTGGCTTCAGCAGTGCCTTGAACTGACAAAAGAAAAAGGAGATAGAGGAGCAAAAATACACTGCCTTGTCTCATGGATTTCAAGTACACTCCAGCATCATAAAGCAATAAAAAGTCATCACAATGCATGGACAGAGAACACTTTGGAGACATTTTCACCAATCCCACTTAAACAAAAATATCTTCCCCATTATCATAAGGAACAAACCTTACCCCCATTTACTTTAACAGTAAAGGTCCTTGGAGGGCTGTTACTAATTACTGCATAATCCAACAGACTATCCAAACAGTAGAGTGGACAAAGTAGGAGTCAAACCCTGCATTCCTTCGTCACCTATGGGGAAAGCTTTTAGACAAATTCCTTGAATTCTTAGTGTCTTTCCCTGCACATCAAGAGGAATTAGGTACATTTGTAACTTATAATTAAACACTTCCAAATTTAAGTACAAAAAGCAACACACAAGAAAAGAAGTATATCCATTATTATGCGCAATTGAATAAATGCTAACAACTCATCTGCAACTTTATGTGATAATTACAATGGCATAAGTGACAGCTAATTCCTATCACAGCATTTCATCTGGAAAAACACCACTGGTATTACTACTTTTCCAAAAGACTGAATTCAACAAAATTCAGCTTCTGAAAAAAACCACAATGGAAAGTAGCCTGAATATGGTACAGCAGCCATGTGAGTGAACATCTGTCCACTAAAAATTATTTGCCTGTTCTCCAAGTTGCAGACCAGAAGCAAACTCTGGAGCTGCTTGCATGAGCTGAAACTGCTTCAGTGTGAAAAGGTAGATACACATTTTGAGGAATGTAACACATCTCAGCACAGGACTGCACCATGTATGCTGTTGCAGCACCAGAGCTGTACAAGGTACCAGCCTCAGGAATCTTGCCAGCAGGTTGGTGAGAGATTAATGTGGTGCAAGGGTTTAATGAAAGGTAATGAGAGGTAATACAACACCAGACAGAATCAATATTCTAATCAAAAGTGTCTGTGAAATTCTTTGTTAAGGAGTCTAAATACCTGAGTATAGAAAAAACTGACACTAACTAGCACTAACACCCTACTCAGCACAGCACATAGAATGACCATATACATCTGTAAAGTGCATTTTTGGAGTATCATTCACAAAACCTCCACATTAGTGATGTGCATTTCAACAGTCTTGTCCGGGATAGACATGTGAGTGTTGTTGAACTGTGTATCTGAATGGCAGACAACATGTTAATGTAAACTCCCTGTCAAAGAAGCTTCTGTGAATAATCTATCCAACTACTCTGCAGTTAAATACCATCCAAGATGATCATAAATATTTTTTCATCATAGAAAGCCTCTGCCTAAGGAGAACTCGTAAGTCCCAAATACACTTTCTTCCAGAGTGTTAAAATACAAAGCACCTTCAAAGCTTCTTAAATTAGTTTCATACCACACTTATTAAGTTTCCATGTTCAAGCGCAGTACGTTATTTGATATCTAAAATGTGGTCATTTGACTCTGTTTAAAACTTGTCTCTCAACTGCAAGCATTAAAGAGTAAAGAATCCTTGTAGTTTATAAAACTGGACTCTTTATTTTGATTATAACAACATGTTTCTGCAATGCAAAAAGCCTGCAAGAACTGTGAGAAAGGAGAAGCACATCCTCTGAGTAAGGTACTAGGATACATAATAACTACATAGTTACATGATGATACAATAGTTACATGATGATACAATAGAATTTAGACAGTTTGGACACCTTACTTACACATTTCTTTATTGATTTAGTATCTGAAAAATTATTGTATAACTTTATTATTCTACCTATATTTGCAATACTTGGATACTTGCAACAGCATTTTGCAAACTACTAAAAATCTTATAATACTACTTTTTTTCAACATGGTTTCATGTTAGTGAAAAAGAGAGTTGTTTTTTTCTTCCTGATTGTATCATCCTAAACTCTTCATAAACACTAATTAAAACTTGCTAATTTCTACTGTGCTGTTCTTTCATCATTTAAGTGAAAGCAGTTTCTTTTTCATGCACCAGCTGAATTTTACAGCTAACACTAGCCAAGTCATCACCTATTAAATGCAAGAGCAATAGACCAATGCTTTCAGTAGAAAACACAGGCATAATTAAGATTTAACCCTGGATTCAAAATTTTTGTCTAAATCTCCACATACTTAAAGTGGGAATACTGTTTCATCTCAGAATTATATTTTACAGCAAGAAGAATATTGCAACTATTTACCACTTACAGTTTAGATGCTGACCACTTGGCCATTCACAATTTTCAACTTATTTTGATTTATTATCAACAGGGTAGCTACCAGAAAGTAACAGATGACTCTCCTTGTCAAAGAAAGGAGAAAAAAAAAAAGAAAGAGCAATAATGAAAAATAAATTATAATACCATAAAAATCACTAGTAATCATTCATGCACAGTTAATTATCAAAACATGCCCCAATTCTTATTAAAATAACATACTCACAATCAGTGTTTACATTCCAAATGCTTTACAACTGCATGTTTCAATAACCTCACAAAGACTTACTCGTCTGTGCAAACAGAGCGTTACAAAATATCGAACTTGTTGCAAAACCTCTGATGAAATTGTGAATAAAATCATCTCTACTAGAATTTCACCAAAATGATATGCTATATTAAAAAAACTCCAAAAAACTAAAGCATTCCTTCCAGATGTATATTTCCTTCACTGAAAAAAAAAGAAAGAAAAAAAAAGAACAGAAAAATAAAAAAAAAAGAAAAATATTCAAATAATACAGCACTATTTTTCCCAGTTCTACTGTCAACTGTTATTTCACACACTTGAATTGCATTTCACTGTATTCAAAGTTAGAGAACAAACATTTCAATGAACATTTCAATGACTGGATTACTGTGTTATCACCATGACATCTGCATACAAGAATTATAAGGATCTCCTCAGGTCACTTCTACGGATTTGACTGCATAGCTCCCACTTACATTCAGAAGACTTCAAGATTTTACAAACTCCAGACTTACACAAAAAAGGAATGTTCCCATTTTCAAAACAGTCAATATTCTGAAATATTAAGAAAGATCTGGGACATGTAAGGTGAGCAAGGTCATTCATGATGGGAGCTGTGCTGATGTTAATGAAAACTTTGCCCTTTATCTGCCCATGCAGAGTGCTGAACACACATACCAAAGGAACTGTAAGCAGTCAGTAGCCCAGACACATCAAAACTCAGGACACTTTAAGCAAACAAAACCTTAATCATTTACCACACTTCTTGACTCCTTCAAACAGATTCTGATGATTTGCAAGCTCCCATCATCTTCACATTAGGCGTATCTGAAGCACTTACACAAAGCAAATTAGGCAAGAGGTCACACTACTAGGCAGGACACATCCCCTGAAACTTCAGATGATACATTCCCACACCCTGCCACCGTACAAATTCCCCCTGGCTCCTCTTGCCCATCCTACTCTATGGTAATTTCCACTCACCTCTAGCCCCCTCCAACCCTTCACTTGCTCAAACCCCTCTAACTAAAACAAAGCTATGACCAAAAAAAAAAAAAAAAAAAAAAAAAAAAAAAAAAAAAAAAAAAAGCCAGGAGCAACTCAAAACTATGTAAAAGAAGATATTATATAGAACATAACAAGCAAGTTCCTTGCTGCAACATGTCTCTCTGAATGAACCAACTCCATAGGAGCACTCTGAGTCAATTTACTTTCTTAAAAAGAAAACAATTAACTGATACCTGTTAAAGAGAAGGAAAGTCTCCTTCAAGCTATGGAAGACACAGTAGCATCAAATTGCTACTCTGCCAACTCCTTTATCTAAACACAAACTCTGAAGAAAAAGAACCCCACATTTCAAAGTTATCTGAGGTTTCAGTAGACAGGTTACGGGAGTGCAGTACGCAGATATTCCTGTATACATTGAATACTCCAAGGCAAGCTTCGCTGGTGCTGACAAGAGACTTGGATTTTGCTAAGTACCTACAATTGGTTGACTGCAAGAACAGCAAGTTTTAAAAACAATTAAACAAAACAAGAACAATAAGAAATAAAGTACACATATTCCGATGACAAAATCTCTTCCGTAACACAGCCCTTAAGACAGACACTTTCTAGAGAGACCAAAAAGCAGCTTTCTCTCCTCAGATAAAGGAAAATTAAAACTTGACAGCACCAAAAGCTGTAAGGCTGTGGCTAGTCAGTCTCCAAGTTCCCACATACATACCTGGTCCTCCATCACCTTTCATAAAAACATCAGTGGTAAGGAGGATGTAGCTCCCATGCAGATACAACTAGCTATGCTGTATAAATAACAAAATCTATGTATAAGGTGAATATTGTTGAAAACATGTTGTGTGTTGCAATTATATGCAGCAATTTATTTATTTTTATTCACTCAGCCTCACACAATCTCCATATGCAGGTGCATTTAACCATAGCACTCCAGCAACACAAGTAGAGATTTATCTTATATGTCTGGAGCCAGTCACTTGGCCTCTCCATGTTTCTCTGTTTCTCCATCTGTGAAGCTTCAGAGAAAGCTTGAGAGGCTTAATTTATAATGCAGCCTGCCAAGTGCTTTAGAGAGTATGTTACTAAAGCATTAAAACTGTTTGTTGGTTCTGAAAGAGTAAATCGTTAACCAAACCGAAATGTAACCAACAATATCCTTAAAAGGTGGCTGCACTTTTAAAATGCTGAAGTATCATGTTTACCTTATTTGCCTTTATAGAAAAAAAGCCTCCATACTTTAGGTATTTTATTAAATTAGGACATCAGAAGATCTGATTTTCTTCTGACCCCCCTTCCCATCCATTTACTGTTACACTCCCAAAGGAGATGATAAGCAGAGAGAAGGAAACCAGTAATGCCAAATCAAAGTGACACGTGCCCAGACAGACTCCCTGTCCAGAGGCCACAGGGAAACATCTCTAGTAAAGAATCAACAATGTTTAACTGACAGCAGATGTCAACTACAGGTCGCCTGCTCAGGGCAGGAAACAGTTCAGATGCTAATAAAGACAAGGGCATACTGTTCCCAACACCTGCAAGACAATATACTAAATACTGACAGTATAAACATATTTAAGCCCTAGACGTCTTTCAAATCAGTATCTCATGTGAAAGTTTTGTATCTATACAAACCCCAGGTACAGGCTTTTGCTCTTTTTCAATTGTTGCTTTTAATGCAATATCACTGAAAGAATTCTCAGGAAGCCATTTCTGGCAAGCAAAACAGTTCACTTAAAATATTGATAATGGACGAAGATTGTCTAAAAATACCACCTATATAAAATACAGACACATGTCTACCAACTCCCAACCACTAGTTCCACTTAAGGGTTTATAATATATACTTCCATAGCTAAAACCAGTTTAAGAGACAGCTGGAACAAAATAAGAAACTCAAAAGAGAAACAAATAAATAACACTATGATTACTTGTAATTTTTATAATTATTAAAATATGACTAGCCAAATAAGACAAACAATCTCAAATGTATCACAGATTAAAATCAGTTTTCATTTAGGCAAAAGAGCCCCAGCACATTGTAAAACAGCTGTAATATTAGATCAAGGAATATAAGTAATACCTTGAAAGAGGGTCATTTTGAATCACCAGATACTTAACAAAATTTTTAAACCCAAGAGCAAATATAATTCCAGACAATTTTCTAGGTATATGAATGTATGTGTGCACATATGCATATATTTTTAGGAAATCTGCCTGCAGATTTTCAGCATATAGCAACACTCCAGAGCCATCCCTCATCTTAATTCAGCTAACTTTGTTGTGTGCTTTGTCTTTTTCAGACTGCAAACATATATTTGTACTGCACTTTGCTGCTAGTGTATCCAGCACACAATTTAAAAGATGGCCTGATGCAACTGTCAGGATTCTGCACTAGCTCTCTGCATCCTTAAGCTCCCACATCAGCTCAAAGTATTTAAAATCACACACTTGCACATCCATACTGCAGAATCTATCCTGTCTGTAGCATCCTGAGGGGTCACTAGGGTAAAAATAACATTTTCTCCTCCTGACAGGTCAGCGTGGCTCTCTCTCACCAGGTGACTGGCAGTAAGGAAGTAAAGTTTCAGTTCCATCAGACACACAGAGATGGACATACTTCTCTTCTGGAGCCAGCACCTGACCTATGTGCCATATCAAGAATATAGTGTTTAGCAAGTTAGCAAGCTTCTGCACATTTCAGGACAGGAACTCTTGTGGTATGACTGCTGCCATTTGTCTCTTGCAGAAGCAAACAGTGACATTTTGGCAAGTGGAGTGGGGAAGAGAGGAAGGGTTTTTTTGTAATCAATAGACATCAGATGGAAACACATGGCTCAAGATGCCTTGCCTTTTTGTAGGTAGGACACTGATAATAAAAGCTAAGACAATGCCCTGAATAGTTTGGTGGTATCATGTGCTGTATGAGGTTCTGAAGCTCTGCATCTTACTTCTTCTGAAGCAAGCACAACTTCAATAAGATGACAGTCCTAATCCACTTAAACTTTGATACTGTGGCATGAAAATGTAGAGCATGATTTCTTTCAACAAGTAATTTGTTCCTGTAGAAAGCAAATGAGAAGTAAGAACTTTGGTGCTCTTAACTTCCAGCTTGAGTAACAGCCATGAGGAAAAGTATCTCACAGGAAGGTGAAGCCTTGAGCTTTCTACAGTACCACGGAGGTTCCATACATTTTAAAGATCTTTATCCAACAGCAATAGTGATACAGATCTGCCTAATACACAGCCCAGCAAACTACTGCCTTAGCTGGACACACCCTGTCAGCAGAGTAACTTTATCTATTTCCTCCAATTTTTAATTAATCTCTCCCTCCTGCAGAGTTTCAAGTCTCCTTCTTGAATTCTTGCTTTCATATTAGAAATTACCCTTTTTAGTGCCTTATGTCAAAGCAAATATCATCTTTTGTTGTCATATTTGCCACAGTCTCAAATACAATTTAGCTGAATGCAGGTATGGATTAAATGATGGTGGGAAGGTTAAGCAGACCAATCATCTGATTGATCTTAGCACAGCTGTTAGTATTCTGCAGCCTTACAGCAGATCCTGACCTGATCCAGCATTTGTTGGGTAACAGGATATACCTATTGAGGAGACTATGACATGGTCCAAACATTCAGTCCAGCTCACTATACAAGAAATATTAAAGGTGACTCCAAATGTAAACTTCGAAATATTTTGTAATTACTCATCCAAAAACGGCTGGATCAGATATCCATCAAGCTGTGCAACATTGTCACAGGCAACAGCAAGGAACTGAGGAAGACCCAGATTTCCTGAACCTTTAGAATCTCCTCATAGTATCTCTACAAGGTAGCACAGGATGTGTGTGAGCCTGTACATTCCCAGCCAGAAAAAGCCCACATGACACTTCAAAGTTCACACAGCTCTACAAGAGAACACACACTAACATGTATTTGGAGCAAACCTCATTGTCCAATTCACAGTTTGTTTTAGCTCTTCCAACTGCAGCAAACCAACAACTAAGTCTATTCCACAGTACTGAAATTCTTTAGTTTTTGTTGGGTGTGTAAGCCCCAAACCCTGATAAAATTCAATATTGCCTATTTTCTTTCTTAGAACACCAATTCACACTTCCTATTTTTACAATTTTTGGAGGCAGCAATACTGGTAAGAGGATGAGGGTGAAGAATTTATAAACTTAAGATGCAGCAATTTGCTCTTCACTAATTTTGTACTTTGTGCTTACAAGAGTTATAGGACCACTGGTGTTGGGAAAAGCTCTAAAAGCAGGTTAGGTGCTTCCTTTAACCCCACAGACACAATGTTTCCCATCTAAGGAATCTACCTTATATCAGCACTAATTTGCCTTACTGTCAGCATAACCAAGAAAAAGCATGACACTTTCGCTCATACTGGTGATTTCAAAAGAGGCAAACTAAATGATACAAATGCTAGTATCTTTCAAACAACTCCTACTGTCTCTTTTGCAAAACTAGGATAAATGAGTTCTTATACAATTAATTAGAAATTACAGAGCCTTTTACTCTACCACAAAGATTGACCTGCTATGTTCTCATAAATCCATGGCCAAGAAGCCAGCACCAGGGAAAACATGCTGACAAAGATTGTTTTGCTTTGCAAACAAAGTCAAAGAAGGCATTTGAGTCTAGCTGTCAATTACCTGACCTTACAATGAGAAGGTACAAACTATCTGCAATGCTCCTGAAAAGGCCAACAATTACATTGGTAAATGATTAAGTTATGCTTAGAATTAATGACTGGAGGGATATCAGTGGTTTTGATTACCAGAAAAACACAAAGCAAGCTTGGAAAGTGTTACTTCCTCTTTTACCTGCTGTTAAAGGACAGTCCCTTCTCACTCACCAGATTAGAAGGCTTCTTTTTGCTTTTATCACCACATCTTTCACATGAACTTATTTTTTTTAACAAAAGCAGCAGTATCAATGTATGAAATTTTAGGGAGTTAGAACAAAAATCTTCCTTATGATCTGTACTGGCTTTCTATGTTAAAATAGGCCATAGAATTCAATCATACTATTTTAGTCTCAAACCCAAGCCTTCTGGATGGCTAAAGCACTGTGTGCTTCCAAGTAAAGGACCAGGGCCTTATGCAAGTATTTTGCACAACAGACTCTACTACACCCCTTGATAAGCTGTTCCTATTTAATTGTATCGTTAGAAAACTGCATCTTATTTCTAGTCTGAACCGATTTAGCTTCATCTTTCAGGCATGAGAATCCCCTTAATCTACCTGACAAAGAACCATCTAACTGTCAGATACCTTTGCCCTGTCTAAGTACTTATAGACTTATCAGGTAGCCTCTACTGTCTGTTGATAAACTAAATAGATTGAGCTTCTTAAATCTTCCATTCTAAAGCTGATTATCCAGGCCTTAAGTTAATGTATCTTTTTTCTGAACTCCTTTCAGTTTTTCCAACACCAGATGTGGATATGAGAACCGGGATACAACACTTCAGTAAAGCTGTATAAAATGCAGCAGTATTCACCTCCCCCTACTCTCCTAGTCATGCACCTTCAGCCTCCTTCAAGACCACTTTGCAAAAGGAGTAACACTTCAATTAATCAACCCTCAAAAGCAATTCTTCCATCTCTGCTTACATTCTGTCTAGTCCTTCCAAATACAAAAAATTCAGAATGAACCATGACCAAGTTTACATGTTTACCGTAAAGAAAAATATATGTATTTTTAACCCCAATTGCAAAAGCTGCAAGAATGATGAAACATAAATTCAGTGCCTGTATTTTACGAGAGAAAAATTGCAGAGAGAAAGATTACACTGCAATCATGTAATAGTTACCCAATTTAAAGCTCCTTCTTTAAACTACTATTTAATTCAATAAACTCAACGTGCCCAGCCTGTTTTGCACTATGGCATTCTGATGCTCACATATATATTCACCTCTTGAGGTGCTGGGTGGTCACAGCAGGTTTTATTCTCAGCAAAATCTGGTGGGCACAATGAAAATTTGCTTCAGGCTAAAGCCAGTGTTCTTCCAGACAAAAGGCAGAGCTGCAGGCTAGTCATGGAGGATTTGCTAATGTTATAAATCTATCCATGTAGTGAAAATTACTTGCCAGTTATAATCTTCAATTATTACTGTATCACCAGCTAGTTCCCCTTCCTATCCTGGATGAAAAAGAAACCTGAGCAAAATCATGAAGTATCTAGGATGACCATTTTCACAACACAACAAAAAGAAAACTGCCCAAAAAATCCAATTAGAGATTGTAAGATTATATCCTACCATCTCTGGTGAAGTCCATGGTCCTCACTGGTAGAGTGGGTGCAGAAAAGGTGATGGTATTGTTTGCACAGCAAAGGAGCAAGCAATCTAGCTTTTGGAGCAATAACATCAAATTCTGCCATTAAGCAATTCAAAAATTATTGAAAAGCACCATACTAGAATATGTGGTGACTTGCTAAAATATAGTGAATTACTATGGGTTTTTGCTGTAGTAAGAGCTGACCTATTCTTCTAAGTGTGGCTTGGGTAACTGTTCTTCAAGAGAAAGATCATCCCCAGCAATGTATTTTGAAGCATGTCAGTCCTTGCTTTAATGTAAGTAAATGTAATATAAGTAAAATTTGGTGCAATGTAAGTAAAGAAATGTAAGCAAAATTTGGTGCCAGTGGCAGCACAGACTTTGGAAAAACAGCAAACAGAGTTCTAGTCAATAAAGCCTGCCACAATCTGTCAAAGGGAAAGGCAATGTCCTCTGGTATTTTGCTTTTTCTTTCCCTCCCCCCATAAATAAATACATTCTATGTACCTGTATTTTCTTTGTAATCTAGTAATAAGGCATTTTCCCTTTCCTTTTGAAATTGTTACACAATAACATACTTCAGTGAGGACTGGATTATACCCTATCAGTACAGAGTAGGCATTCAGTGTTCTTTCAGTTAATTTCAGTATAGGTATTGTTAGTCTCTCAGCAGCAACAGCTATGCTTGCCCATCCTCTTTCAGTGACAAAAAATTTCTACACATAGGTGGTAGGACACCTTGGGCCTCTTTACAGAGAGAGGTGATCTATAAAGATCAGTAATCAACTTGTTTCTTCTCGTGACTTCTTCCCATCCACTCACTCCCTCCGCCTTTCCTCACATGGACCTGAATCCTATTACATATCCTTCCTCTGGATATATATATATTGTCCTGATTATTACTCAAAGCAGCTTCCATATAATGATTTTGAACACAGGGAAAGTCTCTCTCATAACCTCACAGTACTAAAATGAGCAAGCTCTTAAAGCACTTGTTCTGTGTACTATTTTCATAGCATACTATGCTTGCACATGGTATGTCAGAAAGCTGCCATGGAATGCCCACATTCAAAGGGGTTTTCCTAAAAAAAAACCTAAACTTCAGAGAAATTTGGACACAACAGGCTCATTCTAAGTTTGATAGTTGAGAACAAGAGTCAAAACTTTTTAGAATTTTGCATGCCACTTACCCTCCAAGCCTGTAATATACAAACTAATACAGAAGAAATAGTGTAAAAGAATGACAAGTGTTGTTGAATACACAATGTGTTAGTTTGTCTTCACTTTCTGCCTAATAGCAAAACTAGGGCACTATTCAAGATAACAGATGAGGCT
Organism: Anomalospiza imberbis; assembly: GCF_031753505.1. Taxonomy (NCBI): domain Eukaryota; kingdom Metazoa; phylum Chordata; class Aves; order Passeriformes; family Viduidae; genus Anomalospiza; species Anomalospiza imberbis. The sequence continues at coordinate 13,403,355 of NC_089685.1, forward strand.
GAAGCCTAATAATAAAGGCCATGTTTAAGTATTTGGAGAACGGAGGTCATGTTTAGGGAACAGAGTTAAGAAAGATTAAGATTTATCTTTCAATATTTATCTTATTTTTGCAGTCTGGCAATTACAATCAGTTTTGCTTTCCAGCTCCGAGACAGTAAGACAATATTAGTAAAACAGGGAGAGTTTATTTTTACAAATGAACTGTTTTCACTAGAAATCTGTTCTGTATGCTACTTTCCTGTGTGCTATACTATCAGCTTTGTTGCCTCCTTCCTCCACATCAACTAATTATTCTCTAACTCCTTCAAATTTCTTCTTAAAATAGGTTACTGCATGAAATTTTTCAACATCCATAGACTGATTTTTGTCTTCACAACATACACTACTTATGGTTTTGTCTGAAATGTATTGGAAGCTCTCAGAAATACAGACCGTATCTTGCTGTTTCAAAACCAACATTTATATATGTTACATCATTTGAACACATGTACAACACATACCTTTAGAGCTTCTCCAAATACATGCTTAATTACAAGGAATTAAAAAATCCTCAAAACAAATGAAAAGCCTACAAGTACTCCCACAGAGGACACACTCTTACCTTCCAGGAAAGAGATAAAAGTTTACAATACCTTTGATTTGCCAAGGACCTTGGAAAACAAACAGTCAGAATAGTGACAGGTATCTTGAAAAGCTGGAAAGAATAATAAACGCCACAAAATAAAACTCGTAGCATTCCCTCCTTGAGCAATGCAGTCAAGAATAATTTTTCTTGATGAGCAAGAAATCCAAAAATATGTAAAGCTGCATTACCTCTTTCAAAATTTAAATACCTAAAAAGCTTGGTAATGTTCACACCCAGTGTGTTGTGAGTTATGAGAGAATCTGAAGAAAACTTACATCAAGCACAGAATGTTCGAAGACTCTATTAAAAGCACTATACACACAGCTCACCATAATTTCAAGAGCTGAAACATTTTTTTCTCCCATTTCTCCTCATATTTTTCCATTGCCATGCATCCAGTTTCTTAATATATTTGCCCAAGTTTCTCCAACTCTTCTAAAAAGCCAAAAATATAGCAAAAGCATGAATACAATCAGAACCACAAAACTTCATGATAGCGCACAAAAAATAAAACCACCTGAGAGACCCTGAAGAGAAAATCTGAAGACTTTTTTCTTTCCCTGTTTTCTCAGCGCCTCTGCATGGTGACATGTATAAGCTGCTGGGATGACTGAACATTGATAACATACAGGGACACGCAGAAAGTTGCTTGGGAAAGAAGGCAAGGTAATGAATAAAGCCTTCCAAGTCAAAGAATCAGCTCAGTGCTCTGCACGTGAAGGAACAAATCTCTCCCACAGCATTTTCCTCTTCCTTAAACAGCTGTTTAGATCTACTAAAGAGATGTGAAAACCTGAGATTAACTTCTTAGACACTGAACGACATTAATGACAGCCATTCCATCTAACCCCTCTGAAATTACTGTCCTGCTTTCTCAGAGAAAAAAATGAAGTGCTGTATCATAAAGCATGCCTGCCTGTAGCATGTAGACAGGAACAAGCTGCTTTGCCCTGCAAGACAAGCAAAAGCCATACAACCATGGTTACCGCAGCACCACGCCCAAGCTCTCACGATACACCCTGAGCAGTATGACATTACCCGGGGCCCAGTCCACGATAATGCCATCCCGTGGCCTTGTCTCAGCTCTGGAAGCAGGAAGCACAAGTCAGTTTCAATATGTGACAGGTCATGTAGACATAAAACTACTTATGATGCACTGCAGGAAGGAACAGAGCTACTACTTTCATGTTCATCATGCTAAGTGATAGATATGACCAGACATTCTTTTCTCTCATTGAAGAGCTTTTTTTTGTGATGGTTTTTCCTCTGCTTGCTAATACTAGGTCCAATTCCACCAATCCTGAACTCACGCTTGTCTTAAACATCCATTTTCTTTGCTATATTCTCGCCTGTCCTAGAATTTGCAGTGGAAAAGAGAACCAGTCTGAAAATGAGGTTATCGCACATTTTCTCTCTCTCTCCGGCTGCTTACTAATCTGTGCCATTCCTCCAGTTGAGCTGAACTCACACCTGCAATTTCAGCCTTTTTTCTTCCTACTTTTGACTCACTCCTCAAACCTTTTCTTTTGTATCTATTTCTTTCTCAGCAATAGAATGCAAATATTTATTCCAAGAGAAAGAGAGAAAACATAATAACCATTTCACATTCTCCCTTCCCACTCTCTTTCTCTCCCTTACAGCTCTCCCTTCTTCCGCATATAATAGATGTAAAACACATCTGTTCCACTCTCTCCTTGGCTCACTCTCATCAGCCCATACCTCACATCTCCTTTTTCCTCCCGCTCTGACAGAACAGCAGGACAGTCAATCACCTTTCCTGTGTTTGGAAATCTACTGACTCCTTGATTCTCTAACTACATTACTCTTCCTGTCCTTCTTTCACGTCTAAGCTTATTATGCTCTGTTTGAGAACAAATTACACTTTTGTCTCTAACTTCAGCATGAGTTTCCTTCATCTGTCCCTTGCAATACAGTGAAACTATTCTCACTAAAATGTCTAAAAACCTTTTACTATTGCAACATCACAAATTAATAATTTCTATCACCCATAACCCTTGTGTGTTCTTCATAAAAGTTAAATGCCTTTCTCCTTTTGAAGCTCTGTTTATGACTTCCATTACTTTCCCCTCTCCTACTGCCCATCCTTCCTGCACCAATCCCTTCACAGAGTACTGGCAGGCTCTTTATTCTTATGTTGTCTTCTAGCAGGTCTCCACTGAGCTCTATCTTTTGCTGCTACTCTTATGTCTGAGAATTTTACACTCAGTTCCTGAGAAGAGTCTCAAATACAGTAGATTTACATCTAAACAAAAAAATCTCATTCTATCTGACACCTCTTGCCACTGAGTTATCTTCATTCAGCTCAATACAGCCACAACAGAATTTAGATCTCACCACTCCTACCCTCTTTTCTCTACCTCCTCTCTTGATCACCCTGGACAGCATAATCAACTTGTCCATCATTCAGATATAAAATACTATGATAAACTACTATGTCATCTTTGCCAGTAGCTTCTCTTTTAAACTGTTCATTCAGGTTACATCCATATCTGAATGATTCTTCCTGGGCATCCCTAGGACAAACTCTACTGTAAACATCTTCAGAACTAAAGGTCTGCCTGGGGCTTCACTACACATTAGTTATATTTTCTTATTTTTCATGTTGACAAACATTATCCTACTTGTTCACACTGTTCCAAAAGTTCCTTTTTCTATATTGTCATACTGCTTTACTCTCTGCATCCTCTATGCACAATCCTCCATTCCAAATTTAAATATTGGGAACAACTCATCTTTGCTTTCTAGGCTTCTCTGTCTTATGTACAATAAACTGTCCACATACTATTTGTTGTCACACCATTTGCTCACATTTCTAGTTGGTTCACAATGTCAGTATCCATTTACAAAGCTTTCAACAACCAGCCTGTACTTTCCCTCAGGCCAATTTCCACACCTGAGTAAGGATACCTTCTAAGATCTTGCAAAATTACTTCATTGCCATCCGAATATCACCTTAAAGCTTCCCTTGCTATGGTTCCAAGAAAGTCACTTTAATTTAGGCTAAAGTCAACCATCTATCACATTGAGCAACTAAGTGCTTTTGTTTGTCAATATTAAAACTCCTGCTTCGTCATACATTCAAAAATTAGTTCTCTGCAGCACAATTTCACAACATACAAGCACACACCCTTCCTCCCTTTGCTGGCACCCTGCAGAGTGGCATCTAGTGCCTGATGGGGCGGCTAGGCATTAGGATCATGCAAATAATAATACTGCCTCCCTAGTCATTGCAGTAACAGATCAATTACTCATATTCTTCCAGATCATTGTCCACCAACTATCTCCATTATCAGACCCACACAAATAAGGTTTTGGCTCTGTCAGTGTTTGCTGCGGTGGCATGGGTCCAACAAACTTTTCAGATGTAAATCATCGTATCATCCTGTCTCAGTAAGACATAACTAAGAGCAGCTCAAAAAACAACTGAATATGCTATCACATGATAATCTACCTAATCTGGACAATCACAAGTGGCCACCCTGAAAGCCATCTGAGGACAGGACACTTATCAGAGATTAAAAAGTGAACACACATAATGCTTTACATTTCTTTAAATCTCAGCTTCCATTCTGACCATTTCAGCTCAAAATGATGACAAGCTCAAGTCACCTTATTCTGTTACTGGAGACGTCCAGTCTCATCCTCCTTTGTCTTGCTAGAGAAGATAATTTTGATCCAGCAAACTTCTCAACAACTACTGATATGACATCAGCAGTGTTCAATGAAAATACAACTGCCAATTCCAAAACTGTGCCTGCCCACTATGTCTAGTCCCCTGCAGTAGGAAGAGAAAGAATGACTGGACAGAAAACATAAAACACCATATAATAGAAACAAATATAAACAAAATAAAGAACATAAGGAAGATCACACAATCAAACCCCATGAACTCTTGCCCTTTGCCAGTCATTCTTATGTCTTGATACTACTTAATCAGTCACTCTTCTGTCTCTTCTGCTGAACACCTGCTCCCAGGGAACGGAAAGGGAAGCCAGCCTAACCCCCTGTGTACCATGCACAGCTCTGTCACAATACAACTGCTTCCGTTTTACAGATGATTCAGGAGGGGCCTGTGGACTAAGTGAAACTGCACTAGACAGATACTGGAACCAGCAGTTGTGCAGAAACTGGAACTTCTGTCAGCAAGTTCTTTGCTACTTCTGGCTGATGCTCTTTCTGATCTGGGAAAACTCCCCTTCTTTTTTTGCCAAACAGCACACACTTTGTAAATACACAAAGACAGAAATCAAGAAGCTGAAGGACCAAACAATTGTAAATTATAATTACTGTTAAGAAAACAGAGAGACGGGAATAGTGTTGGGCTTAAGCACTGTATTATTAATACAACTTAGTAAAATACAAAATGAAATTACTGAATAATAAGCAAAATATTTCAGAAATAAGGAAGACATTCTATAAGTACAAGACCAAGAGCAATCAGAAAGCTCACTTCCCCAGCAACATCAGTGGCTTTCAGGCATGACTTTTAATAAGCCATACAAACAGTTATGACAAAACCAGTCCCTTAAAATCAACCATAGAATGGGACACAGAAGAGAAAATGAGAGAAATTATTCATGCCATAGTTGGTTTGCCTCTGTTTCGTATCAGTTTCAAGTAGCTGTGCTGGATTCTTCCTTCAATTTGAGTCAGCTTAGTCAGCTGAATAGCACTGTGATAAAAAACTGGGCCATTTTTACTCTCATGGCATCTACCCTTCTCATCCAGCAACAGAACCATCTAAGATTTCTTGCTATAGACTTGCTAATAGACCTCTGTCAAACACCCTTACTATGTCACGACAGCATTTGCCAAGGGTTTTTTTTTGCATATTAATTACTTAAAGACACTACATTCACCTGGCATCCTGCACCATTAACTCCTCAATCAGCTTTTTTAAAGACAAGCTGAAGAACTTCTGCACCAAGTTGAACTTGGAAGACAGAAAGATCCAGTAATTTAATCCATGCCCATAGAAACCAAAAATCTTTCTTGCTAGTTATTCTAAAATCACTCTAAATAATAAATAGCCATAGCATTCAGATAAACTCCTATTGGAGTTAACTCCTCAAGAAACACTCATAGCAACAATACTATTTTTACTGAAGGTGATCTTTCTTAGTAATGCATGCAGTGACTACCAGAAACTTTCACTTTGACTATCAGAAACTTATACTTTCTGCCTACAGGGCTCCTGTGATTCACAACTTCAAATGTAATTTGAAATGTTTTCCATACGATTGTCCACTGCTTTCATCTCATTCATACACCTCAGCCTTGGTTAAATGGCCAGTATTTTTTTTGCCCAAAGGTAAAATAGAACCTGATAATGTCCTTATTTTTAATTAACTAGAAAAAAAGGCCTATTTCAAAGAAATTACTCCATTTCACAGTGGAAATGGTTCAGCTCTTGTGTAGTGTCTTTTTAACACACAGAAATCTATATTTCATCTATTATAAACTATTAACTACATATAGAGGCAGATCAAGAAGAAGACACACATTTGTTTTTATATCTAAATCAAAATTAGATACACAAAGGCATTTACTTTCTGTAGTGACAGCAGGGCTTGGGGTACCCTCTAGTAAACACGTAAATTTCCCTCTTTCTCAAGTCTGGTTTTAAATTACAACTACTAGAAGGAATGTCAGAGACAGATCCTTAGTGACAGTGCTGTCAGTTGACAGGGAATCACACATGGTTTCCCCACACATAATCAAAAAAAGGTACCTTAAACAACAGGAGGTCTAACCTCTTCAGAACAACTGTTGCACAAATAATGCATTTCATCAAGATATGTGCACCTAAATAAACCAGATTTTCTAATGAAGTAATTTACAATACAACAATTTTAGATACATATTCAAAAGCCATCAAAATCTTGATTCAAAACACAGAATGTCTGATCAGAGAGCCTTACCATTACACCACTCCTTTTATCCACTGTGTGGGATGAAGAACTAAAGGACAGGTTTCAGAAAATAACTATGTAACTATGAAGATAAACTACAATTCTGACTAAATTTTCTGGGTGTTTTCATACATAATGTTTCATTCTTCCTCTGTCATCATTCCTTGAAACACATTAAATGAGGCGACAGCCATAACCAGGAGACATGCCACCCCCTTGCAGAAGCTGTCCATATAAGAAAAAATAAAAATACCAGAGCCAGATATCATATATAGAACTGATCAGTCACTTATACACCAGAATGCACACCAGAATTCAATTCCACTGACATTTCTCATCCTAAACAAAGACCCCATGCGGACCTCTGCTCGCTGTTCTTATTCCCAGTATAAAGAATGGCAAGAAAAAAAGTTTCTTATCATTGTCAGGCCACAATTTTGTGCCCTGCCAATTCTCAGTTTTTTCATTCATCAAGCACCATGGAATATTGCATCTGTTTAAGAAACAGTATCTCTGGAAGACTATTTTGGCTTTCAGAGAAGAGACAGAAAATTATATAACATTCAACCCTCTCCTTTGCCCACTGCAAAAACAAAACCAAAACCAACCCCAAATCACCAACTATGGTGGTCTAAATTCAACAACCTCACTTCTTTCTTTTGGAGCATGTATTTACAACCTTGTTATAAATTTCTTTCCCTCTCAGCCCTTTCTAACATTCCCTACTACCACAAAAAGGTGGGAGATGAAGGCAAGTAAGTAAAACGAGAATGTTTTTATTCTCTTTTGTTTAGTATGTTTTTAAAGGAGACAAATAGCACTACAGGCAAACCACTAATAAACAAAAAATAAATAATAATTAAATAGAAGTTAATTCCAATCTCTATGCTTACATTAACCAGCTGGTTTTGTCTTCTCTTCTTTCACACTCTCCCCATAATAATTTTAGTTCTCTTCTTCATGCTTTTCATAAAGTAGAATGTTGTATGTCACATCCTTTTTCCCCCTATAGAAGTGTTCCCTACCACCATCTCACCTCCTTAACTTCTTATTTTTCCAAGAAGAACAATAAAATCATCAAGATATTTTTCTGAAGAATTAAAAACATACTGAAAGCAAGACTAATCAGTATCCCTTTAATTTTGTTCTTATGTTGCTAAAGGATTTATCAAAACCCTTCCATCAGATATTTGTGTGGGAAGTCAAAATAGGAGAAAATATACTGTAAACAATTATCCAATTGATTTAAAACTCCATATTGCACGTGTGATCATAAAGTAAAACGGTCAAGTTTGGGGTGGAAGAATAAAAACCTCCTAACGTAAAATCAAAAAAACAATTAGAATTTTTTACATAACATTCTTAATGTCAAACAACAATGAATCACTATGATTAGTGAAAAGATTATCTAAGACAAAACACACACATCATCAGATTGAAACTTCAATAATACAAACCTACTGAACTGGGAAACTGAAGTTGACTATGACACCAAGTACCCAGACACAGAGCTAAATCCCATAGGTCATATTTAACTCTGCTGTAATTCACAAGGATTCAAAGCATATCTTTTGTTCCTTTACAGCCTGTGTCTACCTACAAACACTCATAGCAATCAATGCTTGCACATTACTAAACCCATTATTAATGGAATTTCTATTGGTACACTAAACCAAAAAAATCCTATTCTTCCATTATTTTCTCAGGTATTGTAGAAAGTAAAACACAAGCCTCCAAAATTAATCAATAATCACCTACAGGTTATGGCTCATAATAACAGAACACCGTACCTGCCTCAGGCACACAGTAACTGTGATGTTTTACAGAATACAAACTCTCAAATACAAACTTCTTTTACTATGCCTGCTATCTGCAAGAAAATCTTCAATTCTTCAAATATGCCATTCAACCTTTTAAAATTCAACAAAAATTCTAAATGCTGCTCTAATTCTGATAACCTCTCTTTTAGCTATGCCGGTTGCTTGGTAGTGATTTGTCAGATAAGTTACACAATACTGTTTCTGTTTCCTGATTAGATAAGCAAATAAGTTTTGGGGTTTCTTTTCTGGCACAAACATTTATGTATCAAATTTCTCATTTTCTGTGAACACTTGGAACTTTGTAATCCCCTCTCTACAAATCCACACGCCAGTAAAAGTCAACCATGGACAGAAAGCATTTTCTATAGGAAAACTCAGTGTAAGTGTCAGCATGCAAAAAGCAATTCTGTCTAGAAAACTGAACAAACGTTCAGGAAACTTCTCTCCCTCTATGCTGCCTACATATACACTGCAGAATAAAGGAAAGCAGTGAGCAATACTTCTGTGTCTTTACTTTTACCCCTAAGATGGGGCACATGGCCTCAGTACATCTCTTGCATTACAGAAATGACCAGCACAGTCAGACTGTGAGCCCTCTGCCCAGGGATGGAAGAAGCAACCCCTTGGGCAGGCAGAGACTTGGCAGGCAGTGTTCCTACCCCCCACCTCCAGGAAATGCTGCCTCCCCCGTCCCCTCCTGGGCCAAAATGAGGAAGAAGAGCAGCCCACCACTCTAAACACACATGGTACACAACAAGAAAGGAGGCAGCGAAGCAGGGATCAAGCTAACTGGAAGCACTTTTTGCCACCTAACTCCATTGTTTTTCTACAAAACCAAAGTGAAACACATTGTCATGGTCTGAAAACCAACATATTCCCACTCTTTAGCTTCCACCATGCTCTGCAGAGAGTTTCACTCATCTTAGTTTCTTGCTAAACTGCTTACAAAGGAATGGCCGCATAAACCTGGTCACATCAACTAAAGATGATGAAGAGAAGTAAGTGCAGAGAGATCAGGTTTTATACTATCTTTATCAAACAGGACAGTACTTTTTGATACTTAAAATCCTGTCTGTCTGTTGCCCCTGGTTACTTGATACAAGTAGGTTACAAGTAACATTTGATTTTTCTTAAACACCACTTAAAATCTCTTGGCACCACAGATGCCATTAAAAAGGTCTACTCAGATTGGTAAAATGGTAGAAAAAAGGAGTTGGGTTTTGTTTTCAGATCTATCATAACCACAACCCTCATCTATGAACAAAGCAGGCAAAAAAATTCAACATGTCACACAACATGCAAGCAAGTTCAGAGTACAAGCACAAGCATTTCTGTAAATACATGAGAAATGTTTCCTGCAGACCAATCTAACTCTTGAAATTTTCCCCCACCTTTACTAGTAAGGACTGTGGGGCCCAAGGAAGATTTACAGTGGGTGTTCAGACACACAGATGGGTGTGGTGAAAACACCTGTATTAACAGACTGCCTAAGTGAATACAGTAAAAATATTTCGATACATACTAATTTATTCAAACTTCATGGAAGTTCTTTCTAAGTGATCTAACACAAGTTACTACTTGAAAGCAATAACATCCCTAAGGCTTTTTATTTTCTAAATATAACAGTCAATTTTGGGATTTTTTTACACAGTATTATGACATAAGTAATATAAAAGCCAGTGAGTGCTTCACACCTGTCATGATCACAATGTCAGCAATGACATTACGCTTTGTTTGGAAGTAATTTTTCTGGATAGTGAGTTTAAATAGAGCTGTTTTGATGGAGTCTCTGACCCCCCCAAAAACCAAACAAGACTAGAACTGGTAATTTAAACTGAAACTTTCTAGGAAACAATTTGCATATTATGTATAACTAAGGAGTAGAGATGCTTCAGTTTTTATGTCCCATATTTATAAAAGGAATTTATTGTGTTCAGTGACTTCTGTGCACAAAACGTTTTATCTCAACAAATAAGCTCCTTATGAAGGCACAGCTGAAGTAGCAAAATTTTTGCTCAATTATTTTTGAATCAACATTACTGATAAGATGTACAGAGCCTTGAACCTTTTACCTATAAATAACTACATGAAAATCCCAGTTTTGCTACTAACTTATCTTTGGGCTGACAAAATAGAGAGGTTCAGGCACTTAAGAATCAAGATAGGAACACAATCAAGCTCGGCATCTCTGTAAAGGTCTTTCAAAAAGGAACTTTTATGGTATTTTAAATAACTTTAATGCATTCTCCATGCAATTTTATAGTTTATCACACAACTCTACATTACTCATTAATTCATTCTTTTTTCAAGAGCTTGTTTAGAAAACATAAGATTCCTTTGAGCTGCCAAGATGTTCAAAATTGAACGCACGTGTAATGACAACTGTAATGTAATGAGAAACTTAACATCATTTCAGAATGTATTTCATGACATTACAGGTAATAGCGGGATTTCTCTCCGCATGAGTAAGTCACACCAAAGTTTCACTATGATGGGATCGTTCAATATGAAATGACTTCCCAAGAAGTATTTCCCAAGACAGAGAGGTTGTGTATGTAAAGCACTTTCTTAATGAAACAGAAACAAACACAAAGCTACTTGAAAAAGCATCCTGAACTGTTTCACTAGTTGCATTAGGTGTTACCTTAACGTGATGTTAATGACACACATCACAAACAAAATGTTTGTCCTCTTGCAGCTGACAGAGCTGTGACAGGCCTGGCATATTGGCAGGCCACAACCACTAACCTGGAGTTTGCCTGTTCACACTGACGGTACCAGAAGAACTTATGGCCCAAATGACTAATTTTATTTCGTTTTGTGTAATATGCACGGGTTAGCGTAACCTAAAATAATATTTGATGCAGGCTGCTCGGTTGACTGTGGGTCACACTCAGCAGTGCAAACAAAGAACAAAATGTGATTTGAGCTAAAGTGAATGAACTCCAAGATTGTAACAAACCCTTTCTCACTGCAAGGGAAAACACCTCCACTAAGTTGCTAATAATAATATAACGTTTAAAGTTTATATGCTTATCTTCACATGAGCAACTGGAATGTTGCACCAAGGGACAGGGTCCACAGAATAATTCAATATGGCCACTGATGGGTAGCTGTCTTTTGCCTCGAAATTGTCTTATCTTTTACCACCTCTGTCAATTGCATATATACACGTGTTATACCCTTACTTCAAAAGAAGTTGACACAGTGACAGTCATCTGCATGTATCCAACCCTGAAACGTTCTTCATGGCAGAGAAATCCATGTGCTATCAGACCACCCTGTCAAGGCCAAACCACAGTCATTCACAACCACCAAGAGACAGACAGGTAGAGAGGTGTGCCAGCACTATCCACTTACCTTCTTTATTAAGCCTCATAACCTCCCTGCTTTTTCCACTCTCCTTTCCAGTCTCTTCCAGATCTACACCTGCAGAAGAGAAGCAGAGTCAGGAAGCGCCAAGGGCCCTAAGGTGTGCATTTATTGTTTGGCGAGGGGAGGAGGAGAGGTGAGGAGGTGAGCGGTGTTTCTATTTGCAACAGCAGAAGCACAATGGTCGGAGCATCTGCCAGGCAGCGGAACCGCCGGGCCCCCCGCGGCAGCACCCTCGCCCCCCCTCCCCGCCCGCGGCATCCTCCGGCCCCTCCGCGCATCCTCCCCCTCGCCCCCTTCCCCCACCGCGGCGCCGGCCCAGCGCCGCGGGGCAGCGGCACGGCAGGCGCGGCGCGGCGTGCGCCTCCCGCACACATGGCACGGGGGCTCGGCCGAGCGTCAGCTGAGCGCCCGGGGGGGCGGCACCTCCCGGCCCCGGCGGGAGGAGGGAGGGGAGCGGAGGGGGGGCGGCCCGGCCGGACCCCGGCCCCGCTCCGGGGGAGCGGCGTGCGGAGCCGGACCGCGGCCGGTCCCTGCCCTTACTGTGCGGGGGGGCGGCGCCGTGCGCGTGCGGGGGGGCGGCCTCCCGCACCCAGGCGGCCCAGGGCTGGCCCAGGAACGCCTCGGGACTGGGCACGGGCCGCTCCAGGGCCGCCATGGCGCCGCGCCTGCTCCTGCCTCCTTGTTGCTTTTCCCGTTTCCTTCGGCGGCGGCGGCGGCGAGCGAGCGAGCGAGACACGGGATTCGAGAACGCCGCACGTCATCCTCGGGACGTTCCGCCGCCCACACGGGGGTAGTGTCAGCCCCTGCTCCCTATCAGATCGGGCTCCCCGCCGCACAGCGCGCATGCCCGCGTCCGCCGCGCCTGCGCCCCGCGCCGCCGGCACCGGGCCCGCGCCCGCCCCGAGGGGCGCCGGACCCGCGCAGCCCCCGCGCTGCCCCTCCGGCACCGGCACCGGCACCGGCACCGGCCCGGCCCGGCCCGGCCCGGCCCGGCCGAGCGCAGCGGGGCCGGCGGCCGCGGAGCCCCGCCGGGAAGGCGCAGCCGCCGGCCGTGTGCGCCTCGGCTGCGCGCCCCGCGTCTCGCAGCGCCCGCAGTAAGTCCCTGGGACGGGCTCTCGGTAGCTGCGGCACGGCCCCTCCGCGCTCCAGCGCGGCCGCGAACCGGACCCGGAGTGCGGGGCCGGGGCTCCTCCGCTCGCCTACTTCCAGCTGCGCTCCTGTGGATCACCCATAGCCACAGCCACAGCCATTTTGTTGTCCCAATACTGCCTGGTCTGTAGTAGGCTTCGTCTGCTTGCAAATGGGATTTTTCTCCTTTTGGTGTTCAAGGCTACGATACAGCAGCTCTGAACTCGCAGGTCCGGCTACTCTCAAACAGTACCGAGGTTTTCATCTCGCTCTACATAACTTATGGGACGTCAATGCTTTTAATTTAGGATAGCGTAAGTTTTGCTTATTTCACCATTGAGATAAGACTAGAAAATAACCGTGAATATTTTTATACTCAATGTACCTGCTCTGGGTTAGGAGTTTCAGCATAAGCCTGTTGCTTCAGCTCGTACTTCTGAAGCCAAATACAAACGCTCCCAGTGAAAGACTTGGTTTCATTTGAGCAGCCTCACATATCCCTCACGTCGTGTCTTTCATACAGCTCTGCGGCCCCTTTAGGGGTGGCGGTGACTGAAGTTAATGGTTCAACAGACACTTCTCACAAGGTGATATGAGTTTTGCGTGATCCCATCCTTGTCCTGCATCTTTTCCCAGACACTCGTTCACTTTTTACTGGTTCAAACCATTTTCAGGCAATACTGAAGCAGAACATGGAATTGATGTGGACTCAAAAAAAAGCAACAAACCCCAAAAAACCCAAAACAAAACCAAAACCAAACAAACATAAAACCTACCAAAACATTTCAGGCCTGCTCAAAAGTTGGAGCTATGGCCAGAGGGGCAGGACAGAAGCTGCTGAAGTCAGCACTACTGCCTGTCGCAAGGTATATGGTGCTGCAGTCTAGAATGGATTTAAATAAATTTCCCACAACTTCATTAGGACTAAGCTCTTTACGGTGCCAAAATAGATAAAGATTTGGGGCAAGGGACAGACACTTTTTGCCTTATGTACACTGTCAACACACTCCACCTCTTCCAAAAAGTAGCTGGAATATACAAGTCCCATCCCTAATACCCAGAGGTGAGCCTCAAAGCTTTCATTCTGTATGGCCTAGTCACGGTGCCTCCAGTCAAGTAAACATTAGCTACAAGACACTTCAGTACCATTATCAAAGAAGCAGAAAGCTCACCAAAATACCCTTCAAATAAAGCCACACAATCACAGCAGGCTTGTTAGCAACCATCATGAAGCAGGCATAGGATGCATGACCTTTCATAGACTACATGGGGAATTTCCAGAAGCAGGTAGGGTAGTTGTGATGTAATACAAAGCCCTGGCAAGATATATTTAGGAATATTATGTGCAGTTCTATCTACCAGTTTAAATTAATCTTCCTACCAAAAAAAAAAAAAAAAAAAAAAGTGGACAGGGTTATGAGAAAGATCAGAGGAATTAAGATTCTATCATTTGAGGAGAGTTTTTCTTAGTCTAACAAAATTCAGCTGGTAATGAATATGTTTGTTGTTTTTAATTATAAGGACGCATAATTCCTTCCACATCAATGAGGCAGAAAATAAGAATAGACGTAAATTGCTTATGTTGAGGTTGAAAACTCTGCCTACTATACTGAAAAACTCTTTCGTCAGGAATAGCAAGATGGAATTCCTTAGAAGGAGTGACAAATGACATGAACTTAATAGTCAACCATGTTTGACACTTGTGTACAAATTTACTGCAAGATAATTGAGCAAATGTCTTGTCAGTGGCCAAATAGTCTCATAATTAGAGAAGTTAAACGGCACAGCTTATACCATAACACTGGTGTGGTTACCGTAGATGTGGATCTGGAGAGAAGATACAAAAGACAGGCATGTGAGCACCCAGGAAATCCCCATCGATTGAAACCAACATGAGATTTCAGGGAAGCGTGGATGGCCAAGCATCCAACTAATATTAAACACTACCACAGGATGCACCAGCAGTAAAGCACTTCCTAACCATGCAACTGAGAAAAAAGGGGAGGGGTAAAGTATTTAATACAAGCTGCCTCCAACCAAGCAAAAAAAAAAAAAAGCTTTCCAGCTTTAACACATGGCACTGATCTACACGCTGCTTACCGTGGCACACTACAGACAGTCTAGGTTCTTAACAGAAACAGACCATATGAAGGAAAACTAGCATAAAATCAAAGATTCAAGATGTACCAATTCCTTCCTAAAAAGAAACAATCCAGTGACTTACAGTTTAAGAGAAAGGTTTCTAAAATCCTCCCAAAGGAATTTCTCCTCCCTACCATATGTATTCAAGAGCAACATTATCATTAAACAAATTATTCCACAATCAGAATCATAGGATCATTTAGGTTGCAAAAGACCTTTAAGATTGAGTCCAACCATTAACCCTAATTCCATCACTGAAACATGTCCATAACTGACACATCTACACATATGCCCATCTTTCCTGTGATCAGCATCTTTTGTTTAAAGAGTGTGAGTTCTGCTTTGATTACATCTATGCTGCCTCTATGATCTGCACCAAGAAATAACACCATCCCTGAGCAAACCAGCCTTTGGTTTGTCTCCATTGTCTTGTAGGGTGCAAGTCCTGAAGCTGCTGAAGCTGCAGAAGAGTATCCTTACTTCTGCACCAGGACTTCTCCCCAAGACCTCCTATTTCACTCCACATTGGTGTCAAATAAACGAGTTTATGTTGCATGGACAGCTGTGATTGTGCTCCAGAGCCTTATAGCAAAATAGGAAGAGAGCTGATCTGACATCCTATAAGTTTTCCCATTGTTAGGAATATATGTAGTGCTGTCTTGTGAATGTAAACTCGAGCTGCAGCTTTACTCTAAACAGACCATGCAGGTGGTTTCTTCTTCCCTTCTCCTGGCATCTGCTTCCACAAAATTCATAGAAAGACAAACCTACTTAAGACTTTCATTCCTCTTTCAGATTTGTTTTTATTAATCAGTTGGGCCAAAATTCAGGCGTGGAGAGGGAAAAAAGTGAGGGAAAGTCACAAACATGGTCACAGAAGACTTTGTTCCTTAGGAAATTAGTAAAAAAAACTGCACATGCAAGTGCAGATTAAACAGCCTCTGTATTTTTTCCACCTGTTCACCAATACAGAAATTTTATTCTTCTATGACCTTGAACAAGTCACTCTGCCACAGAAAAATAATTAAGTCAGTCAGGAAAGGTCCTTCTTTCCCTACCTGGTTCCTGAGAATTCTTTAATTTCAATTGCCAAGCAGAAGCTTCCTTTTTCTTTGTGATTTTTCAGAATTCAAGGTAATGCAGCCTTGATTTTGGTTGCAGCTTCTAAATACTAGAGTGATCCAATCATAACATGGTATTAAAAAAGTAAACTATAAGCAAATCATGGCCTTCAATTAATAAATGGCAAAATACAGATAAAACCTCAACTCTAATCTTTTTAATCCATATATCATTGGTCTTTTAATAAGATGATCTCCAAATGCAAGCTTTTTTCCAAGTAACCAAAAGATAAAAATCATATGTTCCTATTTATACTTATTATGTTTAAAGACTAGGGCTTTATAAAAGCACAGTAAAAGTTATGACATTAGAAGAGATCCTAGGCTGCATATCAATATTTGGCTTATTTGGAGGCAAATCCAACATTTTTATATAATTTTCAGGATCTGAATGTGAAGACATGACAAACTAAAATAGCAATTCTCACATGTGGCTATCAGGAACATTATATGTAGCCACCATGTACAAATATAAAATGACATGATTTAACTTCAACTGTACTGTCGTACACTGAGAAAATACCATGAGAGTGCTGAGGGTGCATGTGTAGTCACAACAACAACAAAATCAAGTATACCTGGCAATACATGCACCAGATGACTTTAAACTGGCTACAAAAGTATTATAAAAAAGCAGCTGTATAAGGCCTAAATATCATAACAAGATTATAAACATCTGATACTTGTAACAAAGTCATGATTTAAGCAGTTTGGCAGGAGATTCATAAATACTTCCCAGGATCCTGTGGTGCAATGGATTTACCACAATGGTGGTTTTGTCTTATATTGCAGAAATTATGACATAGCAGACAGTTTTAAGAACTCAGGTATCTACTCTGGTAGAAATGAAGCAGTAAATGAATCACAAGATTTCCTTACAGATAGTGATGGAGTTTGCATAAGAAAAGCACCAGCAAAGTAGCTGGCTGTCAGTTACAGGGGTGCAGAAATTTTAATCCTTCAGCATTCTGAAGAGTGCAAAACTAGCTTGTATGTTTACTTGTGTGCAAGCTATTTCTATGATGGACTTTTACACTCATGCTAATTTTAAACCTGTAGATTATCTATTTGCAGTCATCTATTTGCAGTCTTTTTCCACAGTGGATAAATGAAGTTTCTATTTAGTGTTACAGCAACACCTCAGGTTACCAGAGAAGTTAGTATTGAGAAGGTACAAAATCCACCAGATGGATAGTCCTACATTTCTCCATTAAAACTGATTCTGAAACTTTTTTTAATACAGTGTAACATTCTAGTATTCTTGGTGATAATTAGAGTAGCTGAATTCATTAAATAAACTAGAAACTTTAAAAAAAGTCCTGTATCTAGGTTTCTGCAAAGAGATGTGTATAGGATGCCCATTAAAACAAATCAGGAGTTAGCAAAAGTAAAAGCCACTATGAGCCAGTCCCCCTAGAGCCACTCTGGCCAAAAGTGCGGTCCCTGTACTATTTCTGATCTTTTGTAATTTCAGAAGATGTCTCAAACACTGTGTGAGTACCGTCATAGCAGACTTCAGCTAGAAAACTGTATTAAATAGACATTTATAGCAGAGAAATCTATTTTTAATGTCCTCTGAAATAACACAAGAAAAAAAATCTGAATTATGCTTTTGGTTCCATCTTAGCCAAAGAAACTAGCATTTAAAAAAGAAACAGAAAAAATGGAGAACTGAAAAAGAAATTCAAAGTGAGATACTCTTTTATCCCAACAAAAACATGTTTCTCAAAAAAGGGTTGCAAATTGCTGCACACAAAACAAAGCAATGCTTGAAACACTGCAGCAGCCCTAGACAGATTAAATGGGAAATCTAAAGAGAGGTTCACTGCACAGGTTTATGAACAAACAATGCATAATTAGGTAACTTTCTACATTGAACTCCAGGAAGTTTAAGAAGAAATTATACCAAAAATAAGGCTATGAACTAGTGATGGAAATCAACAATTACCGCACATATCAAATCCAAGAGAGTTATGCAAGCACTGTGAAAAAAATTGCACATCCTTTTGCTCCAGTTCCTAAACAGTTTTTCTCACTTGTTGATTGTCATCTAAATGCATTAACCTACTACTGTACTGTCTTTTGCAGAGGATGAGTTTTCTTCTCTAGTTTATTACCATTGCTGGAGTGTTTCTGATACCAAAGCTGGCGATGGTCACTATCAGTGTACTGTTGGCCATCTTTGTGCAGTGTAGGCATGTATCCTCACTGAACACGAGGATTTACCAATTGCTTCAGAGAAGCAAAACAGTTTCTTTTTTTTTTCTGCAACTGTTTCAGGTTTCAGCCAGGAGCCTCTGAGAATTCTGTTTCTGACCCATGTCAGTTGCCAGTATTTTCTCTCCCTCAAAAATATTCCCCGTGTCCTGACCTCCACCAAACATCCGAACATCCACTCTCAGTACTATAGTATAATCTGTATGAAACATGGATTTCAAACTCCCTTCTTAAAGCACATTACCCAGAGTCCCTGGTCTACCCCTTCATCCGCTGCTCTTGTGGCAAGAAACTGAGGATTAGACGAGGTCAGAGGAGTGCATTCACTGAAGAAGAGTGACGACTAATGCAAATGTTTTGGAAACTGGAAGACATGAATGACAGGTCAAAGAGTACTTGGCAGGCTAAAATTCAGTTTGCTTGTATTGACAGGTACTCAGAAAAGATCACAGACAAGTTGTTTTAAAACATTGTCACTGCATGTTTCGTACTACTTCTTAAAATTATTAAACATAAACACTGGTGCAGCAAATCACTTGTATTATACTTACTAAATATTCATCAGTTTTGTTTGTTATTTGGTTTGTTGTTTTTTTTTTTTTTTTAATTTGAAAGAGGTTTTTTGGTAAATAATAGTAACAATAATATTCTCAAAGGCCATATCCAGATTTTAGAGGAAGGCTCTTAACTGTCCAGTTGGGACAGAAAGGAAGAAATTTGTAGGAATTACCTGCATTTTTGAAAGACAGAGCAAAATTCTTGATTTTGAGCTATAAAACCTCTTGGGGAGTGGAAAAAGTTACCTTGCCTCAGTATGAAGTCTGCTTTCAAATAGCGTGCTGCTTTCCTGTGCTTTGCTCTCCCACAATGCCCGTGTGAATAACCAAAACCACAAAACATGAGTCCCCAAAGATCTTCACACATTTCTCGTGAGGTAGGCATAGAAATATTCTTTCATTAAAAATTAAGTTTGCCCTGATGAATAATGTATATTATAACTTTCCATTCACCAGCTCCGTTTGCATGTGTTGGCAGCACACGACAGCAGCTTCCTGCCTTTCCCTCATTGCATTGTAGCCAATTTTCTCCTGTTCCTTCTCAACATAGATGCCATATTTGTCCTGTTTGTATCCTTCCTTCTCCCAAACACTTCCCTTTTCTGAATTTTGTTCCCACTTTTCTGTCACATTACCCTAACCCTGCATGGTGTGTTTTCATCTCCCAGGTTGCTGCACTGAAACACCAGTTTGGGGCCTGTTTTTCAGCTAGTCTCTCACCACCCTCCCACTTGGGCCCAGCTGCCCCACCAGAGGCGACCATGTCTTTTAATATACACTGCCTTGATTTTATCCCCTTCTTTGCAGTTAGGAGACTTTCCTCTCCTTTCCAATGTCTCCCCCAGTGAAGGACACGTCTCTCCCAGTCCTGAGTCACCTCTCCTCCTCCCACAAGTGAGCTGCCTCTTCCATCACAAAGCTGTTTGGAGTTGCCCTCTTTTCCTCTCTAAACAATTCCTCCTGTCTTGGGGCATGTCCCCTTTCCTTCTCCCCTCCTTTCAGCAGCCAGCTCTCTTCTGCCTCTCCCTGGGAAGCCAGCAGTCCTTCCCAGCCTTCCCCTGGTCCTGGCTGGAGCTCCTTGGCCTCAGTCCAGGGATCTGCTTCCTCTCCCATCATTTTCCACAAGTGCTGCTGCCCTGTCTGTCCCCCTCTCTCAGCAGCTCACTGATCCCCACTGTAAACAGGGACTCACCTCTGGCAGGGGAAAAACCCACAGACTGCCAGAAGATTTCAGCCTGAGTGGGATGTCCCTCAGTGTTTGAGAGTCACTCGAGTGTCCTTCAGCCTGGCTATGAAAGTTTGGGGCCAGCCAGAAAAGAGGTTTGAGTGAGAGTCACACTGCTACACCTTTGGTAAGTTCACATTTGGTCCTTGGATCAGTGGAGAGGGCCCAACATGGCTCCCCAAGTTCTCTCTGCTTCTAGAAGCTGGCTCCAATCACACCTTGCTGGAGGTTCTGAAATGTTTTGACAGTTGTTATGGTATGTCCTACTTCCAGCTCGTACAGGAAGCAGACGTGTTGAAATCACAGAAGAAAGCAAGCCTGTTCATCTTGTATTTCTGGCTGAGGCTGGAAGTGGAGTGCCAGAAATCAATTGTGTCTCATCTATTATAGAGGGAATTCTCTTGTAGCTCTTTGCATCGTAGTGCTAACTTTGCAAGATTTGTCCTAATAAGATTCCTATTACAACCAGGAAGAGTCAAATGTACTATCTTCTGATAAGCACTGCAAGTTCTGTACTCAGTCCAAATGGATCTTGAAGGCCTTAGCAGAATTGGGGTGTAGTTAGTGATGTGTTTGACAATGAAATGCACCCAGAGTAAAAACTGTGTGTGATGTTTAAGCATTGACTGACATGTGTAAACCTCTCATGGGCCACCCTGAACTTCTGTCATCAAACTTCACCTGACCTTTTACAAAGGCAATGTGGTTGCAGAGACCTGATGTGGATGGACCTCAGTTACAGTCTCACAGATTGAGTGAATTTTTAAATTAAATCCTCCTCTTAATGATAAAAATACATTGTCCTTTGCTGTTTTTTGGAAACCTGTGGTGTGACTAATGTTCCTGAGGTACTATTTCCTTTAAGGAATCCAAGTATAAGCATACTACTAATAATACATTGAGTTTAAATGGAAACCATAGCTGGTAAAGACAAAAATTCAGACATCATTAAAAATATCCCATGTTACTTATGAAGGGTGCATACTTCTGAAATGCCTATGAGCTAAGACTTCAACTTAGCAGTCTCAGATTAAGAGAATCTTTGTACATCTATGGCCATCAAACATTTTAGCTGGCTAGTAACATCCAGTGGTACAGATCTGTGCATCTAATCAAATCTTGTTTTGTAGATACTTAGTATGTGACATCTGATATATGCAAAAGTTACGAGGCTGATGAAAAGTGAACAATAGTGTTTTAGGGAAAAATTAACTTAAAGTCATTACAAAATTAGCATTTGCAAATCTTTTAATTCAAGTTCATATACCCATTTGATCCACGATTAACAGAACTGGCTGTTGTTTCCCAAATCTTTTAATTGACAGATAAAAAAATACTTTTTCTTTAGGAGACAGCAGGCATCTGTGGATTCCCTGTCTGTGTTTAATTCTGCAAAATAATATATAACAATAATAATAGATGATTTGAAAATACTCAAATCCAAATCATTAACTAAGCACGAACTCCTCTTCCTTCCTGTATGAAATTGGAATATTTTTCTGTATATACTAAATCCAAGTTCTTAAAATTTTACTTGCATTCATGTTGACATTCAAGGATTCTTTAGTAATCTGATAATACAATGGCTGGTTTTCCTTCTGCACTAAGAAGAGTATTGGCACTGCAGCTGCTGGTGACTTCAAAATATTACAATTGTGATCTGTGGTATAGGAAAGCTGGCAAAATGAGAATGTTTTATATATAGTGGGCTGAAAAATTTTGCAGTAGATTATTTGTCTAAGCATATATTGACTGTCAGTTCTCTATAAAAAGAGGTGTCTACTTTTCTGTTTACAGATGTGGAGCCCTTTTTCTGTGCCCTCACACATCATCATAATTAGCACAATTAATACAACTCACTGAAATCTATTAGTAGCATAAGCGGTGGCATTTTATTGAATTATGTGCTCATGTCACAGTAGAGTTGGGCACTTCTGAATATTTCTGAAGTTGTTTGTAACCAATGGAGCAAAACTTATGTCATGCTCTTCTAAAAAAATGCAGTGTTAGAGGTTGTATGGAAACAGAGTGAGTTTTAGTGGTGACAAGACCTAACAACTTGAGTGCCTTGATAAACACAATATATAAAAGCAGTACAATAGAAGTTGAAATTGAGAGATGCGTCTACATTGGAGGGGTTAGAATTTGTCTTGTATGGAGAACTTACAGGTGCATAGAGCTGTGAACATGTGTCTTCTGGATTTGTAGAGGGAAAACTTGAAGGACATTTCTGGGTTCTGAAAGTGCTCGTATGTGGGTGAATTCCTCCATTTATTCAGGGCTTTATGGTTTTGCCTATGGAAATTTTTACATCAGCTGACAAAACCCCCTCAGTCTGTCTTTGTCAGTCTGAATCTTAATGTAGCCAACTGTTCTGTTCTGTTCTCACACTACATTTGTGGTGTGAGAGTCTAAGAGCATGCTGTGTCAGCTATGGGATTATTGGTCCTAGATTTTGCAAAATTTCCCATACACATTTTTGAAACAACAGCAGATAATTATGAGAATTGGCAGATGCCACAGACATAATTGTTTTCAGCGGCTACAATAGATGTTTTAAAAACATTTCCATATTCAAACCTTTAGTTAGTTCAGGGCTAGTGAAATACAATTCTTCCTATTGTCTCCTGCCCTCAGGACATCCTCTAGGGATAGTAACCAGCAGGACCTCCCTCTTTCTAGCTCCTCATTGCTTTTCACCTCCCTGGCTCACCTTTTTGGTCATTGCTCTGGGTAATTTGCTGGGCTGCCCCTCTGATCTGCTGCTTCTACAGCTGTCTGGACTTTGCAAAGGCTTCAGAAAAACCATGCCTCAAAATAAGTATTCCATCAAAATGAAACCATATCTGGAAAGATGGTTGAACACATCAGCATTTTATTTTGAAAAGTGCCATGGGTAAGAAGTTCCATTGGCACCAAAATATTATATGTTGGCATTTAAGGCATGATGAGGATGTAACTGTCACTTTTCTCCTGTCCTTCTCTCGAACTTGATCTGACCTGACCTGACCTGGGATTAAACAATCAGAAGTGTTGTCACCATAACATGTTTCTCATGCTCAAAGATCACAAGTAGGCTGACCTCAGCACAGAGCAGAAATGGATGGAGTGGCAGAAGGTAAGTGATAGTACACATGTGATCTTGACTGATGCATTTATACCCGTGCCCTGCCTGCAGCACACATGGCCACACATTAGTGAGATGATAAAGTTTTCCTTTCTTCTGTATTCTTTCACTTCCCTGCTCTGTTTACCTAAGCAGCAGGAGTCATCCTAACAGTTGTTAGTGAGAAGAGATACAGAATGTAATACATCTTTTTGTCCCTCAGGAAAGACATTTGGTAAATTTGGAATGAGCATCTAATTCTCTCCAGGATGCTCTGAATTTAAATTTGGAAAGAGGAATTTCTCCAAATAATTATAGTTTAAATGCTGAATTCCAAATATATTTATTTTCTTTGCCTTTATGTTGGCACGTGTTGCACACATGCTGGAAGAGATTTCTTTTTTGTGGTTGCTATGGTAAAAAGCAGTCCCCAGTCCTTTTGCTTAAAGCCCCTGAACTGCAATTAACTGTTTAATGTTGTAACAGACAACAGCTCTAGTAACACCTTAACAGCTTTGAGCATGATACTCCCATCATCTCAGCAGATGGTGATTTTTGGCATTCTGTGTTTTCAGTTTATTCTTCTCCTTTACAGTCCTTGCCATTATATCTTCTGACAAATGCTTCTGGACTAACTTAATTGCAATTTGATTATTCTGAGACAGCTCTCAGATCTTTTTGGATTTCTGTTAAAGGTGACCAATATATGAAAAAAATTGTGCGTATATCCCCATCATCAATTATAAACCAGATTTTAAAGTAAGAATCTGTTTCTTCTCATCTGTAACCATAAAAATACAGTCTTGAAACATGCTTAGTCTGCATAGGAGCCCTTCATCTGAACAGAAAAGGAGAAAGAAATGATTCTTTTGTGAAGAAGGAGTAACTCTGAATGTTTGTCAAGAGTCTGAATTAAATAAGAATTACCAAATTCAACAAGTTTTACTACAGGGAGGTGCCCTTCATTATTATTTCTATAGAGATGGAGACCAAATTCCTCATGAATATTGCTCATTGTTTTAAAGATTTATGACTAATGTAAATGCTTTTAATCAGGGAGTTTCAATTAAATTTAGAAAAAAATTCAACTTTGCCAAGACATTATCAAAAGCAATATTGCCTTGTGAAACTATTTTTCAGCTACTCTTCCTTTTTCTCCCATATAATTATTGTTGTATTCCAGTTTGTAGTTGCAGTTGTATTCCATCTCTAATTTTGTTTTTCACTTAAAAATAAATTCTTTTTAATTAAAATCAGCACTGTTCTCCATGTTGCTCTTTAAAGGGATTTTATGTATTTATCAGGCAGAACACTTCAGATGTTTCATTTTGTAATACAGGGCCAAATAAAGTCTTTTTAGTACCTTTAGCAGCAGTATTATAATTTCTTCTTTTTTAGAAAAAAAAAAAAAAAAAACAAGTGGGGAAAAGGAAAAGAATAGTTTTCCCAGAGTCATAACAAGGTAATATTGCAGTTTCAGGTTTTAAAATATGAATGTCTCATTCACAGCTATTTCCTGGCTGACTCCAGGTTTCTATGATTATTATTTATTCAGGGCTGACAGTGTGCTTGACATTGTGCAAATATAGAAAGAGATATTCATGTGGACTATCTGCCAGGATTTCCTAGTTGTTAGTGGCAGTGTTAGCCTCTTTAAGCAAGAGCTTGAGGCTGTCTTTAAAGCAGAGATGCTTATCCATCCTGCCAACATGCAGCTTCATACATATGACCGTGGGAAACACTGCTCAAATGCACAAGGCTTTGGAAGGATGGACCCAGTGGAGTTTAATTTAATTAGTACAGCAGCAGTGTGTCGTAGCTCTAACTAATCAAACCTTTAAGACCAGTCATGGTAATTTTAAAAGCTGGAAATCTTTTTTGGAAAGGTGACTGGGAAGAATCAATCCTTCTGATTTGATACCTAAGGAATCAAAGAAAGACTGTTTGCCTGAGTATTGCATGGTGTAAAATCCTGTGTCTTCTGTGAAATCCATGAACTGTTTTATAATTTATTTGTAGGACTTACTGATGGCCCGTGTACTTAATTAACCTGGATAGTGATGGTGTCCCTCGAGTTGTTGCTGCCATTTGCAGACTATCCATTGCCAGACTGACATCTGCCCCTGGCTTTGTCAGAAACAATGTATTCCAAATTGTAGAACTGAAGGCTTTTGCCCAGGACTAATTTCTCAGGTTAGGGACATTAGGGCCAGGGAAAAAAAAAAAAAGTGAAAAATCTTAGTCTAAATGGGAGGAATGTTTGTCTCTCTGTTAGAAATCTATCTTTGGATTTCCTTTCCAAAGGAGTCACTGAAAAATAATTCTAAGGATCTTTAGTGACACTTCCTTGACTTTATCCATGAAAGAGTACAGGGTTTTCTTTCTGCTGTTTCATAGATGAAATGTTTGTCATGATCACTTATAAAAATAGTCAAACGCCCAAAATCCCACCAATAAAACCAGCTTGCAGTGAATTAAAAGGTGGAATGCAAATACTTGTCCTTGTTTTCTCCCTGGCTAGGATAGGCACTTCATGCTCTGATTCTTTCTCTTACCCCACCAGAATGAATGGATGATGACAGTAAGCTTATCTCTTTGAGGTGGTGATACCACCCAAGCTAACACTGAAAGGCCTTCTTAGGGCAACACAAATCATATATAGGAGCCAGTATCTAAAAGCTCCACACCTAGAAATGAGCACCTCTGCCACGTATTGTACAGAAGCAGCCAAACCAAAAAGATTAGTAGAAAAATAAACAAATCTCTGAGGAGCTTGAAAGCTGAAGTCAAATGTCTTGATGTCAATTCAGAACTGCAAAGAAAGTTTAAAATGGATATATCAAATCTGATATATAAATTACAATTCCTGTATTAGTCATAGTTGATATACCTCACATTTTGTTTGGAAAAGGAAAGACAGTGCTCAAATTTCCTTGCCTCTCCACCCACCTCCTTCAAAGTCTTCCCTTTAGCTTTCAAGCAATTTATTTACACTGAGCAAAATGTCTGGTTTGCACTCACAGGAAAAGTTTTAATTAATTCTCATTTTACAAATCCTCCACAATATTTATTCAAAAGATTGGCAAATGCCAGGAAGTTCACCCATCCTTGAAAAAATAAGTTTTGTAAACAAATCTGGCAACAAATTTATTTTAACAGCAGCAATCCCGCTAATCTGTCAAGATGTAGTTTGTTTCTGACACTCGATTAAATTCTTCTTCCTTAAGAATAGAAAATAATTTGATACAAGCAAACCATTTAGCTGGGACATGGTGACTGTCCCTCTGCTATTTCACAGAGAATTTAATTCAACAGAAAAAAGCTAACAGTATAACATTTAGCACCTTTTTTTTTTTTTTTAACAGAAACAAGGCTTAATTTCTGTAGTTACAAACAACAACATTAGGGCCTTCAGAGCCCTTAAAACCCATTCTTGGTGTATCCCATGAACTGGACCAGCACTACTTCACATCTCTGAACATAAACAAAGGGCATATTTCAGGATTTTTTTTGCCCAGATGCCTATTTCCTGGCCATTTGTTCCTGTACATGTCATCCACTTGCTCACTTCTTATCCAGCCTCAGTTCATGGATCCAATTCCCTGTGCAGCAACACCAGCACTTGTGCAGGTGCATTAGCCTGAGACAACTCAGGCTGATGTGACACAACTGAGTGCACTGTGCAGCTTGGTCTGGTTTCATCAAGAAAAATGTCCATGAACAGAAAAATATTTTATGCAAGGAAACAAGTCTCAGATGTTTGTAAACATCAGTAAAGCAAAATAGGCAAGCCACTTGCCATTAATGTTGATTGAAACAAGAGATCAATAGGTGCTGATGTTCAACTTAGTGGACATCACCCTTGTCTGCGTTAAGATTTCATCCAACGGGACTGCTGGGTATGTGGACATTTTGGGGTGTTCACCTCTTGATTCTTAAAGAGATTTGGCATGTCATCTCACTGCTGCTCCTTAGCACAGGAAAATAATTTGTGAATCTATTTTACATTACATCTTCGTAACACTGCATGTCCTGGTGTAAAGGCTCAGCTGGTGCAAATGTCAGTATAGTCCTGGCAGTTTGTACCAGCAGGTAAAATCTGCCATCCATCTTTCCTGCCACTTCCCCAACTCCTTCAAACTTTAAAAGACTGATCCAGATCCCGGTGAAGTCAGTGAGAGCTTTCTCTCTGTGCTGGATCCAGCAGTATGCAGCCTCTTAAATACAGCATTTAAGATACAGCTAATGTTAGTAATCCTTTCCTGCCTGCCTAGAATACCCAAACTGTCTGAGTCAGGCAAAAGCCTGAGGAAATCAGTTTGGTTTGTGTTGCATCTGAAAGGTCAGTCTGTGTCCCCATGGACTAAGAGGTATGGGGGAGTTCCAGAATTTGCTGCCAATTTCTTGCTATTTATTTCTGGAAGCTGTTAGATTTTTTTTTTTTTTTTTAGTTAAACTTAGTTATGAGGAACTGAGAGCAGAAGAATGAGGGCTTTGGAAAGTCACATTTCTAGGTGCTTTAAAATGTGTTTATAAATGTACAACCCTTGCTTTTCAGGTTCCTTTTTAGATGGAATTTTAGTTCACATTATGGACACTCAGGAGAGTGCATGTATTCTATTTCTTTTCTAATACCACATTTAAGGACTTTGCCAAATGAACAAAAGCAAAGAAAATAACCCTAAAAATCCTGTCAGAGTTTGACATCAGTAACTTTATACAGTACTATTATTGTGAGACATTTTATTATCTAAACAATTCCTCATTTGGAGGAACTTCAGATACACATTTTTGCAGTGTTTTTAAAATCAGTGTAGAAAAGGAAAGGATTTATATTTGATGTAGGGATTTATATCTGATGCTGTGAAATAATGGATTTGTAAAATATAAGCATATATACTTATATAAAATTAACTTAGCAGCCTCTTGCTTAATTGGTAGTCATGCTATTTAAAAGAAAAGGAGTAGTGGGTGTCTAAAAATTTCTCATGTTGAAAAATAATATTCTTTTATGTTTTTTACTCTGATTCTCTTTGTGATTTAATACTTTCCTTTACATGGCTAGGGGGCAGAAATAGGGGGAAAGTTACAGCCACAAGCAATAACATGGCAATTCACTCAGAGGTACTGGTGGGATATTTAAGTAATTTTAAGTCAATATTTATAAACATGATGTTGCTGGCTTGAAAATCTGGACATTATTTGCAGCTTTGGAAGATTTGATTACTTAACTGATTTTGATTTTCAGATCGTTTTTGAAAATCAACCACTGTTTTGAATCTGCTCCAGATGGGCAATGACTGAAAATTGTTATAATCTGGCACGCATTTGGTAGTGTAGATAAGTGAGTTGATGGCCTCATTAAAAGTATCTCAAGCATACGTGCTGATTAAAAACCCCCTCATCTCAGGCCCAGCAGGGTTTTGGCTGAAGGGAACTGAACTGCTCTGTCACCCCTAAGGGCCCTTTCTGGCATGAGAACAGGAGGAACTTCATCATGCTGCTGCGCACAGAGGTGGATGGGAAATGTGTCATGGCCCAGTGCGCCTGCCCAGCAGCAAGTGCACCCTGGTACAGGCCAGCAGGAGCTTCTTCGGGAGTACATGTCCTCACAACCTGAATGAGAATCACACAACTGAGATCACGGGCTTTAGAATTCTAAAAGTGATATTTATTTTTCCACCAACAGGTCCTCAAAATTATTGCCTATCTGGTTAAAAAATGGTCCAGAGACACAGGCACTGAAGTTCAAAGGCTCTGAACATCAGAACCAGACATCCCCAACCCCCCTTGTTGTCTCTGCAGAGAAACAGATGTTTCAAAAGTACATCACTTCCCATCCTAAATGCAACTGCTAAAGCTGGTCACACAGCTTTAGCACAAAGTTGTGCCCTAGTAGTGCCTCTTTGTTTCCAAAACAAGCCTAAGGGGATCATAGAGCAATAACATGTACAGGTCTGTGTTTTAGTAAATTTAAGGCAGGCGAGATAAATCCCATTCTCAACAGCATCCCATCATTCTAGCAGCTACTTGCTAAACTGCTAGGAGAATATTTTGCATTTTTTTCACAACCTCTGAACAACTGAATAGGGTCTTTCCTCCAAAGTGTTATGACTCAGCTCCCACAACACAGTAATTTCTTTAAAGGAGAAAATGTACCATTTCTAATAACAAGCCTGGCAAAGACACTGACCAAAGTCATGTCTCTGGCATATAATATCCCTGGGTTCTAGGATGCTTTGTAACCATTGCTTGCATGAATTAAATGGCTCTTTTCTGTTTAGACAGCTGGATTTCTGTGTGGCACTAGATGGCAATATTCCCTCAGCTCCTGCAATGGTCAGGGGAGCCATACACAGCAAAGGGACACATCCTGACCTTGTTTCCTTGTTATCACCCATGTAGCTCATATTATAACAGCCAGGTTTTATGTGGCTAAACTCAATCTGGGCTGCAGGGCTTTTTAAAATCTCTGTGTGTTCATGCACCTACCTTTACAGCTTCATAGCTCTCTGTCAAAACATTTATTGGACACTAGGTTTACTGTGGGGGATCTTCTATTTCATTAAGAAAGCTCTTATGGTCTCAGGCTGTTCCGTGATGTTGAAGCTCAAATCCCCAGGCAAGAAATACATACATCTGGAATATTGCACTGGTTTCCTGCTGCCTTTTGTGTATTAATGTGGTGGCAGATTCAGTCAAGTCATTACTTCAATATAATGTTGCCTCATGTCAATTGTAAGTGGATTATTTTTTCCAGTCATGTTTGTTCTCATATAAAATCAGCATAATCTAAACTCAGCAACTGTTAAAATGTAATTCTGTGTCTGTACCCCGATGAATTTAACCCTATCTCTGTGTGATATTTCTAAAGGTTTTCTCTAGTCAGCCGAGAACAGCAAGGAAAAGGGCCAGCAATGAATATTGTCCATCTCCTTTGTGTGATTCGGATTTTCTTTTTTGCCTTTGTGCCACTTTATTAAGGTTCAGGTCTACTGATATTGCTCCTTTCAAAATCAGTCTTGTCATTGATTTTTGTGAGACCACAATCATTATAATGATTTTCCAATGATTAAGTACTCTGAAACAAAAGTGGAGAGTGAAACATCCCTCCTTACATACCATGCCCCTCTTGTGGTCCCCTGGAGAGCCACAGACCCCAGCTGAAGATCTCAAAGTTCTTGAAACTGTAAACAAACAATATTTCACACTGTTAGGAAGTAGTGAATTATTCTCACTCATCTTGTTCAAAGGATGGAGGAACTCATGTGTAAAAACCCATCTATCTCCATGTGAAACTCCCCCACCTGAGCCCTCACCCCGTGCCTAGCCATGCCTTTTTCTGTTAGTTGCACATTTTTCTGTGGGCTGTTTTTTCAAAGTCCATAGAAAATATTTAATGCATGGTAAAATGCAAGGGTGCTTTTGCAAAAATAATCAAATGCCTTCTGCTGGTAAAACAGGGAAGATTTTTCATGTTTCGTTATGCAAAGGCCTGTTTAAGTAATTGTTGATGATATAATAAAATACTTGACTAAATGAAGTGCATCACACTGTGTACATAGAAACCTCAGAGTTTGTGTACCCATATTTTCCCAGAGCATTCTTTCTGTTGCACTTGCATCTTTTGCTATTCACAGCCTGGTTTATATATTTACCAAACAGCTCAGGTGGCCAAGCAATTACAATAACAAATGTTTAATATGCAGTAAATACTGTAACATGAGGTACAAAGTATTGCTGCATGGGTTCAGGCCCTCATCCAATAACCAGTAAATGCAGAAAGAAGACTTCATTGCCCTCAACACATTTTTTCACTGTATCTTTACTGGCACTAGAACTTAGTTTGGAAGACATGATTAAAATTCAAGTGTTAAACGTATCTGGTATGGACAAGTGACATAATTTCTTGCAGGCACCAAATGTTCTATGCCACAACACGTTATTCACCTCAAATCACCAAACAAAAAATACTTGCTGGTAACATCTACTTTTGCTTGGGTGAATGAATATTAAAACTTATTATCACTGACTTCCATGTTTTGTTAAGGCAGAAGAAAGTGTAATATTTTTAAGCAGCACAAGAACTTCTTAAAGAGAAAAATACTTAGCAACAATGTGTTTTTTACATTCATGGTGTCTTACAGTTGTCATGATTGAGCTTGGGAGTGGGACTAAGACCTCTGGCTTTTCTGGAGTTCCTGTGTGGCCTTGCTGTTGTCACTTGATCTTTACATTGGGAGCATTCAAGTACCTCTGGAGCTTTCTTGAATTCATGTCCTTGTAATCATCTGTCTGCCTCAGATCACACTTGTTTAGATGAAGCGAGGGAAAGGGAAGGATCAGAACAATCTCTGATAAATTAATGCCTTTCATATTACCAGT
Organism: Anomalospiza imberbis; assembly: GCF_031753505.1. Lineage (NCBI taxonomy): Eukaryota > Metazoa > Chordata > Aves > Passeriformes > Viduidae > Anomalospiza > Anomalospiza imberbis. The sequence continues at coordinate 13,434,989 of NC_089685.1, forward strand.
GGTCCTAAAATAAGTGCTCAAATTCTTTCTTGCAAAAGACAGACTCTAAAGATTCCTTCTTCTCTGGCAAATGCTTTCATTTATTGAGTGTATAAGTACTGGAGTAATGAGAGGACTCATTTTCAGCACAGACAACAGCATCATTTTCAGCCTTCTGTGTGTACTCACCCACATTTTAGGCTATTCTTTACTTAAACCTGGATCCCCAAGAACAAACTAGGTGTGATGGAATCTCTTATTGTTAACAAACACTTCAAGTTAATTGTCAAGGGAGTGACTAAAAGGGGTTACATGTTTACAAGTCAGTGCTAAAAAAATACCTGCCTGGGACTTTTTTTCATGATTGTATGGGTTACTGACCTAGCTAGGATGGGATTGCATTAGGTGAGATTAAGGTAGCATGGGTAGTATTCTATGACTTTTAGTTTGTTCTTGTCACTCAGAAATGGTACAGAGGAAACTTTTAGCTGAGAAATTGAAGGAAATGGTGCATAAGTTTCTGGTGTAGGATGCTAAGGTACTGTTTTAATATTTTAAGAAAGGTTACCAAGGCAGTGGATGATGAAGCTGTCATGTTTAAAGAGAAAGGAAATGAAAATAAAACCTGACAATCTCAGTAATTTAATTCATGAAACAACAATAATAAATAATCATAAACTGAGGTTGGATCAGGTGCATGAAAATTCTCCTTAGGCTGCTTAATTTTTGGTGAGTAATTACCACAGTGATAGCAAAATGTCTGCTTTCTCATGAGTTGGCCAAAGAGAAGAGAGCCACTACTCTGACGGAAATAACCATTAATGGGAAAATTATGTCTTGAGCCTCTGATGTGCTTGAAAACTAGGAGAACACTTCCTTCATGTTGACAGACTGGAAGTCAATTGAGAATTAAATGCATAGAAAACGACTGAACATCCTGAACCTGCACATTTTGTTATGCAAGTACACTACTACTCTAACGCTGGCCTCTGTTGAAACCCCTCATTTCCCTGAGGACAGGCTATCGGAAGCTCACACGTCAAGATCTGCTCTTTCCCACCTCGTATCCCTCAGTTCCCATGTTCTTTCTCTTTTCATCCCAACCTAAGACCAGTGCATTCTATCATACTCCCATCTGTTGATCTTTTCCTTGGAACCAGGATTCTTTAATCTCTGGAAAGATGTTGCATCTTCCTCATACTCTCCACCTAACCTGATTATCCAGAAGACATTTTTTTTCATAAGTGCATTTTATTTTGCTCCAAAGCACCCAAATAATGTTGCAGATCATCTTGAAAACCAGAGAATTATGAAAACTCTTTTTTGTCCTCTTCATTTGCTCCAAAATTAATCTTCCCTCTATTTTGCCTGAAAACTCCCTAGTTGTATTCTTGCTTGTGTTGCCTTGACCTCTCTTCCTCTAGTTGCTTTATATTCCCAGGAAGCTCATTCCTGACCTCCTTGCAGTGTAAGTGTCGCTGATGCTAGACTTGCCAGTGAATTTCTGCCTTGCTCACCTTTTCCTAATTCACCTGTTCCTAACCAGCTCCTATGCTTTTCTCTACTTGATTTTCAACCTCTTCTAGGCTCTCTTTTAATTCTGGCTGCCCTTTCACTTTGTGCCTCACAGCCTGGCAGGTGGAATCAGAGAACCACAGAAATCCACTTGGAGGAATACAAGAAAAGAGGGATCTAAGGAAAGTAGTTAGACATACTGGAAGTGACTCAAGGAAGAAGAAAGAGCGAGAGCCCTTTCTGCTCACCCTTACTCCACCCAAATGAGCTGCTCTCCACACTCCCCTTCCTGCATGCTTGCTTGGCTCTCTCCTCATTTCCATGGTCACCATTACAGTATCCTCACAACATCCTTGAACCATGAGGATTAACAGGAACTACTTGAAAGCCCTGGAGACATATTTAGAGGGAAAGCAGAAATTAACTACTCCATGGGTATTCACTTAGTACCTGAAACAATTACCCATTGCATTTCCAGGTGAAGTTGTGGACAGGCTAGCATTTCAAGCATGTGTACATTCCTGATGCCTTTCCCATACATGTCTCCTATATCTCCCTAGAGTGTCTGTATCATAAATAATGTCTGGTTTATGTTTATGGACTTTGAATCCTTGCTGAAAGTAGCTCTGTGTACACTGTCAGAAGGATGATCAAAACAAAGAAGCTGAGAGATATATTTATAGGAACAAAAAACACCTCAAGGCACACCAAAACCAAATCTTCTCTCCTCCTCACCAAACCCCAGCTTAAGAAGAAAAGTAAGAAAATAAAGGATAAAACTGTGACCTCAGAGTTCTGGAAAAGGCTTGGCTATCCAGACCATAGGATGGAATCAGTCCTATCCTTCAAAGTAGATACTAAACAAATTTAGAAATGTATCTGAAAGACTTTGAAGCTTATCCCAGATGTTTCTATAGTTTTTTAAAGATTTAAAGAAACAGACTTATAATGGGATAGATTACACATTGCAACTAAAATGAGGGAATAAAGCTAGCGGCAGTTTTACAGTGTTCTGGTAGAAGATCACTGTACAAGACATGACACTGTACAAGCCTGATTCATGCCTGTGCACACAGACCTCATCTTTGTGAGGTGTTCAGTCAGAGCAAAGTTTCTTTGTGAACTCAGGAAATGCATATGAAGGGATGGGCAAAGACCTGGTAGGTAAAGGGACAGGTTAGAATTTTTTGACAATATAAATATATTTGCATTGTTATCATCGTAACTAGGTCATTTGAGAGTGAGATTTTCCATACACTTTTTTTACTAACGTGAAGTCTAGGCACACATTTGCTGGGACAAGGAAGATCAGCTTCCTTGATATTACAGTTTGTGTTCCCAAATGATAAAGTGTGGCCGCATCCACTTTAAAACACTACAGAGTCCTAGAAGGACTTAAAAATAGATGCAGATTAGCCATAAAATGAGCATTTCTAATGATTCCTCAAATCAGTATCTGATATGTAGGTATGGTTCAGTTCCAATCAGTAGGCTTTACTGATGCATCTTTTACAGGCCCATTGTGTCTGCAGAATCCTCTGGGTGACATAGGTACCATAGTCTGAGGTGTGAATGCAGCAAGCATAGGCAATGCCTGCCCTGGTGTTAAACTGGCTGCTCATGTTCAGCATGTTCCTGCTCATGTTCAGCATGTTCAATTCACATGCTCGTGCTACACAAAACACACAAGCAAGGGACCAATTTTCTGAGCTACTGTCAGTTTTCAGCGGGACAATCACAGAGGGTTGTGCAGAAACATCTAGAGATGCCAGCTTAGATCACGAATCAGTCAGGTTTCTCCACAGCTGTATTAAATCTGACTCTCAAAATTCTGCCTCTTAGCAGAGCTGCTAAGTTTGTGCGGAGGTGTTGAGAATCAGCTAGATGAATCCCTGAGCAACCTGAATTAATTAAGCCTTCTTTGAGCAGGATATTTGACTAGGTGACCTCCAGAGGTCCCTTTCAGGCTAAATTATTCTGTGATTCAATTCTAATGCACCTATATTGCATCCAGTTCCAGTATTCGTGTCACTTCTCTCCTATGCTCCATGAAATAACACTAAGACTGTCCTTAGTTTAAAAAAAAAAAAAAAAAAAAGTTGGTTGTATTGTGGGCTAGCAAGTTAAATGCCTAATCTAATGCCTACTCTGTGGAGGTCCATGCTGTTCCTGAGACATCTACAGCAAAGCTGCATCATGTACAAACTTCATCATGTACACATGTCTCACCTCCAAATACTATAGCATGTGTGTTCTGAATGATTCTCTGGTAGTCAGAAAGTAAAAAAACTTCAGGTTCTTGGTTTGGGTTAAAAACATGAGTATTTGATTCTGGTGAATGATGACAGCACCTCATTGCCAGAGTGGTGAAAGCATCATGGTATTTCCAGATTTAAAACATACTAGATTCTCTTCATAATGCTTCAATGAATAAGATGATTATAGTGAAAGGACAATTAACAACTGTTTTCCCAAGTACAGACCAGGGCTATGAATGAAATATCAGCAAGGAGCAGTTCCCTGACAAGCAAACAAGCTTGTGTTTGGAAACTCCCTTAGAGACATGGGCCCTTTGTTTAATTTCTCACTGCACAACATGAAAAAGAGGAAGAATTTTGGTGAAGCTGATGTAAACTGGGGAAAATATACTGTGATCTTCCTTCAGTTTGCATCCTGGGAACATGAAGGACAGGGTAACAAAGGCAATGAAGAACATGCTCCTTTTCCTAATTTTGCTGGGAGTAGTATCTGGTAAGTACATGATTTCATTATGCTGCTAAAATTAGAACACTGTTGGCTGTTATGCTTTCTCTAGGGAACTTTATAATACATATTTAGGGATCAGACACAGATGGGAAAAATCAAGTAACAATTAGTTTCCTACTGAAATGGATTGGGCTCTGTGGTTACAGCAGTATAATGAAGAGAATATGACTCTTTTGCTAAAACTCTTTTTTAGATGAGGCACTTCATTTCTAATAGCCACTGCTCAGTTTGACAGCACTGGAGTGGGAAAGGAGGTCAGCTCTTCAAGAAACAATAACTCATAGTTATACCCCAGTATCTTCCTTTCATATATTGATAACATTTCTCTTTGATAAAGTAAAACAAGCAACCAAACAGGGCCAAACAGAGAGAAGGTTGTGGACAATATTAGTAGTATAACATAACTAACTTTGATTGGTGTAAATACATGGGAGATTTGCCAATGAGAGTATTTGCACGTTAGCAACTTGGTAGATCTTCAAACTGTCTGAAGTCTGCACGGCACATGAAGAACCGGTGTTGCTGTAAGCTTCCTGCTCAGGTAGGGTCATTTTGCTCCCAAGGAACTGTAAGAGTTCTGCCATCCCTCAGGAACCTGTCAGTATTCAGTGGTTTTCCTGATGTTCCCAAATCTGTGATTAGGACACTGCCAGCCACTTTCAGCTTTCTTTGAAAAATAGTATTTTTCTGACTTGCATGTTTGTGGACAGAGAAAATCTTGAAGGTGTTACTCAAGCACAGTCTAAAGACTGACATATCACAGATAAATAAGTTTTAAATATAAATAAACTTCTCCAAAATAATCTCATTTTTGCTTTGTCTCGGACTCATCATTTGTCAATGATTGTCATTGATAATTCTGATAATGTGTTAAATTGCTTCAGAAATATTTTGTTCTGCAAAGTAAAGAGGTAAGAAAGGATTTGTAAATATGGAAGGAGAATTTTTTTAAAACTGGTTGGAAAAAGAAGAAGCCATTCAGATGCAGCACCTAAAATTTCAGTTAAAAATAAAGAGCAAGAAGTTAGAACTTTTGATTTAGAAAGACAAATTCTGAATAAGCAGCCAATACAATCTTTGGACATAATACAAAAATAGCAACTCCTTTCTACATTTCTAAATACTGAAAATTATTTCATTGTTTTTAGAAATGGTTTCCATTAATGAACTGTGGCTTGATGAGTGAGCTGAATTCATTAAGTACTGTCCACAGGAGATTTTATTTGAAGTTCAGCTTCACTTATGGAAATGTATCTCCAGAAGCCCCTCTCAGCCTAGCCTCATTTGCATGGGTGATTTTTGTTGATGATGTTTTCCAGAATCAGTAATAACAGTAATAAAAACTTAGTCCTTCACTGTGTCTTGCTCCTGCTGACATAAATCAGTAACAGCTCAGCTGAACTCAGTCCTACCAGGGTGTCAGATTGACCTGTTCAGATTAACTCTTTCAGGCAGCTCCCACTTCACAGTCTCCCACATCCCACACTGTACCTGTAGAGTATCTCCAATGTCATTTTTTCCATAAATGCCAGAATAATCCCAGGTGGATCAGTGACCCATGAACCTGCTGTATCTGCAGTGTGGGATCATGTGAATTTCCATGCAGCTGTGGAGGGGCCCTTAGGCTGCAGCTCCAATGGTCTCAGACTAGTTCCTGTAGCAGCTTTTCACCTTGCAACTCTGTAGCAAAAAAAAAAAAAAAAAAAAAAAAACAAAAAAACAAAAAAAAAAAAAACCCAACAAAAAAAAAAAAAACAACCCAAAAAGACTTCATGGGGCTTTTGCCACAGTAATTGCTGGTGTATGAAGAGCCTGTCTAGACCCTTGAGTGGGCACTATCTGTCTCCCTCTTGGCACAGAGTGTGTCGGAAGTTTGGCTGAACACAGCCAGCTTTCTTGGAGGGTGTTTCAGATGAGCCAGTGGAGCATCTATCCCCAAGCAATAGTCAGCCCTGCCCTAGTGCGGTGTTGGGGTACACTGCTGGTTCAGGGATGTGAGACTACTGAAGTGCTGTTTCAGGGCATCAAAAGCAGTCCTGATTTAAGTTTTCTAGACACTCTTCATAAGATGAAGCACAACAGGCCTTTGTCAAAAATACCAAAAACTTGAAGCTAAATGACAGAGAAAGCAAAAAGTTTGGGGAGTCCAGAGGTCTGGGCAAACGAGGAGCTTGTGCAAATCTGTTGGATGCCTCACCAGCACGTGCAGCTTCCCTAGTGTGAGCCATAGTGTGCTTTTGTGGCCCTGCATCTTCTCCAAAGACTCCAGGTTGCTCTTCCTCGCTCAAAGCAGGAGACATGACGGTACCACTCCTGAAATTGTTACAAACTCACACTACTCAAGAGCCAGGCTTGCACACAGCTGCCATAGAAAGAATTCAAAGAGGGAAAATGGAGGATGTAGGTGCTGCAGATAGTGCAGTCCACAAAAAAAAAAAAAAAAAGCTTCTTTAGTGTCTGGGTCTGCTTGATTCAAGGTACTTCTTGATGTAACAGTGAACAGAGACACTAATTAGTACAGGAGGCAAAATTTAAAAATAGAAAATAGAAAATTTTGGGCTTCTTTGCTTCTGTATAAAGACATATATGAAGGCAAATGATGCAGTAAAATAATATTTTAACAATGACCACTCTAGATGACAACACTATAGGACTGAATTACAGAAAAGATGGATTCTTTTGCCATTAACACTGGATTTACTACCATAAGCCCCCATTCATAGGTAAAAAGAGAGTCAGGGCATTTTGTGTTCCTTAATGGCAGCTCTTGACAAAAGCTGTGTACTTGTTAGCTCAAGTAATTTTACGTTCATTTGCGTCTGCAGGAAGAAGATCCCAGTTGCTTAAGGGCTTACCTGCAACAAGCACTGTTGAAGAAAACTCAGCAGCTGGTGTTGCAGTCTATAACTTTAATGTGACTGTTTCTCCATTGGCTTCTGAAGGTGTTGCAATTCTTCCTACCATAGTAAATTCAAATCCACTCACAGAAGCTTTTGACATTGAACCAAAAGGAGGTCTTGAATTCAGGGTGAGTTTTAAGTTTAACTTGAGTGATTTTCAGTTGTAGGCTGATGTTTCCTGGATTACTGAGCACTGACAGTGCACAGTGTCTCATCTTTTAATCAGAAAAGAATTTTAAATGCAGACTGTGGTAGTATTCAAAAACGCTGTAATAGGTATGACAGATGAATAGCAATAGTAATTATGATTTTTAATTGCATCTAGGAAAAATCACTCATCACAATAATTCCATTAATTCTGTGATAGAAAAAAATGTGATTTTTAGAAAATAAGAGATGAAGAAGAACTTGGAAGATCTGCTTCTGTTTTGAGGTTTTATACAAAGTTTTTCAGCTTAATATATATGAAGTCACTGTGAAATGAAAATGCCTTAGTTAAACCACATACAGCTTCTGTTTGGCCACTCTCACCAAGAATTTAAGAATTAAAATTAATTTGTCTCACTTCCAAAATAAATGAAGCTGAATTAGATCAAGGTAATTTTTAATTCTGAACAAAGGCTGTGACACACGAGGATGTTATCTTGATGCAGAAGTTACCACCCTTCCACACATCTGTGACGTGTCTCTATCCACTGCATGCTCTTGTCCCATGGCAAATGCAGAGCAATTTCTGTTTCTTCAAGCTGATTTTCATTGTTGAATAAATCAGCAAGTATTAGCTCACGTTTGTCACAGGCAATGAGTGTTCAGATGCATGATAACTTGTCATCCCATTGCAACTTGCTTGTACATCTGAGCCTGAACAGTGACACTGAAGGGTGGCTTTAATAGATACAGAGAGAAATGGTGCAGAGACTTAAAAAGGTGGTTTGAATATCCTTTTCTGGGTGTTTCCAAGGAAGTTCAGGTTTTCACAGAACTGATACAACAGCTCTTTTCTTGTTCTCTTTGCTGGTGTTTCTGGGAGAAAACTTGGAAAAAGTAAGTCTGTGGCCCTGGGTGGTATTGGCTCATGGATTTGATGAGCCTGCAGGGAGCTGCTGTGGCTCCCATGCTCCAGCCTCCCAGCAGAGCACAAAGCTCACTTGTGCCAACTCTGATGGCTCTTTACTACTGCTCAGCCAGGTTAGTGAAATGGTTTAAAAACTTCTCAAGAAAGCCCTCTTTCACCTGTGAAGCATAGGGTGGGACTGTACACATACCTGGACTGGGTCAGCTGAAGAGATCATAGAATCATAGAATTATGGAATATGCTGAGTTGGAAGGGTTCCTTCAGGATTATCTAATCCAGCTCCTGGTTCTATGTAGGACACCCTAAGAATCACTCCATGTACCTGAGAGCATTGTCCAATTTCTTCTTTAACTCTGCCAGGCGTGGTGTTGTGACCACCTCCCTGGGGAACCTCTTCCAGTGTTCAGCCACCCTCTGGGTGAAAAATATTTGCCTGATATCTAACCTAAACTTCCCTGAACTCTGCTTCATGCTCCTTCCTTGACTTCTCTGTAACAATCAGAAGGAAATGGATACATCCCTAAAACTGGCTTTGCTGACAGAGAATCCATAATGTAGGGACTCCCTTCCTAAGCTTTATTTTGCCATTTTGAATTAAAGTGATCCCTTCTGCTGTCAAAAAAAAATGTAGTCCTTTTATATACCTGTTTGCTCCTGTCCCATGCCTTCTTTATGTTATGATGCACAAGAATTTATATTTTTGCTTGTTGAGTGGGAATGAGAAATTAATAAGGAGGAAAAATAATAGACAAAAAGTCCTTCTTGTTTTTTTCATGGGAAGGATGATGGAGAAATTATTGTCCTAGAACAGTGGAGGGTGACACAAGGATGAAAATGGATGGCCAAAAAAGCTGGAGACCGGAGACTACTTCTTCCAAAGTGTCAGTTTCTATCCATTTCATACCACAGCCACATCACCTGAATAGCCTCTGAACCTTTCTATGTTTTGCTTGAACTGTTGCTTTTTTCAATGTTTCCTAAGACACTTGGAGAACTAGAACAAAGAGTTTGAGCCAGTGAATATCAGTCATGAAAAAATCACAAAACAATCTACATACAAATTCTGCAAATTAGCATAGGAGTTCTAATTACAACTCATAAAGCAAGGATAAATACATGGGTTTTCTTAGTTAATTTACTTGATGAAGATTGCTACTTTTAATTACTTATACTTGTAGCAGATCTGTACAGTATTTCACAAAAGTGATCTGATCCAAAACCAGACACCTCAGCTCTACCTGCTGCCATTAAATCTTTGTTAAGATATAGAAAAAGGCAGTATTTAATGAATTAATTATGAGATTAGCTAACTACCTGCTAGAATAGGCTTTTCAGTATTTATGAAGCTCATTTAGTCCTGTTGCAGCAGCAGAAAGCAATATCACATTTCTTGATATATTTTCAGACTTCTGAGAAAGTAACAGTTTCTGAGATTTCAGTCCTGTCCCTTCCTCCTCACCTTGCTCCTGTTTGAAGGTTCTCAAGAGCAGAAGATGTGTGGAATGCATAAAAAAACTGATGTTGCCTGAAACTACCTGGGTGCTCTTAGTGGTGCTCTCTGAATATATTGGTGGTGGAGCAGGGAGCAGTGAAATTCTCATGTGGAACGAGTGATAGACAGTTTAGGGGTGACTCTAGATCCCCTTTCATGAAGCCTGCAGCTGCTTCAAGTGTGTGCAGTCCTGCCTTTATCAGTAAGCTTTGCTCGTACCTGAAGGAAAGGTGAATTCTGCCTCACAGCCTACACCAGTGGGCTGAACCCAAAAAGGTTCAAAGGCAACCTAGAAAAACACCATTTAGATTCACATCTTCACTTCCAAGGCCTTTATAAAGGAGGGTGGAAGATGTGTATTTAGGCACATTTAGTCTGGCTGTAGTTACAGAACTAATGAAAATATTTGGCTGTGAACTGGAGGGATGATCTCCAGAACACATAACTTCTGTTTAGACCTGGACAGTTTAAAATGTTGAATTCATTGAATGTGTTTACACATACAGGTAGGTATGTAGGTATTTAGATCTCCATCGAACATTCATTTTGAACATCAAGCTTTCCACTGTTGTGACAAGCTTTTTAGGATGTTTCTCCTGGGTTAGCATCACTTTTATGGGAAACCTGTATCTGTACAGTAGGAGGAGAGGAGACCATCCAGGACACAGTTATTTTCTCCTGCAGTATTGTAACAAAAAGATCCATGAGGTTCCAGACAGAAGCTGTTTTATGTACCAGAAGGCACAAAACATTTGTGCTTCTCTTCACTCCTCTCCAACTCTTTGTTATTTGTCTCTATTTTGACTTCTGTCTTCTAACTGTGCTAACATCGCTCTTGTGTTTGTCCTCTGGCCCACAGCATCTCATCTAAACCCAAGGATTTATTTTGTTGTTCTCTTCTGCATGTTCTTCAGCCTCCTTTATTGTGCAGTATTGTAAATACACTGACATGCTACTTGTCACATACACTCATGAGCCCTAACAGTTTTCCTTCCCAGTTTCACAGCACCCTGCTACTGTGTTCAAGTTTCACAGTTTGTTAGCCACACAAAAAACTAAACTGTCACCTTTTCTTTTCTTGTCCAAGAAAGGAAAGATCTATTGGTTTCAGCAGTGAAGATTGAGGCATACAACTTTCAGCATCCTCCTGTTGCTCGGGACTCATCCTAAATCCAGAAAGATTGCATTTTACTTTTTCTCAAAGAATGTCAGTCTTGTGCTAGTACATATTCTGTGTTGAGGCAATATGCAGAGCTGGAAGCCTTTGAAATATAATCCCCAAAACAAAATAAAACAAATTTTTGCCTTATCAATCTTCCAAAACTCAAGGCCTAGGTTATTTTTTCAATTAGTTCAGCATTTTCCCTAAACAAATCTGGTGCCTCTCTCAGACAATGTACCCATGAAGCTACCTTCTTCTGTGGTTTTCCTGCAAGTCTGCTCCCAGATACAGGTTACACAAGGAAGGTTCTGGTAGCTGCTAGACTATATGGTCTCCTGCCTCCACACTCTTTATTTCAAGTAAAAGATCTTCCTCCTCATGTTTTTAATTCACAGAAAAATGAAGCTGTCCTTGTGTTTTGCAAGGCTTCCTCCAAATTCTCAGTCTCATCACACCTTGAATGCTCCTGGAGCATGATGTGGAAAGGAAAACACTTGAAACAGACACATACCTGCAAGATGTAGTCCTGACCTTGAAGACAAAGCTGTGAGGCAGGGCAGCTTCTTCAGGGTTATCTCCTCCTCAAACTGCTCCTCGCACAAAAGATCTTTGAGTTACTCCATGACGCCACACAACACTTCGGTCTCTTTACTCTGTTTCTGTCACATTTTTGCCACTGATGGGAAATGTGCCAACAAGTAAAAGATCATCTTAAACACTCACTCTTTACTGATTGAAAGTGTCCTTTTATTTGTATTTGCTCATTTGGACTATAAGTTTCATTTCTTGCATCATGTGCTAATAATAATCTTTTATTTTCAGGTTATTACCACTGGAAACCCTGTGCTAGATTATGAAACTATGCCAAAGAGGTTTGATTTGCAGATTTTTGTTGAAGATACAGCTGGAAGAACTGACCTTAACATATTGACTATTTATGTAACAGATAAAAATGAATATCCTGCATTTCAAGGAAATATGGCAATTCAAAGTAAGATAATGGTAGAATTTGAAAAGAACAATACTTGAAAAGAACAATATTTGAAAAGATGACATCGGCTTAAAAAAATTGAGCTTATATAGTGCCTGTAGGTAAAGTAGTCTAGGAATTATCCTTTAGGAAAACAAGGGATGAACAGGACACTGTTTTTATCAGAGCTTTGTTTTACACTAAGAGTTGGCATGCCTCATCTCTGGAAATGCCCTTTTATTTTTCTTGAAATTTTGTTTAAAAATTATTTAGTCATTTTGAAGCAGCTGAAGAATTAAAAGAAAAATTATACCAATAAATACATATTTTTTTAAGTTAGAAAATTGGAGTTTGCTGGGATTATAGCCATTGAGTATGGGTACATATTTCTGTAGTTTGATGAAAACTGAACTGATTTGGACAAGCAAGATAAATTTCAACAAGTGAATATTCTATGTTCAAGAATTTCTGTGGGAAAACCATGAAAACCTTCCTTTGCAGATGTTTTATATCTGCATATTGCATTTGCACCTTCACATGAGAAATTAAGTTGAAAATAAGTCTTAAGATTCAGAGCTCGGAGATTGTGATCTATGGTGGTGCAAATGGAAAGAGGCAGAGAATTATGTCTCCTACATGAGGCAGTTGATGTCAACCATCTTGACTTTTAGACCAGGAGCAAAGATGCAAGGGGGAGGAATGTGCAGTAGCCTTGGGAATGAGGCTGGAGAGCCGGGACTGCAGCTGTGGCCAGTCCAGGCATTGCAGGTTTTGCTGTACCTGATGTGAGTGACACTGCCATTGATAGAGAGGATGGGAAATAACTGTTTTACTCTCTAAGAGATCTTACCTTGCTTATTTACTAAAGAAGAAGACCTGCAAAAACGGTACCAGATGCATCAGAATATAATGATTTGTTTATTATGTGTTCACATGCAGACAGAACAGTTCAGTTTATTCCATAAAGTACTGTTTGAAGACTTGCTGACCTAACAGCACTGTATGGCAAAGCCTACTTCAACATTCAGTTTTAAAAAATCTGAAAGTACTAAACTATGATCCCTTTGTGGCAGGTATTCAGAGCTGGCTGCAAGTCTGCACTGACCACACTGGAGTGGTGAAGCCTGGCTGCAGCCTGACTTTTGCCTGCTGCTCAGGGACGTGTTCAGAGCAACCTGCTCATGTTCAGCCCTCCTCACTGATGCCTTCTGAGTACACTGACATCCCTGATTCCATACAATACTTAGTTTGTAAAGCAAATTATCTTCCCCCAGGGAAGAGGCTGTGTCATCTTCTTGGTATAGCTGGTGTCTTGCATATCATGGGTGCCACTGGAATCTAATAATAATTAAATCTGACACTTGGAGGGATCAACACAGCATGAAACACACTACATGGGAGCTTGTTACCAATAAAGGCATCAGCTTAGCTCTCAGCTAGAGCTGCCATAAATTGGTGAGCACAGATGTCTGATCTGTCTAACTGTGTGGCTTTAGTTAACAGTACCAGCCACAATTAGACACTAATTGCGCATTTGCTGTTTATGAAAAAGCATCTCCCTCTCATTAAACTTTGTATTCATATTGTTGTCCTCTGGGAGCAACTCATTACGCTGCTCTGGGATTCCCACTGCTCTGATGAGGAGCTGCAGTCAGTAGGGGTCACAGTGGAAATTAATAGTCCAGAAAGAGCAGATCCAGCAGACACAAAAGGGCACAAAGCAAATAATGTGATCTGAAGATCTGTTGTCCTGTTAATTGCTCTGCCCAAGGAGAGATGAGCCTGTTGCCAGTGGTCCAGTATAGGACAGCCCAGCTGTGAGAATCCCTGGCATGGAAAGAAACGTACCTTGTGCTGAATTATCAGCCTTAGTAAAGAAAACATTTAAGTCAGTGCAGACCATCCACTACTTATCTGCTTCACAGGTGTAAACAAAAAGCAGAAATGAAGAGGAAAGGCTCTGAGCTCTCCTGGCAGGGCACAGGGTGTGGACAGGAAGGGGATGGTGGTGAGGACCTAGCACAGGACTGTTTTCTTCCCATCTGCATGGTAAAAAAACCCACAGATGTAACCCAAATGCATAATTTACTCCATAACCTGTGAACAACTCAAGATAGGCCCTAAGGAAACACCAGACTTTCCCTTGGAGGGACAATTCATATTGCAATGGTGGTTGCCTGTTTACAGATATGTAATTGGTTTCTTTTTATCTTTTGAGTATCTGTGATCTTTGTGATGATTTTGGAGTTATACTTGTGAAGTGAGAAGATGCAGCAGGCAATAATACATCCTGACAGCTTCAATGCATCAGTCTCTTTGCTGCTGTGCCCTTGACTTTTACCCAGATAACACTGAGTCTTACATCCATGCAGCTGTGACAATCTATGTGTTGGAAAGGAGACCTCCAGAACGCATTTATCAAGTTGATGCAGCTGATCCTGAAAATGCGAAACTCAAAGTAAGTTGATTATATAATCTGCTGTGTTTGAAATGTGAATTACCATCATCTTTCAACAACTTCCTTCCTTATCAGAAACACAGGAAAAGGTTTAATCTGGAAAAAAAAAGAAACATTCTCAATACTAAACTAAGAAAAAGCAGCCTTAATGTTTGGACACAAACTATATTTTAAGTTCTCAGCCTTCCAAAATTAAGGGATATTGAAGGCAGAATTTGATATAGTTAATGAGAGAGACAGTAGAAATTGTGAATTTAAAATTTTAAAAAAGCCTTACAAAATGTTTCTTGTAGATAAGAGTGACTAAAAGTAAATAAAATTTTTAACCTTCTGTATCACACCGTAAATTCTTTTAAATGAGACAGTAGGGAAATCACAAGGCGTATGAATATCAGGTTTTTGACAATCCCAGGACAAACTGTGACCTTCAGTTAGGAAAATGTGTTAGCTGATCTGAATATACTCTTGGTATTCAGAAAAACTTGTGGAAAATGATAAGATGGTAGCTCGGGAAAAGTAACTGCATTTAGCTAAGAATTATGTTGTATCTTTGCTTTTATTTAGTTTGGCTTTATAAAATACAGTACATTCAAGAACTGAACCGGAAGATTTTACTTCGATGTTTAGTGTTATTCAAGAAAGCAATTAGCTTGAAGTCTATCCTCAGTCTTTGCCCAGTCAAGCTGCGCTGGTGAGGAGGGAAGCAGAGCTGTGGGGTTTTAGCTCTGCTTTTGTGTGAAAGCAATGGCAGTGAGTTCCATGTTCCTTCTAACCCCTGACACATCTGAGGCATAGGAAGCTGCAAATAAAGAAATCCTGTTACACCCTTGGACAGATCTGCTCAGTGGCTTTGCAGGTTATTTGCGTGGTGCATGACCCTCTGTAACTTTCCCTGTTCTACAAGGCAAGGCAAGGAATGAATGGAGGGATGTTTAAAGATAAAAAGACTAATTTCGTGTTCTCTTCATTTCAGTATTCACTGCTCCCTGCAGCAGCGCCATTCTTAATCACGGCAAGTGGAGCCATTTTTTCCACAAAAGAATTTGATTATGAGAAAGATCCACATTGGTGAGAATGTATTTTATTCCCACGGCCTATTATCTTATAGTATTCAGAGAAATGTTTTCTGACATACACAGAATGATTCTTGTTCTGTTTTTCTTATTTAACAGTTACTTTTTAAATGTAACAGTGACAGATCCAGATGGACTCAACTCAACTAGAACAGTGAAGATAAATATAATTAACATCAATGATGAAAGCCCTTACTTTACCACGTGAGTAAAAATTTTCCATTGCATTCAAAATGTAGGTGTTTTCTAAGGTTTACTGCTTTGGCACCAGTGGGAGGGTTTAACATAAGGGCAAATAACTATGACAACAAAATACAACTGAAAAAAGTATTTTAATTTTGCTATGGTTCCTATTGTTATGCTGGAAAGCTTTGTCCTAATGTCCCTCATTTATTCTTATTTGTATTCTTAATAGTTACAAGTTTTCCAGGCTCTGCCTTCATGCTAAGAGCAGCCAAACAAGCTTGTTTTACTTGTTAGCATTTACAGAGGTTAAAGTAATGCAAAGATCTGTGGACAAGTTCAGACAAGGAGATTAATTTCACCCGGTGTGAATACAGTCATACAGAGTTTGCTCCTTATGCAGGTGTGCATTTCACCATAATTGTGTTTATTCATGCAGAAATGTCTAGACATAAAAAGATTTCCCTTTTGATCAGTCTTCCTCTTCCCAGACACACTTGTAAACAATCCTGGTGATCTTTGAAACATTGTTGTCTCTTACTGTGTCATAAGCAGGAAATTGTGTCATAACACACAAGTCAGAAATAGCTTTTGAAGACTGATGGAGTCAGGATATATTGAGAATTTGGAAAAATGGGAACGAATATGCATATGCTACAAGCAGACTCTTTTGCTGCAGAAAGCACAATGGACGGTTGTTTCTGAAGCAGGAGCTTGACAATTATTACAGTTGGTCTGAGTCTGTTGTTGATTCATCTGTGTCACTTGCATGAGACACTGATGGGATTCAAGGCACTATCATTGTGTCTCCTGATTGTGAGACTCTACAAGGTCCCTCCTGAGAATATTTATGATGGCTCCTCTCCTGCCATCTCTGCAAAAGTGGAGACAGGATAGCGCCTGGGGCCATGCCAGGAGGTTCCAGCCACTTGTTTGGAACAATCTTCTGGGTGTTGTTTTGATTGTTTTTTTTTTTTTTTGTTTGTTTGTTTTTTTCCTTTTTTTGCTACCTACTTAATACTTGAACCCCATGTCTGCAATGAACAAGAACGTTAATAGCTCATTCCATGTTACTGTACTTCTGCAAGGGAGGCTATCTGGGAACAGAGGCTGTTTTAAAGGAATAAAGTAGGTATTCATTAAAAGGCCTTCAAAGGATACACCTTGGGCAGTACAAGAGCCCGGCCAAGGCTACACCCAAGATGGACAACTGGTCACAAGTTTTCACACTTTTATAAGTTTTGGTCCATTTACATTTTGGGGTTAATTGTCCAATTACAGTTTCAGGTTATGAAGTCAAATCCTCCCAGATTGCTCTCCTTAATTTGCTGGTTTTTATCCTTTTGGGGCCCAAAGCTGCAATGGTGTCCTTGGTTCTCAAGATGGAAAAGGATTGTTTTGCCTAACCACCCTGTGAAGACAACTTGCTAACACTTTACATGAAATTCAGAGTGATATACTAATGCAGTATAGAATCTGGAAAATATGAAAGCTAAAACTTAAGGCATCATAATGAATCTTCTTCCCAGTGACAATGTCTGCCCTTGTGTTCTAGACTGATTATTCCCTCCTAATTTTGCCATTTCTGTGTATTTATGCTTGTGTCTGGAATGCTAAAAGAGCTCTTTTAAATATTTATCTACTTGTTAGAATTAATGAAAACTGCAGTGACTTCAGAATCTGTAACACCTAAGTTCTAAGACTTATATAGCACAAATAGAGTCTGGTATTTGTTTGAATCTTCTTCCTTTTAGATTGACACTACAGATCAAAAAGAGCAGCTCAGTTTGTAAAGAATTTTAGATTAAATTGTACTTCATGATCTATCCTTAATATGCACATGTATGGCCTGTCTTCTGCTACAATGTGAGCTGCATGCTGGGGCTGAGTACTGCCTGACACTGTAATAATTAGTGCTGGGGTAAGAGCTGGAGAAACTTGAGGAGTTAGCAAACCTCCTTTATTTTACCCCAATCATAGCTGTCAAGAACAGAGTTTCAAAGGGTCTTTTTAATTGTTCCCACAATATATGCAAGCACATCTGGTTTTGGTGTTCACAACACTACATTGGCATTCAGCCTTTTGAAATCGTTGCTGTTAAAATCAATGGAAAACTTGTGGAGTCAGGAAAACAAAGGAGAAGACAAGAAAACAAACATATGCTTCCTTTGCAATTACATTGCAGTGACTAAAAGGTCTGCTTGAACCATCCTGTAAAAAGCCAGAGGCGGGTGGCAGACAGATGGACAGCAGGACACATCCCAGACATAGCTGCGTAGGAAGCGGCCCCACCTCCTCCCCAGCTGTACTGGTGCTTTGTGTTATGGGGGCATGCTCAATAATGCCCCACTTCTTCCCAAAATATCTAGTGGGGATGGGATAATGACCAGGTTTGCAGAAGTGTTGGTAGGGCTGTGAGGGTGGAGCTGTGGTGTTTGCTGTTCACAGAGAGGTTGAAGGTGGGGTTCCAGTGGGCTTAGGGAGTTTCCTACTTTGGGCCAAAACCACTTAGAGCTGTGGGAGTGAGTGGGATCTGTTTCTTTCTGCATGACTCTGGAAGCAACAGTAGAACAAGGAAGGAAGGGATTCAATGCCAAGACTAGAAACTTCATAAATAAGTGACACAACAGGCTTCATAACCTCCTTGTTTTCTTCTGCCTGTAAGTTAGGTGTTTTTACTGGGAAAACCCTATGTGATTTTCATATGAACTGACAGAACAGTTGAAGACAGTGTGTCTTCGTAACCATTTTAAAAATCACAAGTGGAGATCTTAGGCATGGGATCTTCTCTTGTGTCTCTGCAATTCTCTGCTCCAATTGCTAAGTGCCCCATGACGTGTGTCTTCAGAGAACAACGAAGGACTCGTGTCTTCCTGTACTGGGTACTACAGACCAGTCAATAACCTAAGTGGTGTTATAGGATGTTTTAAAAATGCAAAAAGTATTTAGTCTTGAAACACACTTCTAATGTTTTTTGAACTCTCGAGGACCTTCAACTCCCTTTGAGTTCTAGAATCAGGAGATGTGTGTGAGTTTGTGTGTGCCTCGGTAATATAAGTCAGCCCTCTGAAATTCCTTGCACTATTTTTGTGTCCTGGCCCATGCCTATTTTTTCATGTGGTTCAAGTACTGAAATTGTCCACCTGAGTACCCATGTGAACATCAAACTGCAACCACTGTAAGCAATCCTGCACAATTGCCTGCCAGGCCATGTCTGACCTATAAAACTCAATTCATAGGAAATTTGGGAGCACTGGCATACCAAAGAGCAGCAGTAGAGAACCATTTTCCCAATGTAAAATGCATCAGAAAGACAGATGCTGCTGGGAGTTGGAGGCATGTTCATCTGTTAGGCACCCAGAAGAGTGCTCCTTCCTGCCTTTGCCTACTGCAGTGACAATTCAGTTTTTCTATAATACTGTTGCCCCCCAGAAGGCTCCAGCATTCATTCCAAAAGATGATTAACTACATTATTTATTGTAATTTTTGATTTTCTCTTGCAAAATGAGGGAATTAAAGGAAATGGCTTTATGAGCTGGTGGCTCTTTAGGGAGATGTATGGCATGACTTAATGGCCTCCTACCTCTTCAACTTCCATGGTTCTGTGAAAGTCAAATTGCTTTTACTGTGTAAAAGTTGTAGAGGAGGAACACTTACTTGTGTGGCTGTGTCATGCTTCATGAACACATGCCAGTTCAGCTACTGCTACATGTCCATCTGGCAGAACCAGTGACTGGGATATTTATCCAGACGTGCAAATAGCCATCTCTGAGCCCAGAAGCACCATGGCTCTGCTGCTACAGTTGGCTTCTCAGCTAAGTCTGTAATCATCTGCCCTTGCAAACAAGATGCATGCTTTCCTGAATTTTATCTTGTAGAAAACAAAGAATCTACAGGATTCCAGAGGAGCAAAGCCCGGGCACCATTGTTGCCAATATAACAGCTAAAGATCCTGATGATGAAGATTCTCCCAGCAGACTTTTCTACAGCATCCAGTCATCTAACAGACATTTTTCCATAAATCCAGGTCAGACAAACAAAAATATGGTTACTGACATCTGAAAAAAAAAAAAAAAAAAAAAAAAAAGACTGTCTACTTTGGAGAAATTATTTTGCCTTAGTTTTAAATCAATTTATTTTATTTAGTGGCTCCCTATAGCAATAAGGAATGCTCAGTCCCTTACTAGGGTGAAATTCTTTGGTCAGCTGACCAAGACTTGATAAGATATCTTGAAGAAAGTAGACCAAAGGTGACTTCTTGACAAATACTGACTTGTGGCTGGAGGGTGACAGTTCCTTGGGTGGAATTAAGGTTGCTGATTTATTTTCAATCTTTGAGGACTGCAGTGACCCTTCCGGGTCTCTTGAAACATCTGCCAGTAGTTAGACCATGATGTCCTCCCTCCTGTCTGAAATCTTCTCTAGCACTGAGGTGCTCAGCAAATCTACACCTCAAGTTCATTGTTCCATTCATGACCCTCCTCAGGCAAGACCATCCAAAAGAGTCCTCTTTCTCATGGTGATCCTATCTTCTTCATGCTCTTTGGGATCTGTACATCTGTTCCCCAGGGTTTTTTTCCTCCAGGGCTGGCATTCAGTGCAGCTTTGCTCCTTGTCTGCTATTGCTTTAGAACTGTTCATCACAGCTGTAAGAAGTGCCACACAACACAGAGCTCTGGGGGATCAGGATGATCCATAAATGCTTTGGATTCCCTATGCCCTTTGGCCTTGTATTGGCACCTTCCTCCTCATCACACTCCAAAATGCAGAGGATGTATGCTCTGTTCTTTTAACTCCTTTGTGCTCTGGGAATAGTAGTGTGCCATAAAAATCTTCGATTTTTGAAGGAGGCTAACAGAAGTGAAAAAGAAGTGACTGGCTGACCAGAGCACTTGGCACAGTCTATCACAGCTCTGTTGATGTGTGAGTAGATTTGGAGGTGCTGATGGATGCTTGAATGATAACAGTGGAAAGAGAAGCTGTTTTACTAGCTAGGGAGCAAGGACAGCCCAGGCATTAAACAGCTTGTTGTCCTTGATGCTCTGTGAATGCACTGAACTCTGGCTTGCACTAGAAGCTTGAGACTAAGGGAAACCAAAATGCTTTACAAACCCTCTGCTATGGCCTCCTAAAGTGTATTTTTCAGCAATGGTATCTAGCCATTAATCTTACCAGAATGTTCAGAGCCATTTTGCATCACTTTAAAAAAGTAACTAAACCAGCTATGATTTGCTCAGAACAGAAGACTTTTTATTCTGCTGCCTTTCTGTTGAGTTGCCCTCCCCTCTTCCATGTACACCATGAGCGTCTGTTGCTTCCCCCCATGGTGAATGTCTGACTTCTGGCTGCTCTCTGACAGCAACTGGAGTGTTGCAGGTGACTGGGAGAATCGACCGGGATGCGCTTCCACTGCGGCTCCATCCCAACATCTCACTGGTGGTCCGGGTGGAGGACAGCCCCAGCAGTGGCCATGCCAGTGAAATGGAGATCACAATTGTTATTGACGATGTCAATGACAACCCCCCAGAATGCCATCCTTCTGCCTTCAGGTATGGAGTATCTTCCTTGCCTTGGTGGTGTCTTGCTGCCCCAGACCTGTGTGCAGACTAGGGCACATCCCCAGACCGACAGCTGGAGGCTCAAGTGGACATTTATCATTAGCCTGCCCATTGTACAGGGCTGCTGTCCATCACAACACATGGCTCAGTGTCTGGGTTGCTTCCTCCATGGTTGTATATTTAGATCTAGGATTTCACTTAAAAAGTAAATCAATGTTTTGGCCTGTGATATATGAAGAGTTCAAAAGGAGAAATATCAGTTGCTTTGACGGGAAATGTGTTTGTTTTAAACAGGAAAGAAGCAAATGAAAATACAGCTCCTGGGACATTTCTTGTTGATCTTAGAAATTACTGTAAAGATATTGATGCTGATCCATCAAACAACCAATTTATTTTCACTGGATTATCTGGTTTGGGAAGCAATAATTTTGCTCTGGAGTCCACTGTGTCTGGAAGACTTGTGGTCAGTCATTTGTGGCTTTATGTTAGATTACCCCATTAGAGAAGTCAATATATGAAATATTAAAGCAGGTTTTTTAAATTTATTGTACAAGCAAAAAATTACTATAATCCGTTTCACAGTAGGTGTGATGTGGAGAATGACTGTTTTGACTGGTTGTGAACTATATACCCCTAGATAGGATGCTTTCTAATGATTCTACAGAATTTAGTGAAGAGAGTGTTTCCTTCAGTTTTAAATAAAAGTGCTAGCTGCTATTAAAAAAAATCTTTTTTAGGGAGTCGAAAGCACCAACTTTGATATGAATAAACAGAGAAATCTGATGCCATTTCATACCCATTTACTCATGACAGACTGTGGAAGATCCTTGCTATTCAGCATGAAGAATTTAAATACTTGAGAAATCTCACACTCAGTAACTCAGTAACTGGTCAGAATCGTAAAATCACTTTGAGTGGCAAATTTTCACAAAAGTGTGGTGGGATTTGCACTTCTGTGATTTTGCATGTCAAAATATGGATTCCTTATGCTGATAGCTGCTGTCAAACTTGCATTGGCCGGAACCCCACCACTTCCTGGACATGTGCAATGGTGGATGTCTTTTGCTTTTAAAAAAAACCTGTGGGCAAGTACAGAAAAAGGGAAACAACAGAAAACAGGCATTCTGCCTAAAAGACAAGAGTGCTAAAGGAGCAGTAAAATGATTTTGTATGGTTTACTTTAATTTTAGAACTGAGGTTTCCTTGTCAATAAGAACTGCCCTCAGTTGCTTCATCTGCCAACATAAAAAGTATTTTCCTTCCTTCACAGGATAAGATTGTTGTCAAGCCTTTATTCCCTGTGTATGTACAGGGATTAAAGGCTTGTAACAGACTACACCAAATAACCTGTTCCTCCAGGAATCTCCCTGAAGAGCAGTGGATGCCTGTGTGTTAGTCCTGCTGCCCCAAAGTTTATGAGGCTTCCACAGCAAGATAGAGAGCTCAGAAGATTAGGATTTAAATCTGTGTGAGCCACCATTTAGTAACAACTTGGTTCCTCAGCAAACACTCATGGCTGGACCTGATACCTTTTTTTTAATGTCTGCAGGCATGAGCTCAGGTAATAGCTCAAGCCATTGCTGTTAGCAATCACAGATCTTTGTCGAGCCAAGAAAGGGCAGCATAAATTGAATTGACTACATAAAAGGTCGAGACCTTATCATCCAAATGATTAAACTTTCTGCTCTAAAGGGGAAGAAATTTTGTTGGCAGAAGTGTAAGCATGTAGAAAAAGCCTGGAATTCAATCCTGGAATTGCCTATTAGTCTGTGTTATTCCTCTAGAACTGTTCTATATACCCAAGGGGCAAATCACGCTTACAGAATGCTGAAGAGAGTAATTGTCATCATGAGTACTGTGACTTCACGTATGGAGGTATAAATATGATTCTGTTCCTTTCTATTTAGATGACTGGAACTATTGATCTAGAAAACCCAGCTAATCCAGGAGTTGAAGTTTATACTTTGACTGTCAGGGTGCAAGATATTGCCCATCCTAACTACTCAAGCAAGTATCCCTTTTACATTTCTTTTCATAGTTTTCTGTGCTGTAACAGTATGGAGGGAGGAATACCATATGTATTTTGAATATATGCATGAGAAAATTTCACAGCCGTACTTAACTATGATTTAATCTTCTGATTTAATCTTCTGTTATATTTCCAGATATCATCTACATTTACATCAGGATAAAGCCAGTGAATGAATTCTTTCCTGTCTTCCATAATTTATCTTATGCATTTAGTGTTTCAGAAATTACTAAAGGTACAGTAAGTAGCATCTAAATGATAGAAATAACGTTGCCATGTTGTTTAGTGCCTTTTTGCTCCAAATGAATTTTCATATATGTAAATGAGGCAAATGGCTCAAAGTTCCAGTTCAAATAGGGTCTCCACCACACAACCACCTACTACCCTTAAATAGACTAAGCTGGCAAAAATTCCAATTGTACAGATGGAAGCTGAGACACAGACAAATTCAGCAATTGCACAAGAAATCTGTGGCAGTGACAGGAACTGAACTCGGATGTCTTATTTTAGACTGTCTTTCTGCTCGTGCTAAATTAGCCTTTTGGAGGGACTGTGGTGGTGCACAGAAACCTTTACAGACTGACAGAGATGAGTGAGGACTCCCTTGGCCCAGCCATGGAGCACTTTTGCTGAGCTTCTCTACACACTCCTGTGTTTTGGTATTTACTGCTAGCAGCCCATGTACAGGGGAGCCATAGCACACCATAGGGAAATAGTGCTTATCATACTGATGCTTTAATTTTCTTGGGTGAAAAACTCTAAACCGAGTCTTTAGTTCAGTTTCATCTGTACCTGCTGTTACTTTAAATGTTAATGAAATATGGATTTTCTGTCTCTCAGTTGGATCCAGCATTGGAAGAGTGCATGCCATAGACAAGGACTGGCCACCCAGTGTCATCACTTACTCCATTGTAGCTGGAGCTGGCACCAGGGATTACACAAATATCTTCTGGATCAGCCCAACGAAAGGAGATGTGAGAATTTTAGCTAGGTTAGACTATGAAACAACTCAGAAACACATTTTCACAGTACAGGCCTCAGACCAAGAGAAGTCTACAACAGCATCAGTGAGTAAATCCACTCTACTACTTCGTCTTTACCTACATCTTTCTCTATTCTTCCTAGCAATAGTAAGACACTGGGCAAAACACTTCCTGTAAAGGGCAAGTGCAACCCTGCCCAGTTATATATTACTCAGATGAGAAAGGGGTTATTCATTCAGTGTTGGTTTATTTCTCACAAAAAAGATAAAATAATATTTTAATATTTTTAACTGTGGTGTTTGCTTCTCAGACTTTTTTTTTTCTTATTTTACCTGGACAGTGAAATTGTTTTCTGTGCCCTAGACAATTTAAGTTATTCTTTATGGCCACAGAGGTACTAGAAAATAGAAAAAAGACAGGGTCTTGAAGCCAGGTAGCACAATCTAATTGTAGCCATGCTTAGTGGTAAAATTTTTTTGGAGTCTGTGTAGTGTCCCTTGGCCCTCAAACATACTTTTGAGTTTGTTTGCCTGCAAAGTGTCCAAAGTAATGTGAGAATTGTGTTGCAGCATATCAGAGCTGTGTTTTCATGGAGTGGTACAGAGAGGGTGTGGATGGAGGGAAGGCTTGGGTGGCCTCTTGTGCTAGTGTCAGAGGGCCAGCCTCTGATTCCACTTGGCCTGCTGGAATTCCACTTGGCCTGCTGGAATTGTGCCTTGCCCTGACCACGATCTACTTTTTTCCCCGATGGTGCTATCTGGCAGGAGCCAAGACCATGCCAGGTACCAAGATAACCTTTAACAGCAGGGTTGGCTTAGGTTTTCTGCCCAGACCTATTTTATTCATAAGAAAAAGTATAGATGCTATATCCACAAAGGTATTTTATAGTAACTTCTTTCAAAGAATCCCAGTGTCCTTCACAGACAGGCTCCTTTTGACTTCTTTTCACATTTTCTCCCTCATGACTGCTTTACATTTGATTTTTACACATCTCTTGGGGGTAACACAGGTACTAGGCTTGCTTTTCACTCCAGCCAAGCACACCCATGGAGCTGCTATCTAGGAGGTATTCAATCTCTTTATCATCTATAATGTTTCAAGGTGACAATTAATGACAATTTAGCATCAGAAGCTTTTAACAATGTCAAGTTTATCTGTTGCCTGATGGACAGACATTAGTAGAAAGAACTTTGGGAAGGGTAATCTTTTTCTTTCAGCTAACTAACCCCAGATGATATCAAACACATCTGGTTCTACTCAGGGTGCTCCCACCCATGCAGGAGGCCATTACCAGCATTTCCCTCTCACTGGGAACAGTTTATAAACACTCTTCCTTCCATTGATCATATTCTAAATAGTTACTAAATATGCTAAGAAGCATAACTAATGATTGTGAAGCAGACTGAGAATTCTGGAAAGGAGTTTAATGATTAGGAGTTTAATGATTCTGTGGTACTATTATTATTTCTCATTTTAACTGTAACACAATTCAGATTGTTCAAACAGATATATCAGCTTGAAAACCCTTCACTTTTGGAAGATGGCTCAGGTTACGGAACATGTTCCCAGAAGAATGCTGATCACAAGAAGCATTGAAGGACAAATGATCACAGACATTTCCTGGCAGGAGCTAGGTTGGAAGGGGACTTCAGTGCTCTTCAACTGTTGTTGATCAAAAGAACAAAATGGGCAAAACCAAACAGTTTCTGAAATTAACAAAATTCTGCCTCAGCACATTGAAGCAGCTTCAGCTTGCTATTGCTCTTTTCTTCCAGGTAACTGTGAATGTTTTGGAAGTAAATGATGAAGAGCCAGTTTGTTCACCCAATTTCTTCTCACTTCAAATCCCAGTCAATTTAGCTGTTGGGACCAATATTAATGGCTTCAGGATTGAATGTCAAGATCGTGATTCTGATCCCAGGTCTTTCCGTTACTTCATCAATGAAGGTACTGTGTTACATTGGGCGAGCTGGGAACAGTGGGAAAAACAGTGAATGCTGATAGTTCACTTGTATTTATAAACAATGTGTGCTGCTTTTCATGGTGAGCTAGCTGTGATGCACAAGTTCTGCACATCATTATTTTGATCCTCTCCACAAGCTGGCTACTGGTGCTACAGGTGCTAGCAGCTAGAACCACTCCCTGGCAAGGCTGGATTGCCTGCCATATTAATTAATAGGCTATTAATTACACAGTTGACAAGAACTTCAGAAGAATGAGCTAGAATGGTGTGCAGTGTCAAATTTCACTTCCAATTACAGCTGAGTAAATCTTGAGAAATGATGGAAAGTTTTGTGTTTCTGCGTATCTCATGATCACATAGATGCTGGTGCACTGTTCAAAACAACTGCTCGAACCTGGACGTTGTAGATCCGTGCTGTAAGCAATAAACCGTCCTTTTAAAAATCCTTCTTTGAACCTCATGATCAGCTGCATCCACTTGGAGAACTGCAGTGGTATGGGATGCCACTCAGCTTCACACAAATGGAAACACACTCTCTTAGGGCAATTCCTTCTTTTGTTGCTAAAGTGACTGCTGTGAAGGAGGGAGCAGATTGTCCAGGTGCCAGTAAAAAGCTGTGAACATCAAAAGTGAGAATCTCTGTCCTACTGCAGCCCTTGATGCCATAGAAGGAGCTCTGTAGACATGGTATTGACACATGATTTCATACAATGGCTGTGTTAGTAAATTAGTGTCTGACCACAGGCCCAGTCCTGGTGGTACAGACCTGAGCTGTGCCATGCATTGGCCTCTGAGCCGCAGAGCAGCTCGTGGCCCTTTTTGTGCTATAAAACAGGCATGGCCTTCAAGGACATGTCAACTCTTGATCTCTGTGGGGCCAGAAGAGCAAAACCAAAGCACATTTGGTGCCTTTTCAAGGCTCTGATTTCCTGTATATGTGGTCTGTCCAGATCCTAACAGCTGGACCTGGTCTGCCTACAGCCTGGGCCATGAGCATATCTCCGGTTACAATGGACAGAAAGCAAGGGGTGGAGAGCCAGCATTTCTGAACTCTCCTCCGTGCCCCATGGTGCTGACAAAGCACTGGAGGCAATGAGTGTCACACAGTTATTAACTCTCTTCAAAGGCCACTGCCTCTGGGCAGATGGAGAAGCCATGGAGAGGGGCTGGAGCAACACTCCAGGGACATCCTAGTAGCAGAATGAGCCCTGCCGCAGTGCAGGGTCCTCACCCCAGCTGGGTGTTGTTGGGTGCTCCTCTGGTTGTAAGTTCAGGCCATTCAGGTGATGTCTTGTGTGCCCTACGGCTCTGAAGTGTTTCCACAGCCTCCTCTCTGCTATGTCTCCACAGAAGGTCTTATTCTAGATTGTAATGCTTTTATGACTGCATTGTTTAAAATTATTTTATATGGTACAAGGAAGATCAAGGAGCCCTTGTCATTGACATTTCACCACACTTCACCACTTGTTACACACGTTAACTTTAATGCGGGATTAAAGTAAACTTTTTTTGTATTTTGGTGTTACCTTTTTGCAGGCAATGAGAACAGTCATTTCACCTTTTCACCAAGTGCTGGCTCCAACACATCTCATCTGATTCTTGCATCAAGGTTTGACTATGAGAGTGGACTTGATACGCACTGGATTTACAGTCTGCGCGTCCACATAACAGACGACAATTTGGTATCTGCCAGGGACAAAACTACACACTTAACTAAAACTGGAACAGTGACTTTAAGCATCAGAGTTATCCCAAACCCAACTACTGCCACAACCACTACAGTAAGTTCATTAAAACTTATGTCCAGTTCTGCATTTCTTTTATGGAGTAATCTCCACAGGAGTAAAGAGAAGAGGATAGATGTATGCAAAAGAAAAGCAAAACCCTAGAGTGCATCTAGTTCTGGGAGGTTCTGAGCCCTTTGCTCTTATGACAAAGGCAGAGGTGGTTGATGTGCTTAGTGTCATGAAGGATTAGTCCCAGGTACAAAGTCATAACATGTGTTTTGTATTTCAGTTTCTAAAACAAAAAGGGCAGGAAGCCAAAGGACTGGGCATGTTGCCATTACCATGCAACTGGAAAGTTAAAGATTTTGGCAGCTTTATTAATAAGAAAAGAGCAGGGATTAACCTTTGCCTGGAACCTTAAAATTACCTCATGCATTTTGCACTACCTCTTTTTTTATTCATAACTATTCATTCCCCCAGGTGCCTTGCAGTTTTGTGTGCTTCTTTATCATTGGAGCACATTAATCTGTGGCTATCAAAGTTGAAACAGACGACAACAATAAATCCTCATCACTTAAAAGGGTCTCTTTTCCAGACCTGAGGTCACTGTCGTGTAAAACTTGGAGCAGCATGTCAGGAACTGAAGCAGTTTTGCACAGCCTCAGTGTGTCGCTGCGGTTTCAGCAGGTTTCAGACAGCAAGTCCAGAGGGGTGGGATGGGTCTTTCCTGAGCTCCATGCCCATGAGATGGTCCATAGCTGAGCTGTGTAAGCCTGCACAGCTTTTGGCAGCCCAGGTGGGATCTAGCCTTGCACAGCCTGTGGAGCTGTGGGCCTGTGTCCCAGCAATACTGTCCACCCCTCTGCACAGCCATCCCCGTTGAGCTCTGTCTTATCAATTTTTGTTCAATTTTGAAGCTCTGATTTCCATCAGGCTGGTGCAGGATGTGCAGAGAGCTTGCTTTTGTCTTGCCTGTAGATGTGATACAGCCTGAGGGTACGGACCACTCTGTCCCTAACCTTGTACCAGTCACCCCTTCATGCCCTGCTGCACCATCTTCCATCATCTGCAGTCCATCCATTCCCTGCCTGCCTGCAGATGGCATTACCTTTTCTCTCTTGCATGCAGGAATGAAAATATGAGTATCCAAGTGAAGTGGTAAAAGAGGCCTTTACTGTAAAATAGTCTAGATCTTCTAGAGGCTTCTGGTAACTGAACCAGAACTAAAGGATCCTGCAAACAGCACATACAAGTCTGGTTGCTTTGCTATGAACACACTTAAATCCAAATTTTCAGACTGATTAATAACCCTGTTCTCATCTAATGCTCTTTTGGGAAGGCATAAATGATTTTTTTTCACTGCCTTCTACTCCCTCAACTTGATATGGAAATGAAAAGTTAAGCTGAATAAACTTATTCTGTATTTCTTTCCCATGCTTCACCACAAATATAAACAGTCTCAACCACATACTACAGCATTAAATCTGTCTCCCCAGAGATATGAGCCCTCCACTTGCAGGCTATTTTCCAGAAAAACACTTCCAATACAGCAAGTTCTCCCATCACTACTCTTTACATGTGTTCAGTGCAGTGATTCGATGAGTCAGAAATTGGAAAGCTGGTAGTGTAGAAAAGAATCCCCATTACAAAACGTCACCTGTGACTTCGGTCCAGGTGAGGAAAAAGTGGTGGTGGTGATATTGAGATTATTTGAGTATTTATCTAAGGATTGCATGTATTTTTTTTTGACGAGACTAAATAGGTTATTTTAAAATTATCCTTAAACTGGAAAGAAATAGATATCTTGCTCAATTTCATACTCAATGTGATTACAAATGTCTTACAGAAAATTAAATAAAAACTTCAGTAGATGAACAAAACTAATAGTACCACACTAGGTAATGAACTAGGTAGAGTGAATGAGTAATTTCTGAAATGTGTGAGGATAGTTTCATGATGGGACCTTAATGAATGAGCTGTTAGCACCGAGTGATGTGCCAGCTCAGAGATGTGTCTCCTGACACTCAGGAAGATGTGGGAGATTGCAACTGCTCAGGAAGCGTGGTTTTTCCTTCTGGAACAAGTCACTGGGTAAAAAAGAAGGAGTTCCATTTCTTTTTATACAATAACCCAGTTCCTTAGGGTTCAACTCCTCTTACAAAGCAGTGTGAATGATCACTGCAGTGAAGATGACCTACTTCCAGTTTTGCCTTAGGTGAAAGAAAACAGTATCTCAGTAACGGCAGTATTCCCTGAACTTGCCCGCCCTCCTCCAGCGTGCTTACAGCCTCACAGGCAACCTGAGGCTTTTAAACCCCACCACGACATGCTTGTTTTAATATAAAATATCGAAACATTATCTGGAACCTCCCCTTTTCCTTGTGGGTGGGCTCCATGTCACCTGCCTTTGGTTGCCCCAGGAGCTCGGTGGCCCATCCCAGCCATCTGAGCCGCCTCGGCCGCCAGCAGGCAGGCACGTGGAGTCAGCGCCTCCCTGCAGCGCGCTGCGCCCACCGCCCGCTGAGCCGCGGGGCCAGCTCGGGTGCCTCGCTGCAGAAGTTCGGCCAGATGAAGGGTGACGCTGGTGTCGGTACGCAGCCCTGAGGAACT
The DNA here is from genome assembly GCF_031753505.1 of Anomalospiza imberbis. Classification (NCBI taxonomy): domain Eukaryota; kingdom Metazoa; phylum Chordata; class Aves; order Passeriformes; family Viduidae; genus Anomalospiza; species Anomalospiza imberbis. Next base: position 13,465,432 of record NC_089685.1, read on the forward strand.
CTTCCCGTCTTGTTTTAAAAGCCTGGCTTCACTGCTGTGACAAGAAGGGAGAACCGCTACTCTCCGTCGGCGTGGTACGTGCCGCTCGTCGTCACCGCCGGCGGCGCGCTGCTCCTCGGGCTGCTGGCCTACCTGGGGCTCCTGCTGCTGCCGCGGCTCCGCAGGCGCTGCCCGCCGGCCGGGAAAGCACGCAGCCCCGCTCTGTGAGTCCCCCAGCCGGCACCGCGCTGCTCCTCGGGCTGCTGGCCTACCTGGGGCTCCTGCTGCTGCCGCGGCTCCGCAGGCGCTGCCCGCCGGCCGGGAAAGCACGCAGCCCCGCTCTGTGAGTCCCCCAGCCGGCACCGCCTGGCAGCGACAGAGATGGCTCAGGCCTTCCTGCCGTCAGGATGCCGGTGCTGCCAGTCAGTCTTTTATAGCAGTAAGCCCTGTACTGTAGTAAATGCTAATACCGGGCACAGCGATATTGGGTGTGAATGATATGAACTGATGGAAATGTGTCCGCGGCGTATTTTTTCGTGGGTTTAGTAACATTAACATCAGCAGAAGGTAGAAGTGGAATTAGCAATTATAACTTCTAAAGGCAGCTATGCTCACGAGGCTCAGTCGGAGCCTGTGCCCGACTGTGCTGACCACAAATATTTTGGTTTGTATTTGACCCCACTCCAAGGGAGCTCCCATCTAGGTAGTTACTGGATGCATCTTCCTCCCTCGCAGCTACAGATCCCAGTGTCCCTAGCAAATATTGGTGCTCACGCCAAATTCATTGTTCTGGCAAAACTTCTGCAGATTTCCTGGAGCTTTACCAAGCCAGTTAAAAGGCTCTGGCCCATAAAGCTTACCTCTAAGTGTTCATGCTTGGCAAAAGGCTTGGAAGCACCTGGGACCAGCTCTGAGTCACTGTGGGAAGTGGAGAGATCCCTGCTGGCTGCTTTCTCAGTGGGATGGAGCCAGGCTGCCTCTAAATTGACTTTGTACTTCACAAAACAAAGATAAGCAGTCCTTTTAAATGGCTGAGATTAAAAAAAAAAGCATTTCTACAAGTATTCTCAGGATTTGGACATCAATTTAGAAGTTACATTAAATCTAAAGAACTAATATATGACTGTGACTATAGTTCAAATCATGTGTGCAAGGCATTAAAAGGTTGTGATAAAAATGGCAAATGAATCTAAGATACTGCTATTATTTATTAATTGGAAAAATGATTTATTGGGAACTGGGGTCTCCCACTAAAAAGCAATTTCTATATTTTCAAAAACATTTATAACCTTTCAAATATTTTAAAAGGCATTCTCTGAGCACATCAGAACCAAAAAATTGATCTTCCTCCCAGGATGGAACAAAATGACAATATCTGAAAATAAATTTTTCCAGATTATATAAATCCATTACGCTATTATTAAAAAGACTTCATTATTTTGAGAGCATTCCTTCTTGAAGAAGTGTTAGAGAAATGCTCAGGACTGTTTTCCTGTTTGAGAGCAGCATTAAATGATGCAGGCATTCTGTGAAAGCAAAATCAGAAACCAAATAAATCAAGCAAATCTTGGTACTCAAGGAAACACATCCTTCTTGCCAAGTGAAAGGGAATAAAAAATATTTTTTTTTTGTAGAGAAAACCATGACATTTGTTAACTACACTCTTAATCTTCTTTTCATTACAGGATAAATGCCTCAGGTGTGTACCTCTTTTCTATATTTTAATGCTTCAAAATAAGACCTTGTTTATGATTCCATGTAAAATCTATAAATTAATTTCTAGATAGAAATTTGACATAGTAAAAGGGTACTGAGATTAGATAATCCTGGCCAATTATGGGAGGCCTGACAAAGTGATCTCATGGCCCTTTTAGTCTTCAAATCTATTAACTATTAGGCAAAACCCAAGTTCAGAGTAGTCTGATATTCTGGAGTAGATGCTAAAGAATTACTGTATTTTTCACACACAATTTATATGCTATCTGTTAAAAAATAATCCCAGCCATCTATAGCACCTTCAAGAGTCCTCTCCACTCTCATTTCCTGTTCTCTGATCACTTCTCTGATCATTTGCTCCCTTGACACCATTACTTCACATATATAAAGATTTATTTTGAAGTATTGGTGCTTTCAAAGGGGTTTGTATAACTTAGCAGGGAGATAAATCACACATGGAAAAGCATGTTTTTTTAAGCAGTCTTGTTCTTTTTGGTCCGTTACATTTCTGCTAGAAAGCATTGCTCATATGGGCTGAGTAGGACCCTGTTTTATAATTCCCCTTTCCTCAGTCAGTATCTCCCAACTGGAAAAAACCACAAGATAACAAACCCCACAAAATTAGCTGTTCTCTTGGTTGCCCAATTTGAGACATTTCAGTGTTGGCTGGTTTCCAAAAAGCAAATGCTTTTTGCTTTCTGAAAAACTGGTTCCCAAATGTTGGGCAGCAAAGGCCAGACAGAACAGGTTTCCCATCAGTGCTCAGGTTGAGATCCACCTGCAGCGCTTCAGAATTTTGCACACCTGGCTGGAAAGCACATTTGTGGCCAGGCACAGTTCTCCAAAGAAAGGCCATTTAACATTGGCAAGGAGTGAGAAGAAATCATAGCGATTAGTTGGGTACCATCCACAAATCCATGCTGTTGAGATGCCCATGGCACTGCTGCTGTATTTGTTTGCATGTGAGATGAGTTAACAGTGTGGTAAATTTGCACACAACCAAACTGTTCTTCAATCTGAATTTCACTTGACTGAAAATGCAGCTCTTCCATGTCTTGTCTCCAAGCTGATATTTGACACAATCTTTGCAACCACAAATATTTGTGTAAAATAATAATCTGCATTTCTAGTTCAGATACTCCCAAAGGTGAATTTCTGTATTTGTTCATACTATTCAGAAAGGGAAATTTGTTTAATAAAAATTGCTATTCATTAATTACTAAATTTTCAAGCTAGTCTTTTGATTAGTCACTGGCAACTGTGGATTCTCACTCAGCATTTGAAAAGAAACAAGACTCATTTAAGATGTCTCAGCATTTGAGTAGAAAGAATGTCTATTTCCTTGAGGAAATCTTGACTTTAGTGTCTACAGTCACTATCAGAAAATTCTGATTATTAACAATGTGTATTTTCCTTTCTGTAGAAAAGAAGAAGCCTAAGAAAGAAGTAGTTGTGGTAAGTACTTCTGGTCTCAAAGGAAACCCCAGTTTTGCCAGCCCCATCATGCAATATGACCATAGGACCCTTTCTATGAATGGTGTCTGTTTTCCAAAGAGAATATAGAAATGATAGGCAAGGAGAAAATGATTGCCTTTAAGTGCAAAACACTTCACTGTCCCAGCTGCCCTCTGTGTTTGGAAGCAACAAGGGGTATGAGGGGTGCTCACCTGCACTGGGGCCCCTTTGCTTCCAAGTAATGCTGTAATTGCGATGTCAAACAGGCTGTGCCCACAACAGTGACAGGGACACTCACTACAGAGGTGGGACAACAAGTGCCCCAGCTTCACTGATGGCAGCAGTGCACTGCTGAGAGTCCACTGACATGTGGAGCCAACTCTGATCCACCTGAGTGCAACCAGCAAGGTGTGCCAGCATGCCCAGGCTGTTAAAAGTTTGGCCTTGATGAGCTGTTTGCAGCAAAATGTCATAGATGTTTCCACTGCTGGAGATGTTTCTTTGCTTCTGGATCTTGGGGCTCCTTCCTATTCATGGACATAATTGCATAAAGGCTGTGCAATTGCATAAATAGACAGAATGCTCTCAGGGACATGGTGTGGCTCCTGGAGTGGTCCTTTGCAGGTCCAGGAGCTGGACTGCAATGACCCTTGTGGGCCCCTTCCAACTCAGGATATTCTGTGAGTCTATGCAAGGCACTTTGATTAGTGAACTCCCTCCCCACAAATTTTTCAGTGAGGGGATTCCTAAGACTACTCTGGGTGGAGGAGAACCTCTTGTGGTAACACACGTGGAGGCATTTAGCATGTCAGAACTTGTTAATTCTCCTTCAAATATCTGGTGAGGAAACCCTACACCACAAATGGCTCTTGTTGCCAGTTTAAATTAAACCCAGCCTAAAAGAATGCAATATACAAGTCACACAAATTCACCTCCGTCCATGTAGATCACCATTTCCAAGTCACTGCTCCTCCTTCTGACTTAACTTATTTCACAGGTTTCATTTTAGATTTTGTGTTTCTTCACAGACAATGACAAAGCTAAACACTGTCTTTGATGGAGAAGCCAGAGACCCAGGTAATAAAAAGTAATTAACAGAGGATATGAATATTAGGCTGGAAAAAAACTGGATTAGTTGATTAAAATATGGTTTGACATTGGCTTTTCATATTTCTAGTTTGCTATTTCCAAGGAGAATGGGAGCTATATCTCAGATAGTGAAAATCAAGACAGTGCCTCAGTAACATTTGTAATGGTAGAATATACTTATAGTCCTTGAAAGCACACATCTGATGGTCACACTGTTCGGTACTCCTCTGCCAAACTGGAATGTATGGATGTGGTATAGGAAGGTGGGAGGGGAGAAGGAATGTGTTGCAAGTCTCCTGCTCCGGTGCTGTCATAGCTGTATGGTCTCACCCATCTTGTGTCTGGGAAATGGCCAGGAGACTAATGTCACTGCAGGAGTGCTGCCTTCATCTCCTAAACTTCTCCCTGGGCAAGTGGGTGGGTGAGTTACCGGCTCCTGCACAAACCTCCTCCCTTACAGCAACAGTGTGCTGCTGCTGTTTATCCAAGGCTCGGGCATTGCTTGTTGGGGAGAAAAGGGAAAGCCATCAGCTGGCAACAGCTACTGTGCCACCAGGCTCCAGCTAAGCCTACTCTGGGCATATCTGATTAAGCAGCTGGGAAAAGCTCTCCAGCTGGATGGGCTGGGGAGCTCATCCAGCTCCCCAAGTGACAGCCACTGCTCTGCAGCAGGGCTCATAACAGGAAAAATATTTTTGTTTTACTGAAGATTGATCTGGCTTGCCTCATTCCCCTGAAACATGGCCCCTGCCTGAGCCCCTTACTTTGATTCTTGGCTTGGAATTAGGGTGCTCACTCCTGTGACTAATGGCTGAGAGCCCCAGCATGGAGTTGAGGGGCTGGTAAAATGTGACAATCAGACAAAATAAGTTTTTAACAAATAGATCTGAAAATAGCCCTGAAACAATCGGTCTAGGAATCATCCAGAAGAAGGCAGGCTTGTTTCAAGGCTTGGATTCATCTGGCCAATTTCCACCAAAGTGCCTGTAACTTGTGTTTCTTATTAGCTGGCTCAGAGCTGTTGGATGTGTTGAGCTAATGGGAAACACTCGGCATGGAGACTTCAGTACAATTTGGGCAAACAAGTGGGACCCTACTGTGCAATTAAGTCCTTCCACAAGGCTGCTCAAGGCCGGTTAGATCCAGGTCCAAGCTCACCTGCTATTTATAAAGAGATCTGGAGGAATGGGCTCCAAAATCCCTGCTTTTTTTTTCCCTGTGTAACTGCATTTGTAATATATTACACATGGCTAGTCTCTAGGCCGCTGCAAGAGCTGCTTTCCAGTCTTCTTGCAGGACAGCTGGGGCTCCCTTTCTCAACAAACCTGGCCATACTGGACTTCAGGATATCTGAGCCCATCCAAACAGTCATCCAGAGCCATAGCATTCGTGTCATGCCTGACACAAACATTAAGCTCTAACACAACTCTGTGGTGACAACAGGAAAATGTGTGCTCCCCACTCCTCCCCTCTCTTCTCCACAGCTCATTGCAAACCCTAGGTTGTTGGTTTGGAAATGAGATTTAATAATTCCCAGGACATCATCTGTTGAATATGATTAAGAGGGATGGTCAGAAGCTGTTTCCTGATCCAGGCTGCTTTAACATAAGCAGTCAGAAAAAATAACATGTAAAGAGATCCAGTTTCATCTTGAGTTGCTTAAATTGTGTTAATGTGTCACAAACCATTAATTCTGATACAAACTGCAACATGTAGCAACATGTAGCCACTGTTTCTTTCCAAGCCTTAATGGTCTTTTGTTTGTCTTCTATTGTTTAATTACAGAAAGTGCTATTATAGCTCTTGATTCTCTTTATAGCAAGATATAGTGAGTTAGACTGTGTGGTGATCACACTGGACACACAGCAATTTTTTCACTTATCTCAAGGTAGCAACGAACTGAAGGAGAAGATATTTGCTTTTAATGTACAAGTAGAAATTACCCATAAAACCTGAATAGAGACAGAAGTCTTTCTGACAAGGAAAGGTAGCCATGCGTGCTAAACAACACAAATTTAACAGTATATTATCTATATGAGAAAATCATATACTTGTATGAAACACACAGTACTTCACTCTATTAATGGCAAAGTGGACAGCAAGCCTGGAAGAAAGCATTTCGTGTAAATGGAGAAGGAATGTGTGCAGCCAAGACTCACTGGATCTCCAAATCCTGGGTCAGTCCAGATGAGCTGACATGGTCTGGAAGATGTATGTAGCATATTGTGCTCCTAAGCAGGTTTTGCTACCTCTGCTACCTCTGTATATGTCTGTGCCTATTTTGTCATGTAGAGCTGCAACTCTACATGACAAAATAGGCACAGATATATACAATGGTCTTGATCAGTATGGCTGAAGACAGAAGTTTTGTCCTTTCAACTATGGATGTGTTTGTTACACTGCCCATGCTAACCCCTGGTAGCTGGAGCTTGGATAGACTTATGGGGTGATAAGAAATTTATTTCTTTTGGAATGAGATTGTTTTAAATATCTTTGTTCCCCTAACAGCGAAGACAATTCTTAGAGTGACAGAACAGCCAGCATCTCCTCTGAGCAGCCACTGTGATGCCCAGGTCCCCACAAAAATGAGGTCTTCTTTCCCTCTCAGGGCTGCCTCCCCAGCTCAGCTGAATTCCAAGTCCTTCACGTTTCTCATTTCGATTCCATGCTGAGAACTGTCATGTCTTAATCTGATAAAGCAAGAATGATTTTAATTTGTTGTCTTTTTGTTATTGCAAGTTACTGGCAGAATGTATGAGTTCAATACACGGTCGGGGGCCCGGAGGTGGAAGAAGAGCATTGAGCCCCTTCAGGCAATGCTGGCTATGCAGGTAATGTCCAGTGCCACAGAAAATAGTGGCCAAGGGGTGGATAGAACAGAGGCACCAAGCAAAAAAGAGCCTTCAGAGAAGAGGAAAGAGCTGACTGCAGCAACAAAACCAGCTGCCAAGCCCTCAGCAGGGCAATCAGAAACACCAGGCCAAGTTGGGTTGAGATTGCAAAAGAAGAAAGAGGAGTCTGAGGATGGGGGCTTATCCTCAGCAGCCCCTTAAGGCAGGAACTGACCTCTTCTCCCAGAATGACCTCTGCTTTTCTATTAGGCCATAGTGCATGAGACTCCAAGGCACATCCCAAATGACCCCTGATCTGGACAGCCAAAGAATCAGATGTGATTTTTCTCTCTCCCTCAGCTGTAAAACAAAAGGTGGCCATAAGGTGTGTAAACCAGACCCAAAGACAGATGAATCTGGATGCACCTTTGGCAGGTGCATGTAAGAGCAGGAGAGAAGAAGAGGAAACAAAACAGTCATGGACAGAAGCATTCAGTGCCCACTGCATCCTACAGACACTGGTAGTTTCCCCCTAGAAAAGTCTGCACCTCTGGCAGTCATGGCCCCATCCTCTGCCTTTGGTAATGCATACACAGTTGTGCTTTCTCAACAATGAATTGGGTCTCTTGTCCCTGCTGAGTAACCAAATGAGTGAAAAGCACACCAGGGTAGAAATGTTTGATGGTAGAAGCTAAAAATATTTTCTTTTCATTCAGTATTTTATTTCAGCCCTTCCTTGACCTCCCATCTTGCTGTAGAAAAGACCATAGCTTGAAAGCAGTTCTGGAGTAGAGAAAGCCCACAGCTTCTTGTGGCATCTCAGGCTGTCAACACTTTCAGCTTATTTATCTTTTGTAACACTAAGAGCATTCAATATCTTCACCTTTGGTATTTCCTCTGGCACATTTAATGCTTTACAGGATCAAGTGGAATATACTCAAAAGAGTAATGACAGTAACACATGGGGCAAAATAATCTTTTCTGAGTGTGAGCATGTATAATGTAAGTGCTGTCTAAAAACCTGATGTAAAACAAACAAACCCAACAAGATTTTATAAAATTATTTTAATCTGAAGAAAAAGAATTATAAATAATGACTTAAAACTCCATGTCTTGGCTTGTTTTCTTTCCTGATTGTAAAAAGAAAGTTTTTTGACAGCAAGGGACTAATATCAGGTGGTAAAAGAAAATTTCAGTTTAAGTTGAGCAGTGGCTGTCAATGAAGATTATATTCAGTCTCTCACATACATTTTTGTTTTTGTCATGCAGTGAAGGACCTGGATGGAGAAATCCACAGTAATTTCACCAATGATCCTACACTTCACAAAAAAAGCTGTTATGGTGCTGTAACTCTTTGCTGTTTCAAAGGAGTGGCTTGGCTCAGGAGAAACTTCCCTAACAAAACACAAATCATCTTCAGTCAAATGCTGTTTCATTGCACAATTGGAAACCCAGTGTGCAATGAACATCACAATGATACAGATAGGAAAGACTGATTTATACTTCCTGAGCACATTATCACTTTACTGTGTCCATGGCAGTTGTCATAACATTGTTTGACCCTCCAGCAGCAACAGGGGCAGCCACACATTCCATGCTCCAACCCACCATTGTTTGCATTTTTTAGCTGTAAATACAGAACATTCCATTTCTATTCAGGTGGTTTTCCAGTGACATAAAGAAACTCTGCAGTAGCTGGTAGTGCTGCTGTAACTCTGATTTTCCTAGCACTCTGACACCAATCTATCCATTGGCATACCTAGCACCTCCAGACATTAGATTTTGTTACCAGAAGAAGTTAACTGCATTATTTTCATTACAGGAAGACACAAAGATTTTTGTATTTACTTTCCCGAGCTTTTCTCTAGGGCAGCTGTTTTGCTTCCTTGATTATTCTAGCTTTACTTCAGTGATGAAAGGATAAATACTTTTTTTTTTAAGGCAAGGGAGAGACAGGCTGTAGTTTCAGCAAGGAAACTGGCAGAAGCAGATGAATACTCGTCTTTCTTTACTACTGCTCCTGCTGCTGAACTGCACAAACTTATTTCCTTCCTTCTTAGGGAAAAAAACCCCAACAGCAGCATAACCTGGTATCACAGCAGGCTCTGAACTCCATGTATGCAAACACAATGTCATGGCCAACACTGCTGGTGCCATGGTGTCCTACAGCTGGGCAACAGTTGGGTGAAAAGCAACTGCTCCTGTAGTGGTGCTCTCACACTCTGGTCTCAGAACAGCTGACAATTGAACTACGAGGAACCATGGATATAAGAGATGCCAAATCCAAGCACTAACACTGCCCAGAATGCCTGCACCCAGTTGAGGTGGGTTTAACTGGTGTGCTCAGCATTTGCAGGGGCAGGTTTAAGCAAGGTGAAGCATCCTGCGAGTCCCGTGCAGCTCCTGCATGAGAAAACAAGAGTGCTGACCACAAAGCACAGTTTCACCTTTCCTGACTTAAAATGCTGATCTCCAGCTCCAGCAACTCATTCTTCATCTTGATATTTCCTGTAAAACCTTATTTTGGACATGCATAGGACTACTTCCCTTGCTTAGGATCTACAAAATCAAGGAATAACAAGGTTTTACATGAGCAGTAGCTTTATGCTAAAGTGGCACCATTTTCTCATCAGCTGCCCTTACTACTATCAGTGTTCCTTCCTGTGAAGGAATCAAGAATGAATTCTTGGTCTCATTGAGGAATTCTTGTCCTACCTCATTTTGGTAGGACAAAAGCAGAGAAGGTAGAACAAGAAATTCTTGTCCTACCTCATTTTGGTAGGACAAAAGCAGAGAAGGTAGAACTGACTGACCCAGGTGTATGCTTGTTACTTATTGTATCAAACAATATGTGAAAAGATACTTTGAATGTAAAATCAACATAGACATTTTCATAAAATAGAGGTTATAATACACTGTGCAGTACAGCTTTAAATGTTAGAAACCTCTTCTAATTGTCAGAGGAGCTTTTGTGCTTTTTTTTTATTCAGAAGTTGTTTGAGAACACAGAGTCAGTGTGTAGAACTGCCACTAGATGAATTGAGAGCAAAGATTAAGTGCAGATCTACACAATAAAAGCATTTGATTATTGGAACAATTAGCCAAGACCATGGGCCCCTTCCATCATTTGAAGCCTTCAGAGGTCAGGAACAGCTGCTGTGTGCTGTACAGGGTCAGACTAGATGATGAGAACAACCCCACTAGTCTTCAACAGCTCTGTTAGTCTCTGTGAGCACAGATACAAAGTGTGCTTTGGTGCCATTTATTTTAGAGTGATGACACTGATAAGCTGAGATTAGAAGAGGAGGAAAGGCACCTGGTGGTTCAAGCAGACTGGCTGGGGGCAACAGCTCCTGACCTACAGCTGCTTATTACATGTTATGCAATAATTTTATCTGAAGTCTACAAAAATCAGTGTGAGTTCTGCCACAGCTTTTAATTGCTATGTCTCCACCTATTACACATCTCTGAAGTGCTTCCAGATCTGTGATGGACATTGCTCTGAAAGTTTCAAGAGTGGTTAGGAAAGAGCACAGGTCACTTTTCCTGATGGGGTCTAATTCCCCCAAGCAGTTTATGTATGATCACGTTACTGGGGTTTTTGTGCTTTTCTCCAAAGGCTCTGCTTTCATGCTGGTGTTATAAATAGCACTTGCAATAAACACCAGAAGTCTCAGCTTCTGGCAATGTAACTTCATTTATATTAAGGAATATAAAAGTGCTGATACTACATTTCTTCATGATCTGAAAGAGACCTACACATGAGAACAGCTTCAGCTGCAGAGATGGAGAAGGTCTGCCCAGGAGGCTGCCACCCTGTGACTGCTCACTAGGAGCAGGAGATGGTGTTTGGATCCCCTCAGAGAAGGAGGGTCAGACAAGGGGAGCAATCCTTTCCCTCTTGAATGAAGAATCTGGCTGCTAGCTTATTTTATGAGACCCAGATTGCAACACCATAATGTAACTAACATTTTAACAGCAAGCAGCCACAACTGCACGTTGCACATGCCCCAGCTGGTTAGCTGTGACACCCGCAGCCACAACAGGCCCTTTGCAAAGCTCCAGCTGAAAGGCTGAACAAGGCTGGGCCCCCACTGGGCTCCATCTGCACATGCCTTGTCCAAACTAGTCCCTGCAAGCTCCCTATGTTGTCACAGGGGAGAAAGAGACACTGGGGGTGACTTATTAAAAAGCAGACATCTAGAATAGATCAGATGAGCTGTGCCCTGAAAGCAGCTCTTTCTGCATGCCTGGATCAGATACCAATGCCTACAGAGTGCACACAAAGGTAAATCAGCTGAGTCTCAGCCCAGGTTGTTCAGGTGAGGGCAGGTCCATGCCACTGCACCAGTGCCTGAGGAAGCTGAAAACAAGGGAGAAACAGCACGGAGGTCAGCCAGGCTCTGCTGCTGCCTGCTCAGATCCCAGGGGGAGATGGGGCACCACCCACGCTTTGTCAATGCTCCAAGGTGTGCTTCCTGGGACCTGTCTTGGGATAATTCAGCATCTAGAAGCAGATGTCATGAGATGTGCATCAAAGCAGCCCAGTAGAAAAGCATGGGCCTGGCTAGGAGATTAAAGAAGTCAAATAAAGGCTTCAGTAAGTTTCTGCAGCAGGCTCTGTGTTATTGAGTGAGAGACACACTTGCAAACAAAACAGAATAATACATCTTACTCTGAATTGTATTCAAGAATGGTCCCACTCTGCAGTTCTTTGGTATCACACTTCAGCTCCTGTGGGTCAATAGATGCCTGGGATTTCAGCTGGTGAATGACATGGGCAGGGCACGGCTTGGTCTGGCCCTGCAGTTGTGCTTCATTTTTGATTCCTGCTGGTGGATACCAGCTGGGGCCATGCAGACTGGAGCAGCAGTTCTGTGTTTGCACAGGACTGGCTCCTCTGTGGCCAGCACTGCCTGCTGGGCAGCTGTGCCAGCCAGCTGCTTCCAGAGGGGCTGTGTGAATCCCATGCACGTGAACCACGCTCAGGGAGGGTTTGCAGCCTGGCTCCTGTCCATGTTGGCTGCAGGGCTGGTGGACTCACAAGCTGCTGTATGTGCACATTCAGGCAGCTCTGGGCACAGCATCCTGTGAGGGGACAGGGTGGAAAGACAAGAAGCTGCTGGAGAGGGCCCAGCAAAGGGCAACAGACAATGAGGGTCTGGAGCAGCTCTCCTATGAGGAGAGACTGCAGGAGCTGGGCTTGCTTAATCTAGAGAAGACTGAGAGGAAATCTCAATATAAATATCTCAAAGGCAGATGCCAAGAGGATGTGCCAGACTCTTTTCAGTGGTGCCAGTGACAGGATGAGGAGCAATGACCATAAAAAAAACCCCAAAAAACCCTCAAGAAATTCCACCTCAACATTAGGAAGAGCTTTATGTTGAGAGTGGCAGAACACTGGAACAACTGCCCAGGGATGTCATGGAGTCTCCCTCTCTGGAGACATTCAAAACCCACCTGGACACCTGTGTAACCTGATTTTGGCGATCCTGCCTTGGCAAGGGGCTTGGACCAGATGTTCTCCAAAAGTCCCTTCTAATGCTAATATTCTGTGATTCTGTAACATCAGGAGTACTCCTGGCCCCCTCGGCCCCAGGTGGAGGAGAAGCTCCAGCACCCCCTTCTCTGGCCTGGTCCCAGTTCTCTCCAGCCATTTCTCCTTTCCTGCAGGTACTGAAAGCGATGACAGAGGAGGGCTCCGTGCCATCCGGTCAGTGGCTGCTCAGCCGAAGCTCTCTCCAGGCGCTGCTGGCAAAGAGGGAGGCAGGGGATGGACAGCACTTGACACGGAGAAGCGGAGGCACGGCGTTCCCCCAGGGCACACGGCTGCGGGGAGCCCGAAGAGCCCGCGGAGCCCTGCTCCTGCTGCCTGCGCTCTGGGAGCCTCCCCGGGCTCCGGGAGCCCTGCTCCTGCTGCCTGCGCTCCGGGAGCCTCCCCGGGCTCCGGGAGCCCTGCTCCTGCTGCCTGCGCTCCGGGAGCCCTGCTCCTGCTGCCTGCGCTCCCGCAGCCTCCCCGGGGCTCCGGGAGCCCTGCTCCTGCTGCCTGCGCTCCGGGAGCCCTGCTCCTGCTGCCTGCGCTCCGGGAGCCCTGCTCCTGCTGCCTGCCCTCCCGCAGCCTCCCTGGGCTCCGGGAGCCCTGCTCCTGCTGCCTGCGCTCCGGGAGCCTCCCCGGGGAGCCCGAAGAGCCCTGCTCCTGCTGCCTGCGCTCCGGGAGCCCTGCTCCTGCTGCCTGCCCTCCCGCAGCCTCCCCGGGGCTCCGGGAGCCCTGCTCCTGCTGCCTGCGCTCCCGCAGCCTCCCCGGGGCTCCCGGAGCGGCCCCGGCGCTGCCGCAGCCCCGCGGTAACACGGAGCCCAGCGCCCGGCCGGGACAGGCGGCACCGGCCCCGGGGCTCCTCTCGAGCTGCCCGCACACCCCCAGCTCCGCACGGGGCCCGAGCACCGGAGGGCCGGCGGCTGCAGGGCCCGTGAGAGAGGGTCAGGCAGAAAGAAAAGTGAATTTGAGAAAAACGAGGGAGAAGAGCCGGACCGCTAGGCACCATAGCGATGCAGGCGTATCCGGAGATGATCCCCTTACAGGATTTATCCCTTGCAGACCACATTGGGTCACTCCAGGAACGATCAAATTACCTATTTTCTGTTTGCTTTGAGCTCTTCCCTTTGCCACACTGAACTGAACCCGTTCCTTGCTGTTTAGCTGAGACACGGGATGCATGCTCCTGTACTTCATCACATACTCTTTTATATCCTTGCAGACTGGATGCAACTGGCAGGCAGGGAAGGATGCTCTGGCAGTTCTCTGCACAGCCATGGGCACCAAAGCAAGAGGAACCATATTCAATCCATTTTCACATTGAATTTCTAAATGCTCCTCCCTGCAACATCCAGCCTGATCACATCTTCCCACTTCATGCAAGCAGTATAACCACACTGACACCTAGAGAGGAGGCTGAGGTTTCTTTGTTAACTACCAGCACCAGGGCTAGCTATCTAATACACTTTGAAATGTCTTTACAGATGTGAAAGCATACAGCCTGTGGCAGAAGCATCTATGAGATTAGACACCCCCAAAATTTCAGGGGAAAAAAAAGAGCAGTTTAGGAAAGCAACAGCATTCAAAGATTTCAAAATGGACACTTTGGCAGTGACCTTCTGCCAAAGGGTATTTCCTAGTCACTATACCAAAATACAGCAGTATTTCCTTGCTATGAAATATTAAAAAGCAAGGACTAAAATCCAGATACAAAATCTCACCTATTCAGCTGCTACCCAGCTATGAAAGTGTCTGAAGAAGTTTGACACCTTGTTCTGTCAATCACTACCCCAGAAGCCTCCCCAAATATCTGAACACCCCATTTGAGCCTGCCCCGGGAGATCTGAGTCCCACCAATGTCTAACAGCAGCATATCAAGATCAGTGATATATAAACCTCAGTGAAGAATTTCCCAAACTACTTTGCCTGATGCCAGGATGTGTTTTGGCATCCTACCAACCCCACTGGTGCTGGAGGGAACGAGAGAGAAGGAGGATGTGAGCAGAGCATTGGTGTAACCCTGTCTGCCTGCACAGGGTGGATGGTGGCCGTGGGACAACTGACAGCTCTGGAGGGTGACTGCCCATGGCAGGGCACCCTCCAGGACCAGCAGAGCTACAGCTTGTACCTCATACCCTTTTGTCCCCTCCCCACCACTGGTGCACGTGCAGTGGGGGAGCCTGCTTGGATGATCAACAAAGAACTCAAGTAACAGACATTTCAGGGCAGCATCTTAGTGTTGCTCTGACATGTAAGTCAGGACAGGGATTTCCTCATGCACAGCCGGTGTTGAATCAGAATCATGCTCTTACATGCTCCTGAAGAGATCCTGCCCCATCACTGAACCAGCTTTTTCCACAGAGTTAAAAGGGCATGAACTTACCCTCTTAACAAAATAAAGCAGCAGCCAGCCCCAGGGTGCCTCCAGCCAGAACTTGGCTGTAATCACTCTGCTGGCTCTTCTTGCATGAAAGAATCACTGTCCTTTCAGCTTTGTTAGCTGTAGGTCATGACAGGTGGTTGCAACTGAATGGTAGCTCAAGGGATTAATCCAGAAGGGACAGATCCTTTCTGCCCATTTTGGGGCACCAGCACATATGCACAGCCAGTAAAGCTCCATCATTCCAGCCTGGAGGCCTGTTGCACTTGCTGTAAATCCATACAAGTAACTGCCCAGCTCATGGAAAAATAAGTTCATGGTCTCTTGAAGAAGAAAGTAGAGATCTTCCAAGTTTGCAGCAGTCCTTCCAGCAAGAAAATGTTGAAAGCTCTAAAGTAACCACATTGGCCATATATTAAACCAGACAATCAGTAAAGTTCAAAATTAAATTACTACCTGAATTAAGAGCTTTCAGGGCATCGGGACAAAAAGGAAATACAGGCCCTTTGGCTTTTTTATTTTAGCAAAGCATTTCTCAAATTCATTTCTTGGTCTATCTTCAGTCTCAAGATGCTCTTCAAGGAGCTGAATGCAAAAAGCCTCCTGTGCTTGCCAGTCCTTTCTCATTACTTTTGATGCACAGTCTCTGTGGAAACTAAAGCTAAAAATAATCACCCTCATCTCCTCCACTAGCACATACTATTTAATTCTCTAACCATGATTGCTTATCTACCTGCATTCATGATGATCTAGGAAAAGACCTTCCCAGTATCATGCCAATTTCTGTATGAGCCCTCTCCAGGGGTACTGCTGGTACTGTGCCTGGGATCATTGCCTGCACACTGTCATAAAGATGCTTTGTATCCACAGCCACTACAGGGAACCTCTGAATACCCCAAATTCAGCTCTAAGCTGCTGCAGCTTGAAGGACTCAACCCCCACTATTTTCTTTGGACTCATTATAGAATATTTTGTCCTCTCCTCTTCTGCTGCTGATCAGGGATCTTTTGTTTGCTGGTCAGCTCACAGTGAAATGTCCAGTTGAGTTGCAGGCTGTTTCCACAGTGTAAACAGGACCTCTTCCAGGGCAGCAGAAGCACTTCATGTCAGTAAAGGGCCCAGAGCCAACAGTGGCCCTTCTGAAGAGAGGGAAAAGTCCCAGTGCAATACTCCTTGTGTTAGAGTAGGTCAAATTCAGTCTCAAGGCATCACAGTCTCCTTTTGCTGTGTGCAGACTAGGCTGTTGCATGGTACCAGAAAAAAAACACTTTTTCATTAGATAGCCAACATCTGTCCTTTATAGTTTGCCCAGTGTTTTGTTTCTTTGCTGGACAGCAATCTTTATGTCACTGCTGGCAGAGACCTCGACAAGCCACTAATGCCACCCAAATGTCAACTGAAAATCTGAGCAATATAAGAGAATCTACAAAAAAACGCCCCTGAGATCTTCCTGCTACAGCCACATCTCTGTGGAAGAAGAGGTGTGCCATTTCAGTTCATAGGATCGGGCACAATATAGAAATAAGTGTTCTCTAGCTATTTTAGAGTGATTATGAAATGAAACCTGAGGATACAATTCCTGTATTAATGTGGCTGTTGAGGGAGCAGCTAAAACATTTTGTTCTGCTAGAGCCAGTGTAAAAGCAGAAAATAATTTCTCTGATCTGAAAGCTGTTTAAAAAGAAAATACTACAAAACTTGAAAAGGAGTACAGTCTAGTGGCTCGTTAAGGTAATAGTGAAATATAGTATTTTCAATGCAAAAAAAGGGAAAGAAAAGCCACAGAAGCATAAAGCAGGAGAATCCAGCAGAAGAATTAGTGTGCACAGTGCAGCCATTCACCCCAGAGCAAAGGAGAGCTCCAAGGGAACCTGATCATATTAAATGTGAAGCTAAAATTAGATGCTTGTAAAAGCAGATTGGGATGCAAAAATTAAAAATAGCTGCTGTATCTGCAGAAAGTAGTGGAGAATTAGATCTGAAGTCACCAGAGGAAGATTATTTAGGGGATGTTATATATAAATGAGAAAATAAAAAGGAGAAAGGAAGATCAACATGTATGACAACAGATAGAATACCATCCCAAGGCAGGGCAGGTGCAGCATATGAAATGACTACTGCTTTATCTGACAAGAAATAACCCAGGGGATTCAGCTGCTGATCTTAGGCCACAGGAAGCAACAACTCTGAAACTGAGTGCAGGCTACATCAAACATCAAATTAAATTGAAACCAAAGAGGTGAATTGATCAAAGCTTGTGCTAATACCAGTTTTTACTCAGACTGTGAGTTAAATATCAGCATACAGCCTCCTCCGTGACTGCATTAAGCCAAACGGCTGCACAGACAGGTAAGGAGGAAACACAGCTGGCAGCAATAACATGAGGTCACAAGCCAAGAAAAGACGGAGCAAGTTTTATGAATAAATGAGGAGTTGCTCAATTATTGACAGGATGTAATAGCAAGTACAAGCCACCCTTTGCTGATAGCACAGGTACCCACAAGAAGCAGGTATAATCTCCTGGCAGCAACAGCAATCAGATTCCATGGGACTCGTGGATTATGAGAACCATCTGTCCAAATACACTCCTACTGTTTGCAACAAACACTGATGTAGCAGAATGAGAGGGAACCTACTTAGAGAGCTAGAAGAACACACTGAGTATTATGGGTTATGTCCAGGAGGTAAGGGAAAAAAACAAAAAGCCTGAGGGAGCATTCCTGTGTCAGCCAAGCAGAACCCAGAGTGAAACATTAACTGAAAACATGGATAACAGAGAATAAGATTTCCTCAAAGAAAGAATGAAAGAAAAACATGGTCAAGATTTGCACATATTGCCCTAGCCCCTAGAGTGCTTGTCCTGAAACAAAGGGCAAAATCTTTGACTGTGTCCATGTGGCCACAAATTTTAAGGATGGCACAACATAACTCTGTCTTGCTGCCTTCCTAACTCAGGATGAAAAACGAAAGATCCAGGCAGGAAGAGCGCTACTGAGTACAGGCAAATTTTTAGAAGTTACAACTGAAAACTAAAAGGAAAATTTTTAAAAACACAAGGCTAAAGTTTTAATTTCTTCTCCTTGCTCTAAATGCATAGTGTCTGTAGGAAAGCAGTGTTTATAAGAGTACACCTGGATTAACGTGACATGACAGAAGGGAATTCCACATTTGAGTCAGTCTCTAAAATGCAACTCTGGAGTGTTGCTAATATACAGGGACTACATCTTAAACTTGAAAATGCCCTCATTCCCTAATATTTAAGGGATGGGGGATGCACTCCTATTCTGTACCATTCTTTTGACTAATTATTCAGCTTAGTATTTCAAGGTGATTAAGCAGCAAAGTCTTGCTTCTGACTCTGGTCTCTGTGACAACAGTTTTGCTTTAGGCAATACAGCAAATCTGTTAGGAATGAACACACACTAGGTACTCCCACAAGAATAGAAGTAGACAATCCATGATGATCCAGAATATTTGATGTGCTGTCATGACTTGCTCAAATCAGGCGTTTGTGGAAGCACGAGGGACTGTCTTCAGGCAGCTTCCAGGAGCGAAGTACCCTACCAGCTCTCCGGGAGTTTGCAGTAGGGCAGGCAGCCAAACCAGCACAGAGCAGCACAGCACGGCCCCAGCTTTGTGTGCTGCTCACTTCTAGGCAATAGGGAAAAATAAACAGGCTGCAGCTACCCTGTGTGCACAAGCAAGTGAAGAACCCACAGTCTCACAGCTCTTCACATCAAGGTGGCATCTGTCTTCTTCCTTGCCTTCAGTGGCAGCTCCACACCCAGTGCTAGCCAAGAGTGCAGCAGAGCCAGAGCCTTGAGGAATTCACCACCCATCACAAGGCACTGTTTGGCTCCAGCACAATCAACTCCAGCTATGGTGCTGGCCTGTCAGCTGGTGGTTCAGTGTCCCAGCCCCAGCCTGGGCTGCAGATGGGTTTGCTTGCTGAGGTGCCAGGGCCAAAGTGGTACAGACCCCAAAGTGATTCCATTCTGCACTATTGGCACTGGCTCTTGGGGATTTGACATTGCCAGGCCTCTATTGGATTTAATTTCCTACTGCTTTTCCTGCAGGCTGGTGGCAAAGCTCTCGGCCAACACTGACACTATGCCAGGTCCCAAGGCAGGGGCGCTCTCAGGAGTTAGTAAATGCAAAATATACACTTCTCAGCATTGTCACAGAGGCCTGATCCCCAGATCACTGGTCACAGCAGCCTAAATCACAGTGTACTTGCTTGCTTAAACACCTCCTAATGCTAATGGATTCTATTTTTCACTAAGGAGTTCTCTGTTGTTACCCCATGCTGACCCCTCAGCTTTATTTTCCTTCACCATCACCTTACAGCCTCTCTCCCCACTGTGGGTTTCTGATCAAATTCCTCCTCTCTAGCATCACACCAGGGATCATACAGCACTTGACTTGTTAGGGCTGCATAACTATAGCCTGCTACCAGAATAATTCCTGCAGTATGAGAGGATTTTTATGAGCTTGCTCCACTGATGGCTGCAAGTAAAATTGCTGCCAGCTGAGGATTACAAACCTGTAGAGAGCTGGCAGAGATCCAGGCCCTTTGTTCCCTCAGTACAGAGGGATCAAGCACACTGCATCTCCTGATAGCAGTAGTGATTCTTGTGCACTCAAGATAGAGCTGGTAACTCAGACAGCCATCCCCTCCCCTGCCATGGGTAAATAATACACTGAATGTTTTGGTGCTGCCAGTACAAATATGATGTTAATTCAAAGGCAGAGACTGCTCAGCCCTTTGTGGGTGTCCAGGGTAAATGAGAGCAGCTGCTTGCCCCTGCTGCATGATGCTTTCCATCTCATCTCAGCTGCAGGACCCCAGCAGCCTTCAAAGCCTGCAGTATTCTGCACCAGTCCCTCCCCCCTGCAAAGGGAAACAAGCTTTATCCTAATGAGCCACAAGTGCACATGGGGTCACTTTTCCTTTCTTAAAATCTTGCTTGCTGTAGACTACATATCACACTTACCTTGGCCTGTTAACAGCAACCTGGCTCTTCACTTAGCTCTGTGGAATAGACACACATGCAGCCCAAGTTTGTACAAAACATAATCCCTTATCTGTGAATCTTTATATTACCAGCTACAGTCCTGCCTGACACATTCCATCTCCTTGTCTTTTCAAGGAAAGCACTCTGGGGATGGGACACACTTGTTTCTTCTACAAAAAGCATAAAGGTAAACTTCAGCCTTAAGGAAACAAGGGATGTATTTTTCAGTGAGTAGGAAATTTAAGTTTTTGTTGAAACAATCAGTTCCTGTGCTAAGCTTTCCAACTCTGTTTCATTTGTTGGCTAGACCTCAGCAATCAATAAGGCCTATACTGATATAATCCATTACAGCTCTCATGTGTGCAAAAATACTCACTATTACCATTTTCCTACTAGGCCATGCCAATGACTAACAGGTCTGTTTGAGACAAAGCAGATAAGCACATAAGAAATAGACAGGAGCACAGTTCTGTTGAAAATATTAAAGGTTAATAAAATATTTTAGCCACATCACATGTAACCTTAAATCTCAAATACTGAAAAACCTAATCAGTTTATAATTGCTGTTTTTTTTTTTTCCTCAGAAAACATGAAAATAGGAGTTTCAGATTTTAGGATGAAATACATATTTTTAAATAAACAAACCTGCACAGTGATGCAAACATGTGAAAATTGTCCTTCTCACCTATTCCAAAAGGCAATTCAAATGAAATTCTGGATAGTTACAAGTTACAAAAGCCCCTGCTCTGAACTGACTGAAAGAAGTGCTGAGCAGCACTAGCCTGCAGGAGTGATACATAGCCCTCTTTACAAAAAAACCCACAGGGCCCCAGTGTAAAAGCCCCTCCTGTCAACAGGGGCAGCCACAGCTAAAGCCATGCCCCAGAAGCTACAAAGCCAATGCGTTTGCATCCACTGCTACAGCAGTAAGGACCCAAGGCACATTCAGCAGCTGTCATACTGACTTTATTACACTCTTTGACACTACAGTTTACTACCAGAAGGTCAATAGCTCTGGCACACCAATTACAATTCCCATCATATAAACACTATTATGTCTCTTTTCATCACAAACAGTTTAAACAAACCAAAAAGAGCTGAAGAGCCTTCGTATTCAGTTTGTCAAAACATTTGTTCTGGGCAAGTCACAGGGAGTCAGACACATTAATAAAAAAATCCACATGAGAAGACCCAACTATCATTCCCAATGAATGAGCTGAACAACATCAATGAAGAATTTGTCACATTCAGACATCCCTTCAACCCTTACATCCTTTCATACACAAACTTTGTTCATGCACCTCAAAAGTAACAGACAGAAGCCTAAGCAGTAACAGAATATATTGACTTCAGTTTCTACAGTATTTGTGTTTTGGGCCATACTTTATTTTTCCTCCCTCCTGTAACAGTAACAACATGTTAAACATAGAAATAATGTCCTTCCTGACAGGCCCAGCAGCAGATCTGATGCAATGATCAATGAAAGGATGATGAATGAAAGGAGCATCTGGAAGCCTACACATCTTGGCTGCAACTTTGACATTGACATAGCTATGAATTCTACTCAGGTGACTTTTGCAAGGTATCAGTGGTAGGAAGAAACTAAACTACATTTTCACCTGCCCTGGGTTAATTTACTTTCCATTTTTCAGAGAAGACTTGTCAGAACTAAACATGATGCAGTAATAACCCAGATACAGTTGCTTCTCAGCCATCCCTCCTTTAAGACTAATTTAAGAACTAGAAAGCATCAGCATCCAGATAACCTCTTCATTTTGCTCTTCAAAAACTGCAATATAATGCTACATAGCCTTGAAAGACACAATACATTTCATGATAATTAAACATTTCAGTTGAAGTACCCAAGACCTTACATCAAACCATAGACAAAATAGAAGTCTGTAGGAATTATCAGTTATTACTGAAATGAATCCTAATGGCTCCATGCTCTTGGTAATGTGATGTGAAAGTAGAAGCACTTCAAAATATCCACTTGTTTTTATACCCCTTCAGTTGGACTTTCAGAAATTCTGTTCCATTGGCTGTGCAAGTTGGTGTCCTTGTATACAAGCCAAACATTTCCTGCCCATAAAATCATATTAAGCAAGCCAAACACCTGTAGGGTAAAGAAAAAAAAAAGGGGGAAGGGGGGGAATGTAATATTAAATGTGTTGTGTTTGATTGGGTTTTGTTTTATTTTTTTTTTAAACAAGCCAAAGTGTCTCTTCAAGGCAAACCAGTAACAAGCACTATCTTTGTCACCCCTTTCATTTGGACAAGACATTTCCAAACTCTTCAGAGTAATATAAACTATTTTAGCTATTTAACAGAGCTCTTTGTAGACGAGATAGTCAAACTTCCTCCGTACTTTTTACAGAATTAGACAAATTATTTTCAGTGACTGAGCACCCCTACATATGCGCTCTCATACCAAATGCCTGATTATTATTAGGCCACCTCAGTTTTGAAAAGTAGGATTCACTAGGAAGATCATACAATAAGCCGAATTTGCTGTGATATGAAGTGTTCTTTGTATGAACATGAACTTCATACCATTATGTTACAAGGAACCTCAATTTGATGTGTAAAGATGCTCACAGTCGAGTTAAAAGCTAGCTTCAGCACCAGTACAGCATTGCCTCTCATATCAGTCAAATCACTTGGGTGGCTCAGTAAGATATTTTAAGTTTCTCTTGGCTAAAGGCATAAATAGACACTCAAATATGTCTAGAAATGCTGCATGTAACAGCTCTAGAGGCAGATCCTGCAAGATGTTTCTCTTAATTTCCTTTAGAAGAAAACTTGTTTCCTCCAAGAAATTATTTGCTCAGTGTTTTACCACAGTAATAATGGACCTGAATGACAAATAACCCATAAAGAAATCTTAACACAGAGCAACGCATGCAATCAGTAGAACAGGACTCTCAGGTACCATTTGTTGTTTTCCAACACATTTATCATACCCATGTGGTGGAAGGCATACATACCACAGACACATTCAGAATTCCCATGCTGGTCACAGAAAGAAAGTGGCAAGTTGTTCCTGGTGCTTTGCAAGATTCAATTCCTGGAACAATGCTGGCTCCTGTGGACACCTTGATGTCAGCAAGTGCCTTGGCCCAAACAAAAGTACTGACCAGCCACAGAAAGGCTGTCAAGACACTGATTGTCAAGTCCTACACAAGAGAAATACTCATTAATAGGTTAAAAAAACACAGGAATATACATGAGAGCAAGGCAGAGACAGTATCAGTTGTATCACCAAGATAACTGCACCAGTAATAACAATCACAAGCAAGTTTAGTCATTAACAATGTTATAGTTACAACTCAGTGTTGATAACCAGCTACAAAACTATATGCTTGTGCTTGAGAGATGCAAAAGGCAATCTCAACCTAAGAAATCTGTTTCTAAAATCAGACACCTAGCACCTATTTTATGATCATTTAAACCAAATTCAAGTGAAGTGAGAGTGATGGGTAAGGGCAGAGGATTTAAATCTGGATGGCTGATAGGCTTGGTTTGAAAGGTCAGCAAGTCCATTTTCAAGCATGTTATGAAATTTCTCATTCAGAGCTTCAATATTGAAGGCAACTAAAATTCACAATGTAACGATTTTCCTCTGCCAATTGCAACAGGTGCTCTATACAGAGAAAAATTTCAGATTAACCGAGGAGGCCCCATCTATGGAACAACTGTATACTCAATTGCATGATGCAAAAGAAGAGTTGTAGTGAAGATACTGTTTGCCTGAAAAAGTGAAAGTTCATTCCACTGCTTCAATAACTGCATAAGGTGTGATGGCACAGATGGCCAAGGGCTTTGGGGCTCCTTTTCTGCTCAAGTGCTGTAGGGACTAGTCTGAGATACTTTTGTTCACTCTCCATTTAACTTTTGTAACTGCTGGATATTCACCAATTACTCTTGCATTAGCAATATTTCTCATCTCTTTGCAGCTTCAAAGTCAAAGCATTAAAATATCTTAGTACTACTTACAGTTAGTGGAAGCTTGTTATTTTGCTGATACACATGGTTATATCCAATATATACCACAAGGGCAGCAATACAGTAGAGGAACACCAATGCTGCCAGGGTAACAAAGAACTGTGCAGAAGAGGAGAAGTTGCCAGTGAGGTACGCATCAGTCCAAGTACCACCACAGCCTTTTGGGTCTGGTGCACTAAATACAACAGTATTCAACCTGTGAAGATTATATCCATGTGGTCAGTTTGCTATACAGTGGGACCTTAATTTACTTCATTATTTATGCTCCATTATTATTATACTTCATTAATTATACTCCATGCTTCACAGCAACAGCACCACAGCATTCTGATTGTATAAGTTTACTCTGAATGATACACTATGGATATATAAATAATCACTTATGCAACACAAAGATTTGTCAACCTATCTGAAGACTGTATCCAATCCTACACTAAGATATACAATAGTACCTTCAGGAGAAGAACCTTAATTTCATTTTTAGAGTGGTTGAACAAAAAAATTCCCAATTTGGAAGCAGACTTAGCAACATTACTTGAGAGACTGGCAGTTGAATAAGGTGATCAGGACTTAAGAGCATTATAGCTACAAAACCCACAAGCACTGAAGCTGAATAAACAAAGCTGTGTGACTAGCATTGACCACTCTGTGACCAGCACACAATTATTTCAGATCCTTACTCTCCTCTCCAAATGCTGTAACAATGCTGGGTTTTGTGACCAAATTCTATACTGTAGTAGTGGGTTTTACTGGCTGTCCACTGAATCAATTTCTTTATGTTATTACGTTTATTGAACACATAGGGAACACCAACCCTGCACTCTTCATAGTTGTGCAGCTGCAAGAGCAAAGAAGAATCCTTCTTCCTCCTGCTCCAGGAAAGGAGCTTGTCTCTACAAGAGCACTGCAAAGACACTGAAGTATGTAGGTTTTTTGTGCCCAACATCCTCACCAAGATAATACTGGAATAAACTGAAAATAATTTTCCATTCAGACTTTGAGCAAAAATAGGAAAATGGCACATTCAAAATAATCTTATCTGGACCTCCAAAGCAGCTACAAATTGATGAAGAATTAGGCTGCTAAAATGGATTGTATTTTTTGTCTTACTAATTATTTTTTGTAGCATTCATACACTGTTAGACTAGAGCTTAAGACAGAGCAATACAGAGCATAACAGCCTACTGCCATTCCTACCTACTTCTTTCAATAAGGCACTAACAAACACAGGGCTTTGAATGATTACAACTAAAGATTTCATTGCTGCTACAGAGCAAGTCAGAAGTTTCACATCTTCACTTATACAGTAAGCATATGATCATAAGGAGGCAGACAGGGAAAAGGGGAATAAAAAGTAATTATCAAGTAATAACTGAAGAGCTAATGCTCACCTGAACGGATAAGTAAAAGCAGCTGTAACTGTTTTGTTTACCACACCTTCACAGGAAACTAGAAGAGCAGTTTCACCTTGAAAGCCTCCACATGTGGCAAATGCAAAGATGGCAAAAACCTGTAGGAATTGATACATAGACACATTAGTGTACACCACTAGATCTCAAAGGAAGCAAACTCAGCATTCAGCTGAAATAGCAATAAAGTTAGCAAAGCTGAAGTATGAAGTGATGTCAAGAAGAAAATGCTGAGTTTCTAAAATCCAAAAGTGTAAACACTGCTAAGCAAAGCCCATTTAAAAGTGCTTTCTGCTTATTTTCTTTTCTATTGCACAGAAATTTTTTTGGGGTTTGTATTTTGTTGGGGTTTTTTTTTGTACGCTAACAGCCAGCATAGTATTTCTTGTAGTTGATAAAGGAGGTATTTTTACAAGTCTTGCATATCCACAACTATAAATTCAAATAGAAAGTACATGCTCAGAGTATCACACATCAACTTGACTCTCTAAATAGCTCTTATGTTCCCTTTTTTCACTATCCAGACCCTAAATCCCCAATCATCAGAACACACAGCAGCACAAGCTGCTGAAACACACTTGCAATTAACACATCAAGTTTTTACATCTGCAGTCCAAGGGCATGGCTGAGAAGCAGCACAGTGCTGGACACCCAGCACCAGCAACCCGAGACAGGGTCTGTCAGCCCAGCGGCTCACACCTCCCATGGGGTACCCAGCCCAGGCACAGGAGCAAAGCCAGGCCTGGGGCAGCAGAGGAAAAAGCCCCCCCAGCTCCACTCACCCATTCAAGGACCTTAACAAAGCCCAGAGGCTCCAGGAGCATGCTGAAGTCCATCCTCAAGCCTACCATCATGGGGGAGACCAAGACAGCCAGCAAGAACCAGGGCCAACACCAGCCAAGTGCTGCAGCATCCCTGGCACATCCCTATAAGGGCAGCCCTTGCCACACCCCCTCACCTGGAGATGGGCATGGACCCACCCACAGACACTCAGCTGGGGCTCTTCAGCCCCAGGCCTTGTCTGGGGGCTGGGGAAATGGTGCAGTGGCTGTCACAGGGGGGAACAGCACTGGCCATTTTGTGCTATGAGGCAGCAGTGACTTCTTCCTCTCCCCCTTCCTCTCTCCCCACTCAGCACACTTTGGACAGTCAGATGTGCTGTACCTTGAGCTTGATGATTTGATGGCAAGCAAGGCACAGTCTATGTTTGTCAAAATCTCACTGACTACCTATGACTATTTCAGCTTTAATTCTTTTCTGTGACTGCACTTTGTTGCTGATATATTAATTATCAGTAAAAGAGCTAAAACTCATGCTGAAGAAGGTTTGAGGACTGTCAGAGGGGCTGCCCTCTTCCCTCTTCCCTGGCCAGAGACCATGGATAGCCAAGGTGGCCATGGGCACAGCACTCACTGCCACATTTTCCTGGCTCTGATTCAAGATCCTGTAGGAATTTCTTCTGGGATTGCCTGGGGCCTTTGAGGAACATCAGGGTGTCTGGTGCTGCTCTTGGGAAGGGGTGGCTATGGGAAGCTATGGCTGCTTCTAGCAGGATCCAGCTGATCTGACAGTTTATACCAAGATCTGCAAGCAGATGCTGGCCAGAGGCCGTGGGTCCCAGCGGAGTGCCATAATTGCTGTTACACAGCAAACTCAGTGAAACTCATCCTCACACACATTGAAGAAGGAGATGCCAATGGAAGAGCTGGCTTTGAGTCCAGCTCCTGGGTGTATTTAGAGGCTGCAGCAGCTTGGACCAAAGGGGGCCTGCAGCCTCCACAGGGCAGCTGGTGTGTGCTCAGCTGTGGTGGTGGTGGCGGCGGTGGTGGTGTTGGTGGGGGCGTGCTGAGGGTCTCAGTCCCAGCCCTGCTGGGATCAGCTCTCCCTTGGCTCAGAAGGAGCTGAGGGGGCTGCAGCTCTCCAGTCCTGGGGCTGACAAGCTGAGGTGCTCTATGGACCCGATGCCAACAGGTAAGGAAGGACTGCTCAGGGCTGTGGAGGCTGGGGGCTTGACTGAGTTTGCTGTATAACAGATGTTCTTGCTTGAATAAGTCATGGGAGGCCAGCCAAGGGTGGGACTACAGGAGGAAGCTTCCAGGCTGGGGACTACCTGTGAGAATGGTAACAAAGCCAGTGCTCAGCTGGCCTGGGGCAGTACTGCTGCAAACTGCCTGAATGGCTACAGGGTCTGCCATTCTCGCACAATTCAAGGAGAATTTTTCTGTGCAACGACCAAGAGAGGTGCTGACATCTGCCTGCTGCTCCACATCCTGGAGGGAGTACAAGCTAAAGCTGTGAAAAGGATGGCTCTTCCCTGTCTTTCACTGCTTTGTTAAATGGCACATAAATCTCACAGAAAATCCACCATGATCCAGACGAGCAGTGCTGAGGGTTCAAGCCACCTTGGTTAGCTTCATTGCCTGGATAGCCACTGCCTTTAAGAAGTAAAATAGGAATATAAAACCAGGGACAGACAAAGGTCAAATGTCTGTTTGCTTATCTTCTTGGCATCCTCCATGCCAAATAAAATCTGCTCCATAAAGAAATGGCATATACAAACTTAGTTCAGCCTAAATGAAAGAAGTAAATCCGTCCTCTCATCCAATATGCCTCTGTATTTTTTGCTGTCTTCCTTCTTCTGCATATTCTACTTAAACCCTATAAGCAATGTATCTCCCTAAAATACATGTAGACATTGGTTTGATTACTCTGCTTTTCCACTTGTCAGTTAATTAAAACCATTTCATTATTTAAAGCATTTTTCAAAAAGGCTCTCAGTCCTGATTTCTATGCTTTTTTCTTCCTCAAGCCTACTCAGATGTCAGATGTCCAGTATGGATGCACTCTGAACTATATACAATATTCTAGCTGTGGGCTTGTTAATTCAAAATTGGAAAAGGCTCTTAATTTTTCACTCCATATAACTTATCTTTTCACTGAGTTTAAAAGTATTTTGGGACATTTCTGCTTGGGGATTTCATTCTAAAGTGATAGCAAACATTTTAAATGCAGGTGGTTCTTCCAAATTGCTAATTTCATAACCTGAAAGCAATTCTGGATCAAGTCTCTGCAATGAAATGTTTAGGCAGAAAGACTATATATTTGTAAGGAGCACTGAAAAAGTTCACTACAAAAAAATTACAAAAAAAAATAGTTATTTTGGATGCAAAATCATCTTGGCTTAGAGAAAAAGTGACCATAGTATAAAAAAGTGAAAAAAAAAAAAAAAAAAAGAGAGGGAAAAAAAAGATTAAGCAGGAACAACCAGTATTGCATTCTGTATTTGGGAAAAAGCAAGACAGTATTAATATGCTAATCATGTAATAAATCCTTTCCACTCCAGCAGGGCTCAGGGGAGTGCTGAGTCACATCTGCTAAAGCTTCTATATCAGTTGTCAATACCCAGCAACCCCAGTTTGGACAGGGCTGATAAAGGAGCTCTCTTCATATGGACAATGATTGACGGTCATCTCTGAAACGCCGAGATCCAGATGTCTGACTGCTATGGCAATACAGGCCTATCCATTTATCTCTATTCCTAAGAAAAGAGGTAGGGGGACTGATGCAGAACCCTCTGACAGAGAATTAAATTAGAACAATGCAGTTAATGTCAAGCTGCACGGTCATTTGGGATTCAGTTTTTGCCGATCAGCCGACGCTTAAGCTGATCAAAAGACTGGGCTGATAATATATGACACTGTAACGTAGTTTCAGGTTCTGTGAGGTATTTGGCCTGTTATTTGGTGACTCTAGAAGGATATAAAATTCATGTAATCACTGATGTAATTAGAAAACAGGTACCTGACTGTGCTTTAACTGAAAGTCAATATTATTAGTGAAAAAAAATTATTTCTCCGAATACCGAGTCCTATCTCTCGGAGGTTAAAAAAAAAGACAAAACCTGTGGCATCTATATGTCTGGTCTCGTGGCGTCTGACAAAGCTGTGGGAGAGACCAGTGGGATTCCTGTCTGTCCCAGAGATGTGTGTGCAACAGAGACAGCAAAGTGTCCCCAAGTGAGGAGAGAGGGGCTTCCCCTGAAGCATTGTGCAAGAGTCTCATTTACTAACGCCTGTGGAAGATTAATTCAAACTACCTGGATGATTAAGAGTCACAGAGAGCTCATTTTCTAAGACTGAAAGAACTTGGGTGGCTTAGTAAAATGAAGGGTAACTAACAGGTACTGCTGGCTTGAACTGCACAAGGGAGTAGATGCAGGGAAGGCAGAGATTTATACTAAGAAGCAGTTTTACCAAAAGTATCCTGCATGTAATCAAATAATATAATTTATTGTGAACATAAAGTGTGAGATTCTGAAAATAGCTTCCATCAGAAGACAAACATGGGAAGTTGTTTTACAGGGAATTCAGAATATTTGCAATATTGTTGTTTGTGATAGCAGTGGGAAAAAACCCTGATGGTTCATGGTGTTCTTTGCCCATCCAAACAAGGATTAATTCAGGGAAGTCCTGAGCTCTGTGTTTGCAGATAAAGCAAAAGTGGGTGATTAAGTAAATACTTGTGTATAGGGGAAGAACCATTGCCCAGGACCGCTCTGTCCTCAGCACTGTCTGTTCAGCAGGGCGGGAAACACCAGGTGAAGAAAGTAAGTGCTTTTCCTTCTCCCGTAGTAAATAAAGCTTACTTGCCACATAGCTGTCTGCAGATAGTTCCTTGTCATGTAATGATCTGCATTTTGTTAGTTGTCTGTATGTTTTCAACTATCTGCGTAATTCTATCTGCTTGTACACTCTGATGCTTTAAATCTTTCCTCTTTAGACCTGTAAGTATATTTATTATTCAGTTTATTTCTCTTTGGCTCTCTAATAACAACATTAAGTTATATTGTTCCTTTTCCCTGACTTCTGTAGCACACCTCTGCCTTTACTCCAAAACTTTGGGAATCACTGTTTAATGTGTTTGATCTTTGCTGAAAGTCCTTGAGATATATTTCACCACATGTGCCAGTCATCTTTCATATCCAAGCAAGTTTTAAGTTCTGTGGCTAATACAAGTTATATTTTACAAGATATTGTACCATTAAAAAAAAATCTAGTAATTTTACACTGCCTCTTCTTCATTTACTCATAGCAGCTTAGTTATTTCTGAACTATTACTGCTATCCTTGCTGCCTTGAATTTAAATTTTCTACTACTGCACGTAGAAAAATTCTCATTATTCTCCTCAATACCTGTAGAAGCCACTGAAGAGCAGGTGGTCGTGTCCCCTTCCCCCCTCATTTCTGTGCACATTTCCAAAGGGCAAGAGGGAACACAGCCCTGCCCAGAGAGGCTCATCTGGAAGATGATTCTGAGCAGAAGTTTCTTATAGCTGCCCTTGCCTCCCAGGCAATGTGATTTCACATGGCATCACAGTTGACAGATGAATCCTGTGGCTTGATTTCCATAGTTTATCACTCTATAGGTGTTGTTGGGTGCCATGGGACCTCCCCTGGGCAATATTCTGGTGTGTGCCTTGGTCTCTGAGCACGCCCCTGAAAACTGTCGCTGAAGAGAGAGTTGTAGAAAATACCAATTAGCTATAAAGGACAAAGGATATGATGTATGCAGCTGGAATAAAAATTTTAAGCTCTACTGTAGAGTTAAGAATCTTCAGGCAGGATTGATTCGGCTGCTTTTTGGAAGGGTTTGCCTGGGAATGCGGGGCGGCTGCTGGACTGTGCAGAGTCCTGTTCTACCCTCTAGTGGCACGTTCAGACAGTGCACACGGTGCAAATGGCTCATTTTCAGGATAAGGAGGTCTTCATTAATTTTATAAATTATTACCAATTTATTTTTGTCATCTCTGAAACCCAACAGAATTTCCTGGATGAAGGCAAGCCATTAAGAATGCCAGGAATTCCACATGCTGATTTCCACACAGTGGAAAGGGGGTAGAATCACAGAATCACAGAATAATGAGGTTGGAAGAGACCTCTAAGATTGTCAAGTCCAACCTATGCCCTAACACCCCAACTAGACTATAGCACCAAGTGCCATGTCCACTCTTTTTTTAAACACATCCAGAGATGGTGATTCTACCACCTCCCTGGGAAGACAATTCCAGTACTTTATTATTCTTTCAGTGATTTTTTTTTTCCTAATATCCAATCTCTGTCTTCCCTGGCATAGCTTGAGACTGTGCCCTCTGGTTCTGTCAGTGCTGCCTGGTGAAAGAGACCAACCCCCACCTGTCTACAACCTCCCTTCAGGAAGTTGTGGAGAGTGATAAGGTCACCTCTAAGCCTCCTTTTCTCCAGGCTAAACACCCCCAGCTCCCTCAGTCGTTCCTCACAGGGTTTGTGTTCCAAGTCCCTCATTGCCTCCTCTGGATGCGCTCAAGCATCTCAACATCCTTCCCAAACTGAGGGCCCAGAACTGGACACAGCACTCAAGGTGTGGTCTCACCAGTGCAGAGTACAGCGGAAGAATGACCTCCCTGCTCCTGCTGGCCACACCATTCCTGATACAGGCCAGGATGCCATTGGCCTTCTTGGCCACCAAGGCACACTGCTGGCTCATGTTCAACCGGCTGTCGACCAGCACCCCCAGGTCCCTTTCTGCCTGAACATTGTCCAACAACACTGTCCCCAGCTTGTAACGTTGTAGGGGATAAAAAAAAAAACAAACCAATACAAAGTCTGGAACTCTATTTTGCCTGCTTCTAATACAGTGTTTGACATTTTCATACCTTGAGATGGGGCTTAGTTTTCATTCCAAATTACATCTCTAGACACAGAAAGATGTCAGCTTCATCTCACTTTTGGATAGAAAACATTCTCTGCTGCAGCCAGACCGCTTAAGTTCAGTGTGGATCGTCAGTAGCATCTCTGAATATACACTGGTCTCACTGTTTTTGGTACTGCACATGATCTGTACCCTATAGCAAAGCACAAGTCTGTAGTTCTACTATTAATTTACCTTTTGATGAATCTAGAAATCAGTAAAGCCCTTCGCCTTTTCCTTCTCTTCATTTCTTGAGAGTAATCTCTGAGAACTAATCTAGTAAATTAAGTTTTGACCATATCATGCCACTTTAGACTATATCTGCCCCTCATGCTTCAGCCTACCCCTGGGTGTTGTGGGGTTTTTTGAGTTGCTTGGTTGGCACTGACAGCTAAATAAATATGCTCCACCCATGGCTGCACTCTTTTCTGCAGAAGGTTATACTGTCACACATTTGAACTGACCAGGACAAAAAATAAACCTATAAATAGTATTCTTTTTGTACCAAATGGATGCAAAAAAAAAAGCTTGTGCATGCACAAAGCAGAAGGTGTTTTGAGGGAACATCCCAGGAGCATCTGAACACAAAGAGTAGAACTCAGCTCCCAGCAGAAAATCCAGGGCAGGATAAAATGCCTTTGGAGGTCCCAAATGTATCAAACTGGACTCCTGAACTGGACTCAAGATCAGCTCAGGGCCTGCTGTAGCACACTGACTCTCAGCCCTAAGGAAGCTTTAAAATGTGCCCATTTATTTGATGGATGGATAAAACACAGCATCCACTCTGCCTGCTGAACTACTGCTGCTATGCTGCTGTGCAGCAAATGCTGCTATAAAATTGTTTGCATTTTTAACCAAACCTCATTAGAAGTTTATGTATAATTAATTATACAACTGAGCTGAATACATTACTTTTTTGTCCTTTATTTTTCTTGAAGGTTCCAGATTTCCCAACTGTTGACAAAGTACGTGCTAATGATATCATTATGAAGTTCTGTTGTTTACTGTTTTCTTCAACAAGTAGTAATTTTATTGACTTTGGCAGAGAGATTGGTGTTTTGCATGATTTCAATAGATTTTGTTACACAGAGGCATAATATAAACCAAGATGTTCCAGAATAAACAGGACTATTACTACCAGATGGAAATAGTTGTGAAGCATTATTGGACTTGAAAAAACAAAAACATTTTAGGAAAAACATTCTAGGAGTCAGCTTAATCATTTTGAAAACAATATCTAAGTCTAAAGTACTGTTTTTGGAGGAAACAATGGAAGGATATAAATAGTAATTATTTCAGATCTTGCTACTTTATCATCTATGCACATATTTAGAACATGAGAGTCTTTAAAACACTTGCCAACACACTTGAGTTAATGTTGTAATTTGAATCTGAAATTAGATATTTTTGATTAAGACACAAATCAAGGCAGCTAAAACTCAGAAGATAGTCTGGCAGCAAACTTACTGAACTTAGGGACAGGAGATGTTGGCTGATTTTATTTGTAGAGCTGGTCACTTGATTAATTGTGATTTTCAGATGAATTTGAAATTTATCCTGGTAACAATAGCTTATGCAATCAGTAGATAACAAGCCCTGACAAATGACAAGTTTATAACTCAAATCCAGGTCATGGACATCAGGCCACAAAATAAAAATTAATCTATTTAACAGTACAAGTATTTCTTATTCTAAATGGTGAGAAAGGAAGTCTGTGGCGTTGGGTGGAATAACTATACATGAATGCAGATGGTCAAACAGGTAATATTTGTCTGCCAAATGAGACACAATAGATATTGTTACAGAGTCTGTTAAGAAATTGAAAACAATTAAATGTACTGGGTAGATCCTATATTTTAGATCATAAACTGCAAAAATATGTACAGGTTAAATAAAATGCAAACAGCTATGAGAAGTAAAGTGAAAACTGACACAGAGGATGTAAGAAAATTAAAATGTTGCTTTGTAGCTAATTCAGTTATTATCTGACTGGACTAAACTCTCTAGAAAATGAAACACAAACTAAACAAGTCTCAAGCAGCCTATGTAAATGAAAAGCCTTTCTTAATGTCATTAAATGCAAATGCTACTCATAAATCCTCAGTCCAAAAGTTCATAGTCCTTCAAATGCAAGGGTGAGCTCTCTTTTGGTGCAAGCCAAGAATTTGGCCGAGATCATCTTCAGGTAGAAAAAGCAAACTGCACTCTTGGCACTGCAATTTGGCAGCTGCATGTTTAATATCTTTCTTTAAGACTGCCTCAGCACCTGACATTTAGCAGAAACAAATTAAGCAGGCACACAGTGATCCTGGCCTTTTCTTGCTGCTTCGAGTCAGGGAATAAACTGGGCCACTACTGGTACCTGCCACACTGCAGTCTTCAACAGGAGCATGACCTCTGGCAGGAAAATCGAGCAAAGAGGTATCACAATGTTGGCAAATTATCCTAGGAAAGCAATATCACAGGGAAAACAAAAGAAAAAATTCTCCTTTATGTGACCTGACAAGTCCAGATTTTCAAGTACTTGGGCTCTAAAAAGCTGGACCTCATAGAAAGAATTTAGAAATTATGTATAAGAGTTGCTTTAAGACTTTTCAATTTTTAAAAAAGTTTTCTTAACTTTCTAGACCTTATTAATGTGGCATGTGCCAGTATGAATGCAGAGTAAAATGTAATATAAAATGCAGCAGAAAACCTTAATTTCCTAAGATGTTTCAGCTGCAGTAACTGAAATGTGGCCAGGGGCCTTCCTGAACTCTGAGCCAGTTGACACGGTGTTCTGTGACTTTCTGCTCATAAAGCCTCAGCCTCCAAACCATGGTGGCTCTGTGTCCTGGTTGTAACCACCTCTGGACCACTGTCACTCCTGAAATGTGCCTGGGAATTATTTGGGAGCATGTCTACGTGACCAGTTCCTGCCCTGGAGTGCCTCACCAATTTGCTGACTGACAGCACTCGAGGGCAGGTGGCTCCCCTTGTCACTCTTGAATTTTTCTCATATCAAAGCAGCAATTTTGTAGGAGGGCTGGAACACCCATTAAGGGAGAAGTTGCCTGGGATTTCCTTCTCATTCCCTCTTGCAGAAATTCTCATCGCTCTCCCACCTCTCCAGGCACTTAACTGCTTGTGTCAGTGCCTGCAAGCCTGGTTCCTCCCTTCCATCCCCTCCCTCCCCGCCGCCTCCGTTTCTCACAGGTCTCTCTCATGTTAATCAATCCTGGGGGAATTTTTCCATCCTCCCGTGATGGGAGATAGAAGGCAGCAGGAGGCTGGCAAGAAGCCAGCCAGGCACGGGAATAATAATAATAAAGCTGCCTTTTGTGCTCCAAATCCATTTTATTGTCAGCATCCCGCTGTACAAGCCATTTCATGTTCCATTCCTCATACTCGTAAACGAGCCCTTTGCTCAGAGAAAATTTTGAAGAACTGAAAGCTGAGAAGGAAGATCTGTGTTTCTGAATTATGTGGTTACTCGGGGGTCATTTACACCTGCTGGTGCCATTGCAATGTGTCTTCCAGCAGCCCGTGCCCGTCAGCAGTGGCCGGCTGTGGGACGTGCCCCAGCTGTGCCCCGGGCTGTGGGGGACACCCGAGGTGCTGCCACCTCCCTGGCGCTGGCTGCTGCGCCTCTGGGTGCGACCGGGAAACGACCAACCAAACCCAGAGTCGGTTCTAGGCACTAACACAGCTCGTGTTTCCGCGCTGGAAATGCTGTGTTTTGACAAGCTTCCCGGGGATTTTTCCGGTAGCTGGTTTAATCAGTCCTGCTGGTAGCCTGGCAGCCCCAGGCAGCGTTTCGGAACATAAAGCTGCAACAACCTCTGAGGGGCACAGGCAGCAAGCTGCGAGGCTGTCCCAGCTAGGCTGGTTCTGCAAAGCCATAAATCCGCTTCTATTTCCTCCCTTCGTCCCTTCTGTACTGAGCATGCACCAAATTCTTGGCTATACATAGTGCCTAAAATTTCTACCTTCTCCATGCTCTCCTGTTAACATCCAAAACAGATGGTGTGGGTTTTTTAGGATCTTCAAACAGGTATATATAGGCTTCACTCATAATGTATGTGCACATACTCTACATCAAGATATTAATTTCAAGCACCTGATTAAAATGTGTATTGTTAATGGAAGGCAGAATTTAGGCCCTAAAAGTTTTGACAAAACTTTCTGTAAGATAGATTTAATTTTTTTTTCATTAAGTTGCTCTAAATTAAAAATAATAAATGGAATAGCAAATGGACTCCCTCACCAAATCCTGTGTGCCACGTAATCATTTAAGGCTGGGACAAAAACTTCCGTACTTTTAGATATCTTTCCCCTAGTTCTGAGCACTGCCAGAGGTTATGGACATGCAGAGGCAATATAAATTTAAAATTCCCCACATCACACTGGTGACACTCTTCTTCTTGCACTCACGGCACATAATTACTCTGTAGCCTCCTTTTTAACTCCTTTTGCAAATGCCCATTGCCAAGTGAGAGGGTCTAATGGCTTGGCGCAAGATTCAAGGGGTGCTGGGAATGTCCTTGCCGAACTGCGATTGAATGTCAGCAAGCCATTTGCTGGGATTGTTTATTCCCTGCGGAACACATTACTTCCACCTGAACTGTTTGATTACCAGTAAGGGCTCACGTCCGAGGGCGGGCCTGGCACAGGGCTGGCTCTGTCCCGAGCCCCGCAGCTCCCGGGGCCCGGCCCGGCCGGGAAGGCGCTGCCGGAGGAGCCGTGCCCGGGGCCGGCCGGCAGCGCTGCTCGGCCACGGCCCCGTGTCCTCGCACACCCACAAGACCCCGACGTGCCTCGGTCCAAAGAGCTCTGCGTCCTTGGCAGCCAGCCCGCTTGTGATTTTCTAGTGGCACGTGTTCAGCGACGGCTGCCGTTGGCTCTGGCAGATGCAAGGAAAACATTTTGGAAACCTGGAAAATTCCCAGTACTCACACTCTGTCTGACTGGTGTCCAACGGCAGCTCCAGACTGAGAACAATCAAGGAGCATAAGCAACTGGATCGAGCCTTAGAAAGGAAGGAAGAAGTGCAAGGAGGGAAGAAGAAAGAATCAAGAAGCAATTTTTTCCCTCTTCACGAAAATTCCAAGTATTCAAAATTTAACAGTTGGTCCTCAAAATTATACTGGTTTTAAGCTATGCATTTAAGATTCAGGCGCTTGATACAGCTGAGATCCCTTTGATTAGTTTTTTGACCCATAACCTTTTGGAGGTCACATTTGCCAGCTTCTCTCTACAGTCTCAATGACTAAACTCCTACTTTTCATTGTCATGAAAGCTGAGATCCTCACATAATCATATGACTCCAGAAGCTGGAGATAGAAGTACATCGCGTTCTGAGGGACCAGCCATCAGAATGCTGGCAACGCTGCAAAACTTCCCTGGAGGACTCATCCTGCTGTGCTTAATGTCCCAAAAATAATGTACACGGTCTCAGATGAGATGAAGGAGCAATCTGAAGGGCACA
Organism: Anomalospiza imberbis; assembly: GCF_031753505.1. NCBI lineage: Eukaryota > Metazoa > Chordata > Aves > Passeriformes > Viduidae > Anomalospiza > Anomalospiza imberbis. The sequence goes on from NC_089685.1 coordinate 13,503,036, forward strand.
TTCAGCCCTTTGCAGTTAACCAGCAAAGTCCAGAGATCATGCACCTCTCAAGCAGGACCTGTCTGTCTAGGTAATGCTGACATTCACGTTGACCTCAGGACTGGATTGAATTTCCTTTAAGGTGCACTCAGAAGGGCCAACAGCTCTCTTGGTGACTGCAAAAGTGAATGGAAACAAAATCTCAGATCTTGAAAAGATTTTGGTGTTTTTTTTTTTTTTTTCCTTTTCCTTCTTATGGATCACTTACTCGCCCAAGGCTTGTCAGATGTTGAACAAAAACTATACCTAATTTAGGAAGCATCTTCTGGCTTAAGGTAATGGTATTATATATACAGAGAAGAAAAAGGTATGAAATATTTTTATTTAGAGACAAGATTCCATTTTCACACGTTTTCTGTTCAAATGCTCCAGTTTTTCCACTGTGGAAACACATTTGATTCTGAAATGTTCCTTATTTAATAAGGAGAATAAATTCTAACCTGATCAGACACAAAACACATCATTTTGGATCTGACAAAATCTTTCAACTGCCTGTGATAAAAATGAGGTTTATTTCAACTGCCATATGAAGAAAATAAATCCTTGGCACTTGTCTCAAACACTCTGACAACGCTAAAAATTGCCCAGCCGCCTGTGGGGAGCCAAGGTGGGAGCAGAACCCCTCGACACATGAAGGCATTAAACGGATTTGCCACTGCGAGGGCTGCTTTGGGCAGCGGAGGTCACATTGCACCCAGCTGCTGCCTCCTGCCCCGAGGGCACTTCGCTGGGAGCAGAGATTGTGCAAAAGTTTGGGGGGTGCAGGGGGTGCCCATGGATTTTGCAAGCAGCTGGCAGCGCGTTTTTCTGTATTTCTCTATCGGTGTGGAACACCCGAATGCGCTCGCCCATAGCCCTCGCATGGACATCAGAGGCACTGCAGCCAAGCGGGACGCTTTCAGGATGCTGGTTAACTCTTTTGTCTTATTATAAGAATTATTACTACTGAAAGCAAAAAAAAAAAAAAAAAACAAAAACAAAACAACAAAAAAAAAAACAAAACCAAAAAAAAACAGAGCAGAAAATATCAGTGAGTTTTTCCTCCATTATTTACACAGCCAGACAGAAGTTTTCATTATCTCCTGGGTTCTGGAGCAAGTTTGGACTGGAAGATGTGCCAAGGTATCATGGTTTAACCTTAGGCTGCAATTAAGCCCCACATGGCCACTTGCTCACCTCCCACTCTTTCATTAGGATAAAGTAGAAAATCTGAAAAAAGTGAAGCCTGTGAGTTAAGAACAGTTTAATGATTGAAATGAAGTAAAATATAACAATTATATTAGCTGCACCAATTACAACGGAAAAGAGAGGTAGAGGAAAAGGAATAAAATCCAAGGGAAAAATACGTGTGATTCCCAACACAATTCTCACCACCCACTCATCCACTGACCGATGTCCGGCCAGTCCCTGAGCAGTGATTGGCCCCTCCCAGCCAAGTCCCCCTGTTTATAGACTGGGCATGACATTCTATGGTGTGGAATATCCTTTTGTCCAGTTTGGGTCAGCTGCCCTGGCCGTGCCCCCTCCTGGTTTCTTGTTCCCCTGCTCCCTGGCAGAGCATGAGACTCTGAAAATCCTTGACTTAGGGGTCAGCACTACTGAGCAACAACTAAACCATCAGTATGATACCAGCATTATTCCCATACTAAATCCCAAACACAGCATTGTAGCAGCTACTAAATAAAATTGAACTCGATCCCAGCTAAAACCAGGACCAGGTTGACAGCTCTGGGAGAAAGTGGTATATGCTGAAAGAATAGTCTTTGGCTATTCCAAAAGTAAAAAAAAACTCTGCTTTGGCTCTACACTTCTGGAGAAGGCATTTGGGACAAGTACTGAGTGGGCTTTTTGTGTCAGGTGATGTTTTCCCTGTGCCTTTCCAGTGGCAGGGGATGGGGAAGACTGCCCCAGCACAGGGTGGGGTGACATGCTGGCTTTGGTTCAGCACAAAAATAAAATGCTGAGTGATGGAACACACTCAGACACACTCGGACAGGAAATCACTTATTTCCCTGTGCAACTGCTATGACAGCAATGTTGATATTGGATCTTCCCTAGCTGAAAGAAAAAACAGGGCCTGATTTCAGTACAGATGAGTCAATGCCTCACTCTGCAAGCTGGTTTTCTACAGCCCCTGTGCACAGAGTATCAACTACACAAGCTGCCAGAGGTGGATGGCTGTACATTTATCTTCCTTTATCTACAAGATGCATAGCCCTGAGTAAGGAAAAAAATAGACATTTAATTTTGTTTGGTTGTACCCAGTAAGAAACAATGAAAGATTTTCCAATTGCACTTGAGGTACTTTCATTTCTATTGCCCTTGAGACAGAGATTTATATCCTGTCACTTGAGAAAATCTGCTTGCACTTTTAAATCCTGTGATGTCTTTGGAGAATAGGCTAATAGTCTTCAGTGACAAAAAAATCTCCTCTGGTCATTTCATGTGGGAAAGCTTTGAATTTCCTGACACGAGTGTTGTAATTTTCACTGCAGTCATGATTCCTCTGAAAAAGATGCTATGAGCTCTGCTCAGCCCACTGGCCAAAAGAGCAAACCTCATCTTGGCAGATATGTATTTCTTTTTTTTTCCCTCACTATTTGCTCTTCCCGTGTTGCCAAGAACAGAAAAGACAAAAAGAGCTACTGTTTCATCTATCCTTTCTCCAGTGCTGCAGGTGGTTCTTAGCTTTGGAACAAAGTGGGAGCAGGGAGTATTGGAGAAGTCGTGCGGCAGCAACTGACTATAGAGGAAAATCAGTGCTCCCCATCAAACCAACTCAGCCTTGTGTGCATACCCAGATGTTCTGTTTCCAGATGCTACATTTTGCTCTAGCTCCATTTACAGTTGTCATTATCAACCTGAGCTCAGTATTTTACCAGCAAATATTTCAACTTGATTTACACAAGGCTCAGGTTAATTCACTTTCTTTAAAATGTGTGGAAAAGGAGACTTGCATTGAGTTAGGGAATCATTGTGAAATGGCATATGAGAGTCTGAGAATGGCACTAATGTCATGCTGGGTCTGATCTGTGTCTGATTTATAGTGATTTGTATGAGAGCAGAGTCAGGGACAGCCACCCTATGGGTTTTCAGTCCCAGGAGAACAAAGCCTGGGGGTTGAGATGGTGCCAGCTGTGGTTGCCACATGCCTTGGACTCACACTCCCCGGGTTTGTTCGGCAGCTGCTTTTCAGATCCCTGCCTTGCTCACAGAAGCAAAGGATGACAGAGCAGCAGCTCCCCATCTCCTCCAGGGTTTACTATTTTTGTTTTAAAAGTAGCTTTTTCCTTGGGAAAAAAACCTCCTATTTGTTCCTCTTTGTCTACATGGTATCTCTTTCTCCTTTCCTTGAACCCCTCCCAGGCATACCTGCACCCATACATCAAGCCCATACGTACCACAGTGGCCTCACCAGACTGATGGTCAGTGGCCAAGCTGTGCTGGCTTGTTTTGCACTGGTTCTTGTCCTGGTAGTTCCCTGCCAGCACTGGGAGCCTCATGAAATCCCTCCCTGTGACTGTGTCCAACACAGGTGTGCATCCTGCCACTAAGACAAGTCATGGAAAATTTGTTTGTATCCCCATAGAGCTGGGGTAGGTCATAGCAGCCAGGGGCTGCCTGGGCACCTGTGTCTCCTGGAGCAGAGGCACATTCACACATTTCCCACCCACCAGCAGCTAATTCATCTTAGCCTTAGCACATGAAGTTGCTCAGCAAGACTGTGCCATGCATCGACCTTCCCCTGCCTGAAATCACTTCTTTGGAGCTTTAAAGTCCATCTACTCTCATTAAAAAGAATTACAATCACTGAGAGATCAGCAGTCACACTGCAGCAGGGGTGACAAATGACATGGTGACGTGTGTGACGCACAGACTGTCCCGTGCCCTTGCTGTGCGGTCATTGGTGCTGCCACATTCTCTTCAGGGAACCTCATGGTGAGGATGAGGGTGGCAGTGTCCTTGCCAGCTGGCTGCCAGCTGGGGAGCAGCTACTCAGCCTGGGAAGACAGAGGGAGAGAGACACTATCCCCTACCCTCCCAACAAGAAGTGCCCCAGCACAGGAGTGAGGAGGCAGCTAAGAAATTTGCTCGGACCATAATGGGATGTGGGGAAAGTGCTCACAGGATCAGATGGCTCTTCCTGTAACAGAGGCTGGTGCTGAAGATGCTGAGATTGATTGATTGATATTGGCTTCTCCCAAAGCTCACAATCCCATCACACAGGGACAAGTTTGACCAGCAGCCTCGCTCCAACACACTGCTGAGCACAGCCATGAAGGCATTCGGTTGTCAGCCTTATGTCAAAACACATAAATGTGCTCTTGTGTCCATGGGATTACTCCAGCAGATCCCAGCCTCCAGGAAGCAGCACCAGCCTGAGAGTGAACCCACCACTGAGCATGAAGGCTTTGCACCTTTGAAGAGGTGCAGGACGGATTTATGTGTGCATCTGTCCACAGTGGTGGGGGCATCCTCGTATTTTCTTGTCCTTTGAGGAGGACAAACGCAGTCTTTCACTCCAGGAGATGTCAGCTCTCTCTTTTGGCAAGATGCAGTTCTAGATCCTAAATAGAGTGTTCCTATGTGGGTTTCTACCTAATTTCTTCTATGATTAGTAGAGGTTATGAATCATTTCCCTGTACAAGACCTTGCAGTCCTGTTGAGAGAAAATGCCAAAAAAAGCAAGCAGCATTATGGTCAAGAGGCAAAGCTAGGTGTGATACATCCTGCCACTGGGCTGCAGCTGAGTGCCCTCAGCAAGCCCAGTACTGGTTTCTTGTGTCTGAAATCAAAAGCAGCTCAGCCCAAAGCTGTTGCCCTGGGACTGGATCAAAACCAGCATTTTAAATGCTAGCTTGACTGTCAAAATAAACATACTAAATAAATAGCTGAAGTAAAGATGGTCCTCAAAAGGAACCAGTTCCATCTAACAACAGAGGAATTCAGAATGATGGATGGGAATAGGAGGAGGACACTGGGCTGTGATGTGAGCTCAGTGCACAGATAAACTAGTTAACAGGCAAAATGTCTACTAGAAGGGAACAAGGAATTGCATGATCCAATGACTGATTAATTAAATATCTATTAAAGGCATCCCTGAATGATGATCTTTGAGCTTGTACTTGATTTACTCCAAATGCTCCAGGCATTTATATTTTTTATGGCAATGAATATTTTATGACCCTTGAATCACCTGTTTAATTGTAAAAAGTTCCCAGTTTTCTCTAGAGCACTGGCATGAAGCTTCAACCCACAGCCTGGTCTACACTTGCCTGAAGCTTTCCAGAGCAGCTTTACCTGGGAGGGAGTGACCTTTCCACTCCCCAGAAAGCCACATTTCAAAGCTGTTGTGTTCCAAAGCACAATGTGTTTTGGAATAGGTCAGTTTAAACATTTTGGATTTAAATAAGGCAAAATACCTAATTTTAATTTAAATTGTATTTATCCTTTCTACTTTTCAAGTTCTACTTTTTAAAATTCTACCTGTAGATTAGCTTCATATTTGAAGACTTATGCTGACAAATTCAGCCTTTCAGCAGTTCAAACATTTCCTAAGTAGCTATCAAATGGGCAGATTCACTTAAACCAAGCCTTTCTGCAAACTGTTCTGGTTTCAGCAAACTGACATTTTTTAAGGAAAAATATGTTTCACAGAAGAAATTCCAGACCTCTTCAGCCAAATTATTGCACAAAGGCTTTTATAACACTCAAAGGTCAGTTTGTTTTCTTGGAGAAAGCAAGTTCATATTTTCTTTCACTCTGCTCTTCTAACCCAAAAGGAAATAAAAATAGATAAACAGCCCCCTTTTGGTACTAAAAATGCAATTTTGTACTTTTATAATCTCTACAGAAAATGTAATAAAGTAGCTTAAAACTTCTGTGGCTGAACTGGTGAACCTGAAGCTGTGGAAACACCAAACTGCCAAGGCTGAGGCAGTTGTTTCTCACTGGCCCACAGAAGCCAGAGATGGCCAGCAGGCTGCTTGTGAGTACCTCCAGTGTCCTGTGGCTCCATGTGGGGTTTTTGGGTCGTTCTTCAGACATCACTCGTGGAAGTCCTGCCAAAGCTCTCAACATGCAAAAATTAGCTGGAACTCGGGGGTGTGACCAAAAGAAATTTAGCTTTTATGGCCCCAGGTTTGCCCTCAGGTTTCCAGAGCCAGAATTTCATCCTGGATGGAAACCCTGCTGCTGTGCCAAGGTCTGAAGGTCATCAGGACTGGGTGTGAGCCATGTCCACATGTCCTGCTGTGAGACAGTGGCCTGGCTGGGGGGACACTGGGCAGAGAGGATGGTGGTGCTGCCGGCGCCCAGGTGGCCACTGCTGCAGGGACTGGTGGAGGGTGGTTGATGTGGTGCAGGTTTGCTGGGGAAGGAGAATAAGCTTCTTTTTATAAGGCCTGTTGCAGTGGGAGATAATTTGTCCCATGAGAGAGGTGGGTGCATGTCTGATGGGGGAGAAAAGGGAGGTAATGGAGAACTCAGGCTGCTACCAAGAAATCACATCTACAGTGTGAAACAAAACTGTTGGGTGGAGCAACGGGCTAAAGCTGTGTCTAAGGTACCAGGCAGGAGGGCATGGAGCTGTGGCCAGCAGCCTCACATTCCAGCCCCTGCACTGCCCCAGTAAATCACCTCTTCTAAGCCTGGCCCTGGAGGCAAAAGGATGTTTCTGTTTAATGCATGTTAAGATTCTGCCATCAGTGCAGAAATCAACAGTTTTAGCACAGCGTGGGCGGTGTTGAGGGAATCCTGCCGGCTTGACGTACAATTAAATCTGTGGTTTATCTCTCAGTCAATTAATTGTTGCATTCTTATTCGATGAATGAACAGCAGCACTCAGGGTCAGAGTCTCTGTGGCTGTAAAGGCACACTGCAATGCCCCAGGGCAGGCAGGAGAGGGGCAGGCAAGAGGGAGATGGTCAAGCTGACCCTGTGGAAGGCCAGGCTGCTAATGGTGCCCAGCTGGCAGACACAGGTGCCTGTAGCCAGCACTGTGTGGACACTGGGAATGGTGTAGGACCTGCAGGATATGGAAATGTGCTGCGAGACCCCTTGCACTGAATCCACCGAGGCACCAAAAGACACATGCAGGAATTGTATTTCCTGATTTAAGCAAGAAGCTGTTTGCTTGTGAATGGGGCATGGGAGAGGCCATCCAAGCTCACAGGCAGACTGCCTGCTTATATGGAAGCTATTGGTGAGCTCATAAAGACTGTCTGGACTTTTCCTGGGGATGTCCTTATTCTCCTGCATTTTGGTAGAACACTAGAGGGCATTTCTCAAACTGCAACAGATGCCCTGGACTGATGATGCTCCAGGGAGGTAAGCTGTTCAGAAAAAGAGTATTATTTAATAGGTACACAGGGTCTGCTCAGGCCCTCACTGGAAGCAGAGGGTGTGTGCTCCTCCCACTCACTATGTTCCTAGCAGAAAAGTCCCAAGTCACAAACAACTGAAAATAGCAAAATGATCTCATAGATCAGTTGCTAAAAATACAGAGAGTCTACTTACAAACACTGGCTGTGTGGTGTGTTATTCACGCAGCAGAGAAATACATCAGGGAATCCCAGATTCTTCCAGTTTTGAAATTATTTTTTCCTTCCAGATGTTGCTGCTGCCCATTTCTGACCAGCACCAAGCTGACACAGCCCACTGGAGAAGATCTTATCTGGAAGGAAGTGCCAATGAATGAGGCAGGAGTACAGAGTATCTCCCATGGGCCACGAGCTCTGCCACACCTGCCCATCGCCCAGGGGTGTGCTGTACTTTTGGAGTCTGAACCAACCTTTTGGAATTAGCTGATCTGTGAGTGGAATCAACCCAGGGGCTGCTGGGCTGCAGGGACAGAGGCCCCTCCTGAGAGCAGCATCTGGGTGGCAACTGCTGATGGAAAGGACTTGCTGCAGGGCCCAGGACAGCCTGGCCATGCTGCTGACTGCAGCTTGGCATCTCCAGGGGAGCAGCGTGCTCCAAGTGTGCTCAGCCAGCTCCAGTTCATTTCTTTCCTTCCATCTCCACTTGGACAGGTGTGATAGTAAAGGCAAAGTGTATTTCAGTAAGGTATAGACAAGGTTTTAGAAGCTGATAGCTATACCAGTGAAAGATATACAGGAAAGCTTAACAGGATTCACAAAGCAGTGTTCATCCCTCTGGCTTTTCTTAGATGCAGACAGAGGGATCTGGCATTCTCAGAGCTGGCTCCCTGACGACTCCTTTGGTCTGCACAACTTTGCTTTGCTTAGTGTCTGTCCTGCACAGGTGCACACCACCCCAGGCAGAGCTCTGTTACTCCATGGGGATCTCATAGGCCCCAGGAAACTGCTTGTGGAGGCTGCAGTGGGTGTCTGAGTATTTCTGCAGAAAATGAACACTCCTGACTCTGAGCAAGTAAGCAGGGCTGGGGGAAGCAGGGAGGTAACCAGAGCAGGTCCTGGGAGGTGTATTATGGTGCATTGTTCCAATGCACTATAGGCAATCCCTAAATACAGCACACATTTGCATTTGAGCTGCTCTAAACCTGCACAGGCTCCTCTACCAGAGAGGTTTGTTGAGCCACCATGGGTTGTCAGGTCCTGGCTGGAGCAGTTCAGTGTCTGGGGATGGCTGACAAAACAGGCTTGAGCTGTCCCCAGGGTGATGGTCACCCTGATTCTCTTATGACTTTACCTAGCTAATGCACAGATCCCACTTCTCTTCTGGGGCTGTATTTTCTCCAGCCAAATATTCCCAACATATTCTTTACCTAAAGACATTATTTTTCATCATTAGGTATTGCAGTAGAAACTAGGATTTGGCCAGCAGTAGGTCCTGCTCAAAGCTAAAAGGAGAAGGAGATCCCAAGTGGAGAAAGAAGATTGTCCTTAACATTTCACATCAGAGCATTTTGCTAGCTAGTAGTAAAAAGGGAATTAAATTGGGCTGGTGTTTTGCTTTTGTTATTTTATTTTTCCAGGTCTGTTGAATAAAGAAAACCATCATAATGCAATGTTAATTCTGCCAAGGCATTAGTACAACACTGCATTTGGTTTAAAAAATTCAAATAATATATAACTGCCAGGTAATTAACTATGTGGATTAAAAACTGGTTCTTTCATTGATTTCAAAATATTGATCATTGCAAGTCACCAATGAGCATGACCACATTTAGCAGTGATGCCACAGGACTGGGATCTTTTTGCCACAATTCATTTGCTCATTGGTGAGCTAGACAATGACATAAACCTTTTGCTGATAAAGTCTGTGGGAGACATGTAAGTTGAGAGGTAATAAAGAGGGACAAAGACAGGTTATTGTTTTGCAAACCTGACTTGCCTGATCACAGTCCCATGACACCCACTGGCAGATAGCCAAATACCAACTTACACAACACCAGAGACAGACATGCAGTGTCTTGGCAAGAAGCAATTCAGAGACAGAGTAGGGAGTAACCATAGATTATCATTTCAGCTTAAGCTGCCAGTCAGGTGGTGGCTGAAAAGGCTGCTTACACAACCCTTTCATGTATAAAATGAAGTTATCAGAAAGAAACAGAGCAAGTATGATCCAAGTACACAAAATTTACGAAAGATCATAGCCCGCGAACTATGGCCACCACTAATAGAATGTCCTTAGTATTTATGAATATTTCCTTGTACAGTTGTAATATATACACATCTGTAAACATCTGTCTATTCATATATAGATAGATTTGCATCTTTGTGTATACAAACTGTACATATGTAGAAACTGTACATATGTACATATAGTATGCAATCCTTATACAATCATATATATCATATTAAGTATCAACTGCCAGTGCTTACTTGATGCTCAACAAACATGACAGAGGCACCCACATTGGAACTACTGGTTCCAATACATCCTTGTTTCAAGTATAGAGGTGACCAGGTTTATACATCTATCTTTTTGGGACATGAGACATGCCTAAGATGATGTCTGTGGTTTTAAAAGAAATGGCTCTTCACTCAAAAGTATTCTGGAATCTGGTTTAATCCTGAGTCCCTTGTTGAATGGAATTTTTTTGGAGCCCAAGGATGAGCACTGTGCAGACTAGGTTATCTTTGCCTCTAGTCCACATTGCTTGGTGGGGCTGTCTCTGCTATGTCCAGCTTTCCTGCTCATGCAAGTCCCCGAGAGGCATCACCAGGTGAAGCCGCCCATAAGTTGGTCTATTCCTTGGTAATTGTCCCTCTTTAATTCAAACCTGAAGAGCAGATTTGTCCCAATGGCTCACTGCTTTTCTTATCCAAAGGTACCTTACTGCAGAATCCTGTGTCATTCACCATCAAGCACTGTACTGCAAAAGGACAAAGACAGCATGAGAACAAGAATCCATTTCACAGAATTCCCTGAGTTGTCTGGATTTTCCGATTTTTCAAAAGACTTTTTTGATCTTGTGGACAAAGGCACAGTAAGACTAAGGGAGAAATTACTGTAGAAAGAACAATTTTAAGCTCCTGAGAGAGATTCTGATTGATAAATGCAAGAGAAAGTTACCTTCTTTGAAGTCCTTTGAAGGAGTCAATAGGTGTGTGGATATAACCTACTTTAATTTAAAAAAGGCATTCAACAAGATTTATAATAAAGTTTTCAAGGAAACTAAGAAGTTTTGAGTCACGAGGAGAGGTCCTTACATGTACACAACATTGATCAAAGAAAATAATAGGAAATTACTCAGCTTTCTCAGAGAGTGAAACGCGACTTGGTAATCTGTGCTGGAGCTTCTGCTGCTCAACATGCTAAACAGTGTAGAGAAGGGTGGGTAAGGAAGTGACAGCTTGCTGGAGCTGCTAAGTCATGAATGGTAATAAAGGTGGGAGCTGATTGTGAAGAATTGAAAAGGGACTTTATGAAACACTGTGATTGCAAATTATAATAGGAGATGAAGTTTGGCACAAACCAATGTGCACGGGAGAAAAATAATACTAACCTCGCATAAAGTGACATGTTATGATTAATCTAATACCTCTTAAATAGAAAATTCTGGTGTTACAAAGAATAGCTTAATAAAAATGTCAATACAAAGTGCAGAAGCACTAAAACCAAACCAAACTCTGGCAATTCAAATGCCAGGCAAGAATAGAGAGTGACACAGAGATTTATGCCACTGTAGGAAAATTAAACATGAGTGATTGATGGTAGTGGTATTTCCCAAATTCCATGTGTTTTAAGAGAGTAGTGGACAGAGAAAGTCATTTGGGAAAGAACCAGAGGCCTTAGCTGACTTGCCTTGATTGCCTTGTCTTTGCTGTGACATAGCAACCATCCCAGTGACAGCACTTGTGTCTAATCAATTGACTTGGGAAGGAATTATTATTTACAACCATACCACAACCCCCAAAGTCACTCCCTCTTCTCATGCTGGGTTACAGCACACCACATATTCAATAACCCTATGGGTTCTTGGTTCAAAATGCCTTTGGGCAGGACTGTGTTGTAATAGAGAAAAAACTACTGAAACTCTTCCCAAGCCTTGCCTAATCCACAATGGGCTGTGAAAGACAGACCAGGGATTAACCATGTGTGCTCTCTTACAACAAAACAGCCATGGGAATAGTCTGCACAGCTATAACCAGAGCTGGAGCTGAATTATGCTCAGCAAACCCACCTTTGGTGTTCGGGATGGCAGTGGGACAGGTTGTTTCACGTACTGTTGGATTTTCCCAGCAGACACAAGACCCAGGATTGTGGTCTCCATGAGCTCAAGAACTTTATCTTGCTACTCCACGTGTCAGTGCAGCCACTGTCTGATGGGATTACCTGTGAGTAACCCACATGGAACACGGCTGGACTGTCAAGAAGCACCTGCAGAAACCAAGCTGAAGTGCTTGAGTATTCAGCAGTGCTTCACTAATGAAGATGAAAGTTCTAAATGTATGTTTCAGTCTAGGACTTATGTTACATGGAAACCAGTTTTCAAGAGAATGAATCGTTATTTTTGCCAGATTCATGTCTGTTAACATTTTCATGGTCACAACTTGGACTCAAAAGGTAACAAAGGGTCACCTTTGTCACTAATGGTCTTCATACATTAATCTATTTGCTTTTATTTGAAGGTGTAACGATTTCAAAACCTTGTACAGAGGTGAAATAATTATTTTTATCTTCTGGAGATTTACAGTAGCAATAAAACCAAATAATGGTCTTCAAGCAGCAGTGCTGGAGGTGAGGTTGCAAAACCCACAGTGTGGGGGAAGAACAGGAGCTTTATGAAGTTTGTCACTGGCATTTGGTCTAAGAAGTAGCTACAAGATACAAGGCTTGAAAAATGGATTAAGGTTCGACTGGGGCACATTAACAGACCACTGCTTTGTAATCACAGGGGCCTGGCAACACTTTATTTTGGTTGAACAGACTCAATGTTTTCACAGCAGATTACAGAATAGACTTGAACCTGCTCAGCTGAGACAGAAATGGCAGGGAGGCACCCCCACCAGAGGGAGATTAGTTGTCATGCTCTGACTGACCTTTCTGTGACTTACAGACATATCTGTACCCAAAGCCATTTCACCCAGAGATTATCCTCTTAAATTGCTGCGGTATGTCATCCTTCTGACACATCCAACAACGAGCTGCAATTCCTTATGCTTAAAATAGGGTGGCATCTTTTGGAATAGGGAAAACTTCCTTGAAAGGGAAGAGCACACCAGCCTTGTTCTTTACCAGGAAGCAGAGGAAAGCATGTCCCAAAGGCTGAGGAAAACAGCTCATTTCTTCTCCTGTTTGCAGGAAAGGGAATTAAGCTTGAGGCTGAAGTTCTTCCCTTTACCTTACAGGAGATAAGGTTCAGAGTCCATGCAGTTTGTTTGACACATGTATTACTTATATTAATATTTTGATGATAAGAGTACTCAGACATTATAAAACAAGTTTCCTAGAAGAGATCATGTGGAAGCTTGAAATAGCTACCTTAATAACCAAAATAAGTTACAAAGAAGTAAAAATGTCCAGCCCTCAGAACCTTCCAAGCATTCTTTATCCACCCACTTGAATTTCTTAAGCACTGTAAATGTATGAAGATTCTGAAGCCATTTTCAGCAATTTATAATCACCTGTCTATATACAGTATGTTTACTTGACATGATCATTGGATCAACTACCAAGAATCAGATCCTCAGATCTAACAAGTTATCAATGAAGCATAAATACATACATTAAAAATTAGAGTATGCTTGTGTAAATTTATCTAGTGATTCTGTGAAATATCTTGGATTGATTTCTACATAAACTAAACTGCTGGGGGAAAAAAAGGAGTTATACAACCCAAATTTACGTTTTTTTTTCTCAATGGTAAACAAGCAATAAACTTGCCCTTGAACTGAGAAGAACTGTGTAAGAGGGAAATAAAAACCTTGCTAGAGGTGTGATGGCTCCTTATCTATCCTTAAAAGACCTCTGCTCCAGCCAGAAGCAGGAGAGAAGACTGCCATTCTGGTGCCAGGAAACCTCACCGTAACTTAAAAATTCTAGAAATTCTGTTTAAAAAGCAGTTAGGAGTACTCATGCAAAGATTAGTAAGGAAATTATATGGAACAAAATATGTCACTTGAGAAGACTCCTGCTGACTTCACTCCCATATCTTCTGAATTGCTCTGGGTTGTATTACACCAGACATCAGGGTACCTTTCAAGAAAATATAGTGCCACAGTAAAATACTTTTGGGAAATACTCTATTGCTAAGTGCTTTTCAGGCCTTTTGATTAATTAAAACCAAATGCCTTTCTGTACAGGAAAACCCCCCCAAGAACATAACACCCATGGTTAGCAACTGTGATTTTAGTAAGCATGACTTTACAAAGCATTGTTAATCTCATAATTTCCTTATCACCTGGCAATTTAGAAGGCATGCGATTCTCCACGTAAGGCCCTTATCCATCAGGTTTAAGAGAATGATCTCTCACTCAGATGTTTACAAATCTGATGGAGATGTGCACCTAAAGGACCCTGATGGGACTCTCAGGGAAACCCAAACATTTCCAGGCAGAGATGCAATTACCATCGTACAAATGCACCCTCACAGTCCCTGCCTCAAGCAACTCAGCACAGTTATAATTTTAATTGTTACAGTAGGATTGGAAGACATAAATAAGGCTCTTCCTGTGAATCCCTTGCCTCCTGCACAGGCCAAGGCCTGGAATTTCCCTGCTGATTTCTTGCAGATGACCTGGGAGCCACCACCACCCACTCACGGCTGGTGAATCACTTAATGTGCACAAAGGCTGATCGGAGTGAGAACATCTGGAGTGCTGTAGCTCGTGGGTTTTAAGTCCATGGAAAGGAATTGGAGGAGCCCACCTGGCACTTGGGCTGTGCATGCTCTCTGTAAATCACGGAGCAGAACCTTTAAATTCAAGCAGTATTGTGGGCTACAAGAGCCTCTTTCTACAGCACTGCGAGAGCTGAAGGGACCAGCAACAAATGGCAATACCATTACAGGAGGTGCCTAATCCACCCTCACTGACACATCCCTGCTGGTAAGGTACAGGCTGCAACTTGAAGTCACGCAGGAGTTAAAGTGTAACTTCTTCTAGTTACAAAAATCCTGTCCAAAGGACTCTCTCCGCTACAGAGCTGATGTTATCTTTCACAGCACTGCAGCAAACTGAAGGATCAAACACTGATGGTTAATTTGCCTTTAAACAAGCATTCTAGTGACTTTAAAGTTGAAATAATGAAACTTTGAGAAAGGATTATGTCAAATACAGAGGATAATTTCTTAAATCAAATTCAAAACCAAGTGCTTTACTTTTCAACACACACAAAATGATGAAGCATAGATGTACTCACACACACAAAAGGAGGAAAAAACCCCAAAACCCAAACCAAATCCCCAAAATCACACACACACCCCTACACAAGAAAAAAAAAAAGCTCAGTTTGCTTTCTCTTCTCTAGAACTGAGCTGGTTGTAAATTTAAGTCCAACTGTCTGCAAGGCAGCTGAGCAGCTCTCCTTAAAGGAATGCAATGACAGCACAGCCCTGCTCTGGCCTGTGTTTGGCAACAAAGAGCACAGGATGACATCTGATGCCCAACATCAGAACTTTAAGACACAGTCAGATGGCTATGATTTTCACTGCCAGAACTAAACTTTATTTCCATGTGTATTACATACTGGTATTTGATGCCAAGTACATTAAAATTACTTTAACAGAGGATTTAAGTGAGGAATACTTACTCTTCACTAAACAAGAAGGAATGTAAAAACCTATAAGAAACGAACTGTTTAAGCTTTGTTTTGATTTTGGCAAACCAAACAGTTAAGTACTCTTCTGTTCTCTCCTCAGATCTTTCAAAGTACCAAAAAAGTATCTTTTTTTTATAGTCATGCAGCTGAAGAAAAAAAATAGTCTTACAAAACCCATTTCTTATGCTAAATATGGTTACAAATCAGAGTATTAAACACAAAATTCCCAATTCCTATTTTTAAATACAAATATTGTATTATATTATGAAATGGGGATAATTAAAATATATCAATGACTACAAATCCAGTAATTTAAAGCAAACAAACATGCTGTTTGCTTTCATGTGGAAGAATTAGGATATTGTATGGTTCAAGCACTGCAGTAATTTCTGTCAACTCCTTGATGCCCAGAATGTCAAACTGCCAAACACAAAGAGACAAGTGTTCAGGTCTGAATAGCACCAGGTGTTTTTCTTTTTTCCCCCCCTTTTAAAGTTATTAACATTTAATAAAATGAGTGACATTACAACTTTCTGAAAGTGACATGCACAAGTACAGAATTTGCTTTGAGTTTCTAACTAATAAGCTGAAAAGTTTTAGACAATACTTAACAATTATAATGTATTTCATGGTACACATGAAAACAGTGCTTCCACAGTATATCCTCAGTTCTCAAGTACAAAAATATCAGTTACGGGTAGTCAATAGTTATCAAAATTTTTATTGGTACAGAATGAAAGCAGCATTTACTTTATTGTTTTTTAAACCATACATCATAAAATTCCCTAGTACACATGTGGAGGAGTGAAATAGGCTCTGTACTATTTACCTGCTACTGATCCTAAGTCCAGATTCAAAATCTTTCCGGGCCAAAATCAAACAATATAATTAATAGCTAAGGGAAGGCAGATCCTCAATGTGAAAGGTCAGCATTTAGAGTTTTACTAAAACACTATTCTTGAAACAATACATTACTTAAATGTATAATTACATACACTACAAGTGAAAAACGGGTTTTTATTAACAAGAACTATTGAGACTGGGCATAAACATCTTAACCACAAACCCTGGAAATATTATGGATGCTTTGATGTGGCCCTTTTTGGTGAGAGAGTAAGAACAATGAAGTATGGCTTTTCAATCTTCCTTTAAAAGCACGTTTTATAAAATTTTGTAGGCTTAAATTATCTTAGGCTTTAACATTTTCCAGTAACATCATCTACTAATTAGAAGCATTAATTACATCAGTATATTAAGCAATTGGCTAATAGCTGATTGCCAGCAGAACAGGAACTGTTTGCTTTTGCTGTTGTTTTTTGTTTTTAAGTAAGGGAGGTACTTTTCTAGTGAGAGCCATCCTACAGTACTATCAAATATTTCAGAGGTTACTACATAGCTTCTCAAATAAAATCCTCAACAGTTTCATTTTCCAGCAGATACTTAAATCAAGCATATGCAGAGAGCAAATACAATCAAGTGCAGACAGTTCAAAAGTATCTCTCAAACACATGATTTTACAGTTATCCTCTGCAAAATAAAAGCCCCTCCTCACCCCAAACGGATGGGGCGAGAAGGGGAAACAGGTCTGCCATTCATGTAGGAGTTTGGCTAGCATAGTTTTATTAAAGTTGTTAACAAAAATAGTTAAACATTTTTACAATTTAACATCCAGTCTGACAAAAGGCAAATCAATGAAAAAAATACAAAAAAGTAAAAAAGTGCACTACCCAGTCCAGTATTTTGCTTTAAATTCATGTCACTTACAGTATATGAAAAATAAACCCAGAAGTGTAATTACTTTAAAATACACCGCTTCCGTATTTCAGTATTTTACACATATATTCTATAGTGGAAGAGGAGATCTCTTAAAAACTTTACTCTTAAAATATTGAGGTGCATATACCAAGTGGAATAGACTTGGCAAGTTAAGTTGCAGTAGAGAATCCTTTCAAATTTGGCATTTCACTTACATACCTTACTGTGCCAGCAAGGTCAGTAATACCTAAACCTTCTAGAAAGAACAGTAATTTTGTTTAATGCAGATTTACTAATACAGACAACTACAAGAAATGGTGAGGTCAGCAACTCTATGGGATCTTAAGGAGATACGAGTCCTGATTTAGTTGTCAAATGGAACAATGTCACAACAAACTTTTAAGGCCATGTTTTATTTGCTGATTAATGGACAAAAGGCAATGGATTCCCCCCCCACTGAATATTTTCTTGAAAGTCTGTGCTCATAAAAATTATGAAAAGTTGGAAAGACTTAATTATTGAAACTTTAAATATATTTTACACAATCTTGTTTGTACAAAAATACAAGTTAAATATAAACATAAAGCAATCATGATAATTTTATGTAAATCCATTTTGTGATATTCTGTTATATATAAAAAAGTTTCGCAGCTCTGTCTCATTTGTGAAAAGATCAATACCAGATTGAATCACTACTGGCAAAGGGCCCTAAAAAGCACACTTCAGCATTAAATATGTTTTACAAGGTAAGTACCATTTCCTGATTTCATCTTCTAAAGACTGGCAAAAGATAGGGCAGTATGTCCATAAACCAACAAATAATTTGGCTACAATGTCATAAAACACAAACACACAAATCTGTACAATAAACCAGTAGCTATGCAGTACGAACTAGTTACACACACATACACAGACATGGAATGGAACTTAGTGAGATGCCATTTGTAATTCACTGTTCTTCAGCCTGGCATTTTGTCTTACTTCATCAAATGAATATGACTTCGTTACCTTTCCATTCTTAAATACAGTGTGAAGCAGGTCCTGCAAGAAACACCTCTGTTTTAGCAAGAGTGATTTGGCAAACACAGGTTACATAAACTCAAAAGCAAGCACACAAATCCAGCCTGATAAGGCTGGAACCTTAGACTGTCAAGGTACTAAATCTTTACAGCTTTTTCTGACACCTTTCACTAATGGGTACACAGAAGAAAGGGCTTGGGTCATCCTGTGCAGAGACAGCAGCTTTGTGCTGACTAGTCCCTTGAGTGTGGCATCACACCTGGCCAAAGCAAAATACACACTAAATACACCTTGCCAGAGCAGTCTGTAAGAAAGGTGACACACAACCAGTCAGACACAATTCAATTATAGAGGTCTAAATGAAGTATTTTTTCCCTCTAGAGAAAAAAAAAAAAAGAAAAAAATTTCTTCACTGTGCCTTTTTTTTCATATATTTTGTAAAACAGCATACCAGGATGGGCTTGCACACAGCACACTGGAAGGGCAACAAGCACAGCTGGCAATGAAAGTCAGCACAGCAGCAACACTGAGCAGTCCTTGCATTTGGTGACCTACTGCAACGACGTGTGGCTTTAGAAAAATGGGCCCACAGAAGGGTACATCTCCCTGTCATTTCCAGGGAGCCCCTGAACTGGTGCCACACCAATGACCCTCTCTAATTTCCTGGGACCAAAAAAATGCAATGAACCATTTCACCTGACAAAAATGAAGGGACAACATATTGCCTAATTTCAGAGCCAAAGTCCTGTAGTTTGTATTGAAGAGATTGCTCACCATTAGGTCCCTCCCTCTCTACATATATATGAATGTTCATAATTAACATATGTACATGAATATGTTCATAGAAAAAACTTCAAAATTTATATGAGATCTTTGTGTCCAGAGCACAATATCTTCAGTGTGTAACTCAGGTTTTTTTCATCTGGAAATTTCTCAGAGATCTAAGTTTTATGCTTACTGTTATGTAAAGCATTGTGCCCAGAAGTACAAAACCAGCTTCTGTATACCAGAAAACTTTCAACTTCTGAAAGCAGAAGTGAAATTTGACAACTTATTTTCAGTCCTCTTAACTTGGGAAGAGACTTAACGTGCAGTTTAAAGATGTTGGATTGTTGGATGCTGAAACACAAGACATACCAAATTGAAAGCCTGAGATTGGCATAAAGTTTGTGCTTATTTAATGGAAATAGCATTCCATTTGGCAACTTTAAAGAATTCACAGGGAAAGTGAATTCCTGGTTTAAATTTACATCTTTAAAAACTGTGGAACTACTCTGTGTACAGAGCATTAACTCCTGAAGTAGAAGTAGAAACACATTTTAGTTACAGCTGTCCCTGTTTCAACTCCATCTAGGGTCACTACTCAAATTGTGCAATACTGGCCAAACAAAACTACCTGGCCAGTATATATTCTGCAACACTGAGACCTTAGTTTTGGGGAAAAGTGGTAATGTTCTCGTGTTTCTGAAGACAAAAAAAAGACAAATATCTGTAATTGTAAAGCCTGAACATTCTACTGTCATTCTAACATTCTGCTGTAACTGAATTTGGTATTGAGGTAATTTTTGAGGTGATAAGATGGGAGTTGAACAAAGCGACAGATCAGAAATAAATTCTGAAATTAAGTTATAACCTGCTTTTTCTCAGTCTATTTTTGCATGAAGAATGATGCAATAGATTTTAAAAATTCCTACCTGTCCATACTCTTCAAGATCTCCCTTGCCTTCCTCAAGTGTCACATACTCTCCAGCAGGTGTCCTATGCAACGACAGCCGTCCTTTCTTTGACCTTTTGTTGGGATCGGCTACAGGATCTTTGAAGACATTTATCTAAAATGAAGAGGATTTTTTTAGAAGGAAAGGGCTTTGTGGGACCTAATGCAGATGGTGGTAATGTAACAGGAAATGTCAAACAGGTTTTCAAATGGGGAAGCCTCTCCAGAAAGCAGAGTGGTAGAAGCTGTACAGAGACATACCCCAAGGCCGTTGGTCACCACGTAACTACATTTGAAGGAACAGTTTAAGAGGTCTCTGGTTAGTTTCTGCAACAAAGCTCCACCAGATCCAAAGGCAATATTCTCAATACTCCATTTATTCTTCTTCATTCCCTCCACAATCTAATAAGAAAAAGAAAATTATGATGGAGTATACTTTTAGGCCATGCCATTTTCCCATAAAAATATTATACTACTTAAACAAGATGCTTTTACAGACGATTAAGCCAACTAACATTCAGTTTCCAGGAGATGTACATAATAATTTGGTCAATACTTGGACCACTGTTTGCAGTTTTATTTACAGCTCCAGTATGGAACTGGAAAGCTTTTGCTGTAACACAATTACTAGGCCAGCACATATACTTCCCAAACTAAGGTGGCACAGTGATGCAATGTCCAGAAAAACAGAGCTCTAAAGAAAATAAAAGACTTCATGGGAGTACTTCAAAGCCTTCCAATTTCTCAGAATTATGGGAAGACCTGGAAGCAGAGCCTGTATCCTGAAACAATGTAGTCATCCTGCTCAACTCCAGAAAGTTATTACCCTCTCTGACAAATAACTTGAACACAGGGATTCTCTTGAAAATCTCATTGTTTAGAGTACGATCAGCAAGTTCAAAGATGGGAAATGAAAGTACATAAAACTGCTCAAATAGTTTGTTTTGCCACCTTTTTCAGCAGGTACAGATCAATGTGAACTGCTATCAACAGTGGAGGTAAAAGTTCCTGTATCATTTCCCTCCACCCTGAGTCTACCCTGGCAAATGCGACATCCTCTAGCCTAGAGTAATGGGTGCTCATTTAGTCATGCTCATAAAGGGCCAAGATTTGTTTCCCTGACCTGTTATTCTTATGACAGCCTGAAATGATGGATATAGCCCCAGAAGAGGAGTACAAACTCTCTTCTCCTAACATTTTACTGTCAAAGGCAGGTGAGAAAAACAGAGTGGGTGAGACAGCAAAGTACCACCCATCCAGAAAAACAGGAAGGCAAGAAGCAGAATGGAAGAACAATCTATGGGAAACAGTGCAGAGTTTCAAAAATCAGCATAGTCAGAAATCTATTAATATTTTGGGCAGTCTTAGTGTCCTGCATCAAGAAGAAATGCCAGAGTAGCACTGAACAGGACTGTTTCAGGAGCTACTGATGTCAAGCTGCTTTTTTAATGGACAACTAAGACTCATAAGAGGGGGGGAAAAAATAGAAAACACAATTCCAATTATAGACTGTAACAAACTGGTAGTGTAAACAAAAGAGCACAGTAGCATTTTGTTTATGCACTTAGTCACATATAGACCATCTTCACAGACACTCTCAGTCTGAATGCCTGACAGAGGCCAGTCAACAGGACACATGGACAGCAGAGTCATCACCTTCTGAGGGCATGCTGGGAACACCTTCCCACTAAATTTCTATCAGAGATTTACCCAGGAGAAATCTTATCAGTGAGTTTCCATCATTCCAATGGTACGTACTTACTCAGCCTCACTCATCAAGTCAAGCAAAATTAATCTCAAGCTCTACTACCATGACTTCTACTTAAAAGAACGCTTTGAAAGCTTTGTATCCTGAACAAATGTCCTCTTAAATATGTGACAGTCCTGTGGATTTTAGCAGTAGACATCATACTCTCTCAGTGACCAAGAGCAAAAGGAATCTTTATTTTCAGGTGATTAGACTCTTCTGGGAGCAGTTAAAAGAGGTACTCAGGGAAGATAAATGAAATTAATTAAATTCTCCTTTAAGTACCTCAAAAGTAACTAAAGCTGATAAAGGAAGGGAAAAAAATGGTACTTTGTTTAGCTTTTACTTGAGAACAATGCCCAGTAGTGCCATAAGAAACGAGATTTAACTGGTCCTGGATATGATGAACTCTACTTATCTGTGCTGTCTTTTAAAGAGTAAATATAGGTAAACTCCAGTGGCCTCTGGTTCTGTCCAGACCCTGAGCAAGCCTGAAGCTATGTGAACTGCTGGCCAAGCCTGAGCCAACGTGTTCTGCTCACCTCATGGTGCAGTTGCAAAGGCCAGCAATGACACTGAACTCACTTGAACACGCCTGCAAGGTAACAACTACCTGGTATAAACAACATCCTACACCAAGGCACGTGATGCTGAGGCTTCTTGTTAACTGATAGCTACAGGTTAACAGATGTTAGTCCGAGTGCAGCATAGCTGGGCCGTGGCTGCTTAACCCTCTTGCCTGGGTGAGAAGAAACGTGAACCCCCTTTCAGCTCGTGTTCTTGCTCTCATTTACAGATGGTTTGTTCATCTCATGCTACAGCCACAACTCACTCACTTTGGGTGAAGAACTGTCTTCTGGCTTTCCACTCTCTCAAGGGACTTCCTTACTTAGATTGATCTTTGTCTGGTGAGGAGGGGAAGGGAAATCCAGTCTAAGCTGAAAGACAGCTCTGACTGTACCAGTGACCCACAGCAAAGGCAGAGATATTACTATTACTTCCCTTGGTGTGGAAAAGAGATGGCAAACAGCAGTGGTAACAGGAAAGAAGAAGAAATGAGGGAGATCTGAAACAACTGAAGCCTCCCGCAAAGGAAAACAATAAAGAAGATTTTTTTGGTTTTTGCTTCATACTTTCAAACCTATACAGGGAGAACAATTCAGGTGTCAAGATTTTCACCAGCTTCCTCTGACCATTATGAGCATGATTAATACATGAACTGTGACTTCAGATTAGAGGATTTATTTTGTATAAAAATTTAAAAATTTAAAGACATCTGGAAATTGAATGTTCAAAGAAAATCCTTTGAAAGTGTAGTATATTGTGGAGTTAGCAGATTGGAATGATTTTTAAAAGTGAAAATGAAAAGAAAGTCAAAAAAGTTCCTTACCTGTTCTACCAGCATCCCCTATTAAAACAAAGAATTTTAAAATCCGGTTTATACTCTGAGTTGTTTTCTATATTGTTGTTTCAGCTACTTTGGATGGCTAAATCAGACTATTGGTCATTACGCATTTCAGATTTTCCTACTGTACCCATTACCTTTCATCCAAATTGTAACAATAAATCATGCCTAGAATTGAAAGCTGATACAAAATACTTGGAATAAAAATCTTGCATAGGCTACAAGAGGGGGAAAAAAGATGGCCACAGTGATATATTTGGATTTGTTCATGTTAACTCCTTTTGGAAAAGAATTAATTATATGTCAGTGTTGGTTTGGTTTTGGTGGCTTCTTTTATTTTGGGTTTTGGTTGTTGTTTCAGAGATTTTTTTTAATGTTATGCTACTATCCAATCTTCTAAAAGTCAGCATGGTAAAACCTGAGGTTTGCTGACATAAAAGGATGAAGGGATTCATGATATTTAAATAAAACTAAAATTAGGTTGCAAAACCATGGCCATTTTGCTCCAACATAATTTGCTGCTGTCAAATGAAGAATGTCACTTTCCTTCCTGCCCATTTCTCCCAGCTCAAAACAACAGTTTGTTTTCTTCTGTATATTCTGGTGAGTATTAGCCCCTTTTTGGGGTACAACTTAATTCACTAAACCACAAAAGTGATCCCCTTTTGCCTGAAATAGTTTGCTGCTACATGTGTGGCCTAAATAGTTTTAACAACTAGTGGTTCAATGACCAAAGCTGACATGAGGCACAGCAAGATTTGAGTCAGGAAGAAATGAGAAGGTGCCACTGGGCAGCAGTGATCTGTCTGCTCTGTATGTCTTGGGGAACTGGATATTCTGCTCTCTTTTATTACATGTCACAGGTAGATATCTCATAATCAATTGCAGCTTCATAATGAAAATATATAAACAGGCAGATCACCTGAACAAAGAATTTCTCATTCTGCCTCCCATCCTCTCCCATTAGCTGTTGCAATTGTTTTACTGCTCTATTTGGAACTTTGAGAGCAGAGCATTTTTCTCTCTAGTGAAAAGATTTTAAAAAACTTGCTTTGATATTTAATTAGAATCGATGCTATATGACATCCTTGAATTTTGTCCAGTGTAACTTAGGAAAAGGAACCAGAGTTCCTTACAAGAAAGAATAGTCCAGTTTCTGTCCTCTCACAACTCATGAAAATCTCAACCATAACATACTTGCCTAACACAGGCATGAGTCCTGTTAGATCGTTGTTCAGAACAAGCAGAAATGTTTTTCTTCTGTGTGGGTTTTGCTCTCTTTAACAGAGTGTCTTCCCCCGCTATCTAATGATTACACTCTGTTTGCAGCTATTAACCTCTCATGTTTGTGTTCTGTTAAGCATATTACCATAGTTGTACATTCTCAAAAAGCTACATGGGACAAAAAAATAAAATAGAATTTACTTTAAAGGCCGCTGGCTGGGGGAAAAAAACCTGCAAAGCATGACTGCACTGCAGCTGGTCTATCAGGTTACAATCTCAGTATCAACTGCTCTCTAGAGCTCTGAGTGACAAATCTGAGTTCTCTCATTGAGATTCACATTATGTGCCCGCGTCATGCAGATGGCCTCAGACTAACTAAAACCCAAAACTGATACCTCCCTTGCTCATAATTTTGAGAAGCAGCAAAAGTCAGCTTTGTTGAGAGGAACCTAAGGATGTGTCAGTCTAGAAAGCTAAGACAAGTGTCAATAAATTCAAGTAAAATTAATATTAACTTTATTCAACTTATTTCTGGTTTTGAACTCTAATGCAGCTGAAGATGAAAGATTCAGGACAAACCAGACTAAGTCAAGTCCTCTTCCTCTTCCATGCCCTTTGCCCTCTGTAGTTACTGCAGTCTACACCTTCATAGCCATACTGCATTACCTAGTATACACCTCTAGTCAACAGTGGTGCCTTTATGACTAATTTCAAGCATGCAGAATTTACTGAATTTATGTCTTGGTAAAATTGCAATTTTGACTCAGACTATAGCCTAATCTTTTACACATATTTTCTGGCTTATCAACTAATCCTTAGTCCACTAGTTACTCGATCAAGGAACTTGCTTTCCTTACCCTAGGTTTAAAAAAGTCTCCTTCAAAACTACACCTTCAATATGTGAGGACAAGCAGATTTCAGATGGTACATAACTAATAAGCCTAGCCAGTCAATTACTACTACTGCTGCAGCCCAGTGATCATGCAGTGTGCCTTAGACATCAATGAAAGGACCAAACACTGCCAGATTTTGATCTCAATGAGACTTGACAAGCATGATGAAAGCAAACAAAAGGGGAGACAGTGGAAAGAGAAAGCTTACAACAGGGGGATTAGAAAATGTCTTTCAGGGGTTTTTATGCATCTTAATAATTTCCTGTGGAGTTTTAATGAATTTGTTTTATGCATTATGATATCACTGCCAGTGTCTGGAATGAAGGGCAGGGGTGGGGTCAGCTGTCTCTGCTGCAACATCTGACTAGTTGCAAGAGTTCAGATTAAATATCAACCTTGTCAGTATCAACCTGACGCACGAACAGGATCTCCTACCTCTTGCAACGTGTTGATATCCACACCATCCCCTTGAATAACTCTGAGATACGGTGGCAACAACTTATAGCCTTTTGAATTCTCAGTAATGGGAAACCTCTTCCCCAAGATCTCCAAGACCTATTGAAAAGGGAAAGATAGTTCAAAATGAAAATAAAAGCCTGCCATTCCAATAAAGAAACAATTTCCACACTAGAGTCATGCTTTTTCTAAAAAATTAAAATAAATCCCTAAGTATACCCACATAAACATGCTCTAAATCTATCCACACACACAAAAAAAAGGCCAAGCCATTGTGGTGGAAGCCCTTAAAGCAGTCACAGACCACAAGGTCATTAAGAACTTGCACCCAAGAGCTAATCAGAACCATGCTTCCACCCTTTCTCCCTTTGCTTGCTGTGACTTTTTGGTATTAAATGTGTCAGCCGAAGATCCTACTCTTCTTTTGACCTCCCTTGAGATGGTGGATGAGACTTTCAGTTTTTTACGATTTGTAAGCCACAAATATTTAAATTTAAACATTTCAGCTTGGAGATTTTCTTATCAGCTCTGATAAAGATCATTTAGAGTTACTATTTGTGATATGCCACTTATCACAAAGGAAAAAAAAAAGTGTTAAATCTGTATAGATCTAATTTGATAGAGTACCAATGAAACTAACATTACCCCTACCTTCTTACTTGGACAGTGCTGACAGTTACTCATATTCAGAGGTACAACAGCTTTTGTTATGAAACTGAAACAATCAGTATGCTTTCTAAAGAGCAGTAAGGCAAGAAGCATTTTTCAGTGCTGAGTCAGTGCCACTGACTTAAATGCACATCTTATAAAAGAGAGAAGAGGGCTATCTGTAGCACAAAACAGTGAATTACATTAACATGGGATGCCAAGATACCTAAAGTTAGTAGTAAGAATTGTTATTGGCCTGGCATTTACTAGCACTCAAGTGGTTTCCCATTGCATTTGTTAAGTGACAAAAGTGTCTCTTTATAAAAGCATTCCAACATCATTACATCAGTAGAACTGGTAACTTGTAAAAGCTTCAAGAACCATATGCAAGAATGGGATTGATGAAAAATATGAAACTATTTGGAGAGAAAAAGAGTTTCCATATATATACTGAGGTGAAGTAAACATTTACATTTTTCACAGGTCCAAATTAGCCAGCATCAAATATAAACAATGCATACAAAGAGCCTTATATGTTTGCTAGCCAGTCATTACAAAACAAACAATTGCCCTCCCAGTCTTGCATACAAATGGCTTCAAGAAAGGATTACCTTTAGAACAGTGTCAAGGGGATTCCCAGAATCTGGTCTAATAATAAGTGGTGCCTCTGGACTTCGGGCTTCAATTATATGCCTTAGGTCATCACCCCATATTTTTTCACAAGCATTGTAAATGTCGTAGCTGTCACTAACCACAGATACAGGCACTGAAGAAAACTGTGTTACTATGTGTTCAAAAGCATCTTTTTCATGATCTTTTCCCCAAGCTGTTATGGTACTGCAAAGGCAATTGAAAAATTCGTATTAGAATTACATTTACATGTCATTCTGTATTTCCTACCAGCAACAGATCAAGACAATGATAAGCAGTATGATTACATGACAGTAGAAACTATGTGCTTATCAGCTCTGTGTTGCATGGATTATAAATACACTATGTTTTAAATAAAGAGACTTAATTCAGACAGGGAAGTATAGATGCAAGGACAGAACACCTGCTCTGACAACTTCATGCTACAAAATGGAAAGTTGAGAATGAAGGCCCTCATCATGTGTTAGAAAAATCTAAAGAAGAAAACAGAATTTATTTTCTTTTTTAATCATCATATAAAATGAATATTCTCACTTATACAAACAGTCCTCTAGAGGAAGCTCAGAACATCACCCTTGGTACAAGGCCACAGGCGAGCACATAAACCAGAGCTGCTGAGAGCAGCAGTATGTTACGGAATGCAGTTGATCTGCAGTAGCTGCTCAGACCAGCTGACACAAGTGACTTTAGTAACTTGTGTGCAAAGACCTAGAAATGTTCTCATGCACAACATAAGTCAGTGGGCATTGAATTTTTACCTTAAAATTCCAGCATTATCTGCTGTGTGGCCAAGTCCCAGATCATGGTAGCAGGGAACTAACAAACTTTATTTCACAGAGGATGGTGCAGTCTCAGAAGAGACTGCTGACATGCCAAGAACAAGCACCATGCTCACAACACCAGCTCGTATTGGAGGTTGTGGAACAGTAAAACAATTCTGTAATAATTTGGGTCTCTTGTATGAGACCCTTTTTGTGTATTAACTTGGAAAGGATGACTGCAGTCTGCATTTGGTGGTGCAAACTTTAGGTAGGGCAGTTTAAGCTGTCTTCTCTAATGCCAGCACTTTAATATGCTGTGCAAAAGACACTTGATCTTGACTCCATGTGTTTCCTTTTGCTTTCATTACAAAAAATTTTATAGCAGTTTTGGTCATCAGAAGTTTCAGACAGAAACTGTCACATCTATTGGTCAAGCAGGAGTTCTAGAGCGGCACTACAGCAATGGTACAAAAGTTCTATGAAGCAATGCTCCTTTAAAGATGACCACTACCCTACAAGGGCTATTCATGTAAGCCTTTCCATTATCTGTCTTGCAATCCTAAGTGAATAATAACTATTTAAAAACAATAGTAAATATTTAACTGGGTTTTGTGCTCAATATGGAACACACAACCAAGCTTGTTTAATATTCTCATTTCAGTATGTAGACATGCAACTGAAATTCAAGGACTTGCATTCACTCCCAACCTTGTACAGGACATGGATTTGAAAAAAAGTAAGAGCTCTCTCTCTCAAATGTCTGAGATCAGTTTCCTTACTCTTAAAAACTCATTCACCATTCTTAGTGATATAGCAAGGATTTACCATTACTAGTTATACGGATGGGAAGCTTGAGAGCAACTGCCTCTTCTGGAGGGAGAACATAAACTATGAGAGTCCAGAACTGCAACTCAGAGTTTGTCAATTTATGATTTTATATTTAAAACAAAATATGAAGTTCATAATGTGAATCCTCAATATTTATAGACTATAAACTTTCAAGCTTATTCTAAAAAGACACTGATAAGAAGGTTAGAGTTAAAAACATTTAAAATACATTTATAGCTAAGAACAACCATACTACATATGTGCCCCTAGACTATATAGAGGCATCAGTACAGAATTGCAGCTTCAATAGCTGGATCAGCCATGGCTAACACTGTAAGGTATATTTCTGGATACAAAGATGGGTAATTTGTTAAGCTATTCTTAGAAAGGCTTAGACTAGTATCTTACCTGTGTTCAGCAGCTGGAACAGAATATCCTGGAACTGGATCTTTTGTACCATAGTACTTTTTAATTAATGCAATTCCTGCTACAGTGTCTGTTCCTTTGAAGTTCACCAAGTGAGCTGAAGCTCCTATTCCTGCAGTCTGAAGAAGATGCAACTTTCAGTTTCCATGCCAAATACAGAAGCCTCCAGTCACCACCTAACACCAGTTTGTAACAGCAAGACTCTGACTCAATTCCCACTTCACCAATATTCTCTTCTTTCACTTACACAGGGAAGACAGAGAAAACTTCTCCCAGTCTAGTGCTCACAGTTCAGACACTGTACCCACCCCCATGCCAGCCCTTCCCCTCCACACTTAGTCCAAACACAGCACTCTGTGCATTCACAATTTCAGAGCTCAGCAGGGCTACAGAGGTTAAAAGACACATCTACAGCTCTTCATAATTAGGAACAATCAGACTTTTCAAACTGTTAGACAAGCAGTTTTACCTCTTGTGAAGAAACTCCTCTGTAGCCAAAGTCATGCAGTTTATATTCCAGTCCTTCCAAGCTGCCTGAAGTCTCCAGCAAATATTTGGCCAAAATCTTTTTCTGCTCTCTAGAGTTTGTAGCCACTGTGATCGGATACCATGACTGCACAAGAATAGTCTAAAACAAAATCCATCATAATATTAGGTGCATATTTGTTTAGAGCTTGACAATGCCCACTTGGCATTTAATCAGGCACAAAAAGGTCTATTTATTTTCATTCCCTGTTCAGAAAGTACTGATGCCTCCAACAGTTTGCTTTAGGGTTTAAGTAATTAGTTTTTATAAGGTAGGCAAGGCATTGACCTTCTCAGGAGTTATCACTAGCAAACTACTGACACACAGTTCCACCCATCCTCCTTTTTTATGGATAAAAGTACTGCTGTGAATTTCCTGTACAACTATTATGATCCCTTGCCAGGTGGGGGAAAAAGGTCTGTGTAAGACAACCACAGAAAAGAATTAAAGCAGAAAATTAAAGTTGCCAGAGATTTCCCGTAAAGCAATACAGGATTCAACCTTTAATTTAAGTGCATTAATATTTACTTAGAAAAAACATTAAATTTCTAAAACTTACCTCTATCCAGTTTGTGAGCCAGTAGCACTCTGGATCTGTGTTTTCTACTGTGAAGAGAACATTTCCTCTGGGAATTACAGAGCCCTCAGGAACAGCCTTTATTTCTATGGGAAGATGGCCATCGTATTTCTGTGTAAGAAACAGTAATGTTGTTAGACACCAGGAAAGATTAGGACCTATAGCTCTTTTATTTAACTGCAATGGATAAAAGGCTATGAGTAGATAAAAGCCTTCTTCTTTTAAATTTCTTCCAACTCTAAAAATAAACTCACCAGTCCAAATAAATGAAAAAATCCGTATTTATCAAAAAAGGACAAAAATCCTGTGACTTAAAAACCAGTGTCTTTATCAAAACAAATGATGGTTATCAGTTGTATTCCTTGGGCAAACTGAACTAGGAAAGCTTAAGCATTCTATAAAAATACCCAAGTTCTACCCACAGAACGAGAAACATTTACTACTCATTTTCTTGAATGCTTTCACATGCAGTAAGCTAAAAAAGGTTTAGCTACTATCCAGATTTTTTTTGAAAATCCACTAGTTTTGCTTAGTATGAATATGTGCTTTGTTCATTTATTACAGCAGGATCCATTTAATAACTATTTTAGAGAATATTTTAATCTCAATTACTTAAACTTCTTAATCATGAAGTCTTACATTGGAATGTCACTCTTGTCAGTCTTTTATCCTCAAAGGACTAAACATTGTGTAAAATATGCCTTTTGAAAAAGAGTCACCTGCAAATAGCAACTCTAGAAGACTAATTATAACTTTCTGAAAGAGCTCTGCAAGCTGTACTGGCAATATTGAAAATGTTTTGGATGGTAATATATTTTGACAGAAAGCTTCCCATGAGATATCCTGTTATAGGCAACAAAAACTGCATCAATTCAGAGAAACTACAGATTCATAAGTAGCATCAAAACATTCTCTGGTACTCAACAGACATAAGAAATCTCTTCTACCTTACAATTTAAAAGATTATTCAAAAATGTAATAACCTGAAGCAAACTGTGTTTACACACCACACAGGGTCTAGTTGTCAGATTTGGAGATATACAGATTAACAAAAGAAAACAAAGCCTTCAAAAAGGCTCAAAATAATTTATTCATGAGTCAATAAAGGCAAAAGTATAGTTAAGTGAAAAAAGACAGATTTCAAAGTTGCTGTAGGTGTTGATTTTGCTCATGGAAAAAAGTGGTATGATCATGCCACGGCTCTGTATTATAGCCCTTTGCAAAAATTTTGGATAGACTTGACTTGTACAATTCAGGACTTCCATCTCTATCACTCATCACCGATTCCTGCCAACTTCCAGCCTTTACACCAGCCCACTGTTCTCCAGGAAATCCTTTTCTTTCTTCCAGCCCTTCACACTATCAGGATTTACCCATTCATTTACTCTCATTACAAACTGATAAGTGTACATTTCAAATTCATCAAATTCATCACTCACACAGCCACTGCACCCTCCACTTTACCTACCACACCTGAGGCAACTGAGCTAGGGAGAAACAGTGGCAGGTGTGTGAACAGACACTGGAATTCAGGGAGCAGAAGCAGGGACTCTGTGCATAAAGGGCACACACAGACTCAAAGAGTACACAGACTTCCAGTTTGAGAGCCACCAGCATATGAGGTCAAGACATGAAAGTCATGTTTGGGTTTCTTATATATATATAAATACATGTACACACTTTTAATAAGAAAACCTGACAAAGGAATAAACATACACAGAGGGTATGCAGGGATGCTTATTTTGACTGGACCAAAAGCTGAATGGACTTAGTCAAGCCACATTACAACTCCTTGAGGACAGACATGCAACGTTAAAAGTGTATTAATTCCGTTTACTCAAAGAGGGATCAAGCTTACTTTAACACAGATAAAAGCAGTTCGCAATGCATAATATAGCTAAAACACAAATATGGATTGAATTCACATTTGTAGTTATTTGAACTGGATGCAAGTCCTCTACAAACCTCTCCATAACTCTCTCTTAGAAAACTGTGGCCTTTTTTACCTTGCTGCCATTTGCAACATTTAGTTGAAAGTCACTCTTCTCTCACACACCTGTGGTCCACCCCAGTGGCAGGATGACATCAAGACACATTAACAAACAGATGCCACAATAAAAGTACACACAATTAGGGTATCCAGGGATATATAAATGCAAAGGCCTAAAAAGGGGGCTTTCAAATGCCAAAACTATTCACTCACCAAAACCCACAAAGAAACGAAGCATTTAATTAATCTGCAGAGATTAGTACAGCTCTGATGAATGCTATTAGTCTGAATCTGCTGCTTTTACAGAGAAGAGATGTTTGTAATTACTTGAAGACTAACACTTTTTTAAACAAAAGGGGAAAGGGATAATTGTGAAAAGACTAAACTTGAAAGGTTTTGTGTGTCAGAAGTGCTCCAGCCTTGTATTTATAATAAAATTCAACATTAATATCTCTGAAAAATTGACAAAACAACTGAACAAAACGTGTATTTTCTGGAACTATTTATACATCCAAGAAGTTGCAATGCTTTCTGCATTAGAGTACACAGTGCAATGATTAGTTAGAGAAAGAAATGTAAATGATGCAGGCAACCACTGAGTGCTGTATCACACATGGAGACCTGCCAACAAGCCCCCACCCACTCACAGGAGCTGGCTGACAGCAGCCATAAATCCTTATTACCTGCAAAGCTGCATTTGGCATCTGAAAGGGTGAAAATTACTTTTCTCTAAGGAATTACAATTATATGATTATTCTTTGACAGCTGCTACTCCCTGTACACTAAACATGAAAAGCTAAATTTACCCAGTTTTTACTATCAAGATTAAAAGTAGAGACTGTCATATTTATTCTACAATTGATTCAGAAATACTTCACAATGATCTCCAACTATTTTCGCAATTTTTTTTACCTCTAGAATATAGTTCCATCCCTTTTCATTGAAGACATCATCTTGAAAATGCTCCCTATATACTTCTTTGGCTTCCTTGATTTTCTCTTTGGTCACCACTTTACCTGGAGTTTCAAAAACAGATTAAAGCTTAGAAACTTGCAATATTCATCAACTGATAAAATAAATAACAAAAAGGTTCAGGCACAGCAAAGTTACTTTGCCTTCAACAAAGATAATGAAGAAAATGTCAAATGCAGAACGCTTAAACCTAACTTTATTTTATTATATAGATTAGGAATGCTCAAGAAACCGTGAGGGTAAAACAGACCTGTGGTTTGCAGATGACTCAGGTAAATTCTGAGATTAATACTCCTTTATGACAGTCAAAAAGCAGTCAAGAGGTTTAACAGTAGTGTTTTTCACAGAGGAATGTGTTGATTGTGCAAGTTGGTACATGCAGCAATGATATCTAGCACAAAGGTTAAGCTATGCCATACCAGGGAGAATCCTCACGGAGAGACTTTGCAACCAACCTTTGACTGACCACTTGTGATAGGAACCAGCAGACTAACCACATTATTTGAATAAGCATGCTACTGCTGTAGGGCCAGTCATCTACCTTAGAGAACCCCCTCAGATTGCTAAAGACAAAAGAAACAAAATTATCGTGTGTTTTGATTATAATGGAATTTGAATCTTTGGTGGAATTGGCAGAGATGTTTATTGGATCAAGACAAAAACATGTAAGACATATGAATAAAGTTTTCCTTTAAAGCTTTGCAGAAGGCAACATGCACTCAGGTCAGAACATGTGTATTGATACACAAGGCAAGAAAGCAAAAAAGATCTTAAACAGCACCAAGGGGTTTTCAGATGTTACTCTTAAAATTATCAGTATAAAAACCACTTTCACATGTAGCTGCCATACTCAATGATCTAAGCTGAGGACCATCCAAAATTTAAGGAAAATTAAAATTTAATTTAAGGAAATTTAAAACCATTATTGGTTTACACAGTAAGCAAACCAACAAATACAGAACTGAAGTTAATGCTCAAAATGCAAAATGTATTTTCCATCAAATCTTCTATCTGCTTGTGACTCTGCACAGCTTTGGTCTCTCCATTCGTTTCAATTTTGCCCACTGAAGTTGTGACATAAACACCTTTTCATTTTTAATACACCATTGGCATAAAGATAGTAGAGAGGTGTCTGGATTAAGGAGTTAATACCAATTTATGAGGGTGGACAACTTTTTTCACAATCACATAAATAAGATATTATGCATGTCACTACTTGTGGTGTATCAGGATAACCTGCCATTATTTCAACTATAAGACTATAAGCTTGAGAAAAAGTTAGGTATTTCATTAGAGAAAAAGTTTTAGTAGAATTTGAGACAGTTACCTTTTAAATATTTATTCAGAATGTACTGCAAGCCATAAAACACTGTTTCTTCATATTTCACTTTCTTTAATTTGGAATTTTCAGTCTTCTTTTCACGACATTCAAAGTAGGAATATACTTTGCTTGTGTTAGGTGGATATTGCTTGTAGTGTGTAACCTACATCAAGAAAAGCTTCAGTAAGAACTCAAAACATCACTACAAAGCACATGAGAAACCGTACATTAAAGCTTAAAAGTAACTCTCAGGTCTTCTGGACTGTGATTATTTATCCATTCACATTCTACACAATTATTTACAGAATTTCCAGGTTTTTAACCTCCTTCAATTTTCAGTTCAAAAGACTCTCTTCCCTTTGTTATTCCTTGCTTCTTTGTCAAGTCTTCTTTCCCAAGTTTAACCTCCCCCTCCCCTGATGACTTGGCTTCGATTAACTGCGAAAGACACTGGCTAGGATTTTAGGAGCAGCACTGAACACCAATGTGTAAAAAGAAAACTCCATGCAAAATCCTTAATTCCATATTGAACAAAAAGAATACATAATGACAGAAACTTCACACTATCAATGTTTAAATTACAGAATACACAAAACAAGGTAAAGTATCCCTGAAGTTGAAGGTATCAAGAGTTTTCTTAAATTATGAGAAGTTTGAACAAGTCTACACAATCCATAAGGAAAAACTGTTCCTACAGCTGAGAAAACAACACTGTACATCAGAACAAAATTCAAATGGTTGGAAACTCATGTCTAAATTTTTTTCAAACTCCCATATTAACAGGTTAGAGTATGAATTCATCATGCGTTTCTTTCTGTTACTTACTCCAAATAACCTTAAAAAATTGTTTCTAATCCCACAAGGAATTGGAAAAGGGATGGTTTTACCACTTCTCCCTTCTTCTACTGATTTTTTAAACTTGTCTCCAACATTCTCAAAGAAAAATATTTGAAGGTTGCCCTACCTGTAGTCCTAAAGTGCTTTAAAAGATTTTAAAATGACAGTTTTCCTTCTCCTCTCAAATGTCATTTAAATTTAGTTTCTCACTCAGTTTGGACAATGAACTACTCAACTGAATTTTTTGGTTCTCCTATACCAGCACAAGGCTGTTATGGTTGTGTTTCCAATGCCACAAGGAAACATTTCAGAAAAGGTCAATTTAAAGATCATTCTATTGTCTTTGCTTGTATGAGGTTTACAAGGCCAATCAAATAAAACCCAAGCTTGTCATTGCACGTTTTCTGCCCTGACTTCCAACAAAGCATGGCACCACAAGCATTTAATGGAGCACAAACCTTTCTGTTACAATTCCACAGCCACTTAAAAGCAGAATGCCCAAGAGTAGCAATGTTAGACCCAAAGACAAAACCTGGCTTTTAGAGTTAGCTCTAGCTATTAATAAATGTCTCGCTTCACAAATTATAACATGCCCTTTTCTAGTTCTATGCAGAACTTCCAAGAAGTACATCACACAGCCATCTCAAAGAAAACTCTCTGCATGGTATCATTGCATTTAAAGGAAAACAAAATCCCTACACAAAAGAAAACACACACACCATCCTCTCTTCTTTACTATGGAGCAGACAAAAATAGGCTCCATTTGACATGTCCTTCTAACCAGTGGGTATATGAACACACACACACGTATGTATACAAACCCTTTACAAGAAATTGTATTAAATGCACTCTAAGGAAAAGATCCTGTAACAAATCCTTAGAATGTTCATGCACTGTAAAGACACAGAGTGGGAACTCCTCCCTTCCCACTGGTGTCACCAAGATAAGTTACAGCAACGTCATGAAAAATTTTGCCCTGATTTACAACTGGTACTGGACTTTTGAGTTTGTGATTTCAGAGTAAAGGCTCAACACAGAGCTCAGCAGCTGCAAGTGTACACAGCAGATGTCCCAGGACCGACTGCCCAAATGAGTACCTCAATTCCTTGCAGCAAGCTCGAGAGCAAACCAAAGCAATGCTGCTGTTCTCATCACAACAGTTCAAACAAAACAATGAAAACTATATCTGCACTAAATAGGATACTCAGGTTTCTTTTAAAAAGTTTATACAACTTACCAACTATAAGCAAGTTACTGAAGCAAACACCTATATTGTAATGAAAATTTGTGTGATCTTCCGCTCACATCTTCAAAATATATTTGTCTTTGGCAGTTCAAAGTCATCTCCTCCAGCTATGTGTTCCTCTCTGTCAAAATGGTTACAAGCCCAAATTAACTTAGGGTGCACAGTGCACCCACTGAGTTGGTGTCACCTTTTCTTATTGCATTTAAGTACATTCTTTTAGGGACTTATTCTAGCTCTACTTTGAAGCATGACCACAAAACACAGTGCTCTGGCTGCAAACCAGAACTTGAGAGCTGAAATCAGGCTGAAATGCTAACAGATTTGTCCCTTATATAGCATACCTGGGGACACAGCTCCTCCTGACCACCTTGCTGACAGTTCCAACCTAAAAAAACCCCACTCAAGTTTCTCAAACATTGCATTACAGGTGTAGCTATCTTTTCTGACATAAGATTAGAACTTAACCTGAAAATACATACTAGCTAGTGTCCAGAAGATAGTTACTTCTTGGGATTAAAACATATACGAAAGTTTTGTGCTTGACAGAAATATAATTGTATTGATTAAGCAGCTGTAAGTACTTGAAGGAGATAAGGAACTAACTTTGCAAGTCACATGTGTAGTATTCAATCATGTTCTTTGCACACTAAAATCTATTTAAACAGTGAAAAATACACATCTCTGGCAATTAAAATATTTACATCTGAGCAAACCTTACAGCTGTAATTTTAAAGACACTTCTTTGACATTCCACAAAGCTGTTGGTTTTACCTACAAAGCTGAGATACCCTTTTAAATATTACTCAATAATAAAAGTACCACACTTGCTAACCACTGGTTACTCGAAGGGGACTTATAAAAAAGATGTGCACACACTTTTTAGCAGGGCCTGTAGCAACAGGACAAGGAGTGATGATTTTAAACTAAAGGAAGGTAGATTCAGACTAGATATTATAATTTTTTTGTGATGAAGGTAGCGAAACACTGGAGCAGGTTGCCCAGAGAGGTGATAGATGACCCATCCCTGGAAACTCTCAAGGTCAAGTTGGATGGGGCTTTGAGCAAACTGGTCTAGTTGAAGATGTTCCTGTTCATTGCAAAGGGGCTGGACTAGACAGCCTTTGAAGGTCCCTTTCAACACAAACTATTCTTTGATTCTATGTTGTATAGGTGTGAAAGAAGTTAAGCACAAGACCTACAACCCCTGCTGAGTTATCTGGCCATCTGTTTTGCACCCAGGCCCTCAGACAGGACACCATACATATCAGGAATATCTGCCCACAAAATGTCACAGCAGCTGATTGTATTAGCTGTCATATCTGGGCTTCTACAACATGGAGAAATAATACCCATCTGCCATAGTGGTGGTGAGGAGGTTTGGCATGTAGTGAAATGCCTGGTGGTAAAAAACAGTGTGAAAAAAAAAATAAATCAAGGTCCAGGAGTGGGAACAGTTCACAAAAGACACAAAGAATGCAACTGAAAACAAAACAAACCAACCAACAAGAAAAAAGCCCGACACAACGCTATAAGGCACTTGGACAATGAAAACTATGCTTCAAAAAAAGCCTGATCTTTCCTTGTTGTCTGATGAAGACTTGCACCTTTCTGTATCCTAAAGGAGAGTAAAAAGGACAACCAGAGGCAATGTGCAATATTTGATATTAAATTTTATGTGACTTAAGAGATTAAGGCAGTATTGATAACTATGCTTTCAGTTAGGGGATGACAGAAGCAGGACTTGTACAGATGAGCTCTTGATGAGTAGGAGTGACTATAAATTCAGTAAGAAAGCCCTTCTCTTCAGGAGGAAAAAAAAAACCCTAACCAACAAACAGAAAAGCAAACAAAAGCCTCTACTGGGATTAAGAGACCCCTACAAGAAAACTCTCCCAAGTATCTTCAAAGGCCTTTTGATGTTTAGTTCAAAGGCTGTGGTTTAGGTTTTGTCTATAAAACATATGACAAACAGCCTTGGCACTACTACCTACAAGATTATGTACTATGACTGAAATAGAACACTTTTATTCCAGTTGTGATAGCTCCTTGTTTAATGTAATGCAAATAAAGGTATATTCTGAACAAAGAA
This sequence comes from Anomalospiza imberbis, assembly GCF_031753505.1. Classification (NCBI taxonomy): domain Eukaryota; kingdom Metazoa; phylum Chordata; class Aves; order Passeriformes; family Viduidae; genus Anomalospiza; species Anomalospiza imberbis. The sequence continues at coordinate 13,541,353 of NC_089685.1, forward strand.
TACTTCCAACAAGGACTACATTTACTTAAGTAAATCAAGTTTATTGAGGAAAAAACCATTAAGCATGAATTGCATTTAGATCATTATCAAAAAACCACACCAAACACTAAGAGTTAAATTTTAATAAAAAGGAATTAACAGGTATTCATCATAAAGCAGGGATGACTGAGGTAAACACTGTATTTTTCTAAGCTAGATAAGATTTTTGAAACAAAAATACAAATATTCTTATAATCTACAAGCTTGCTGTACAAGATACTGCAACAAACTTACTTTAAAAGGTTATTTAAGCCTATGTAATTCAACCATTTGAAAACATGGGAAAAGCAGATGGGACGTGAGAAGTCAGGTGTGGCCAAAATCTCCATTGGTGGTAATTCCGGATGCTCCCCTAGGTCAGATGCCAAAATGAACCATCAGACAGATGCTTCCAAGCCCTGTCTACAGTGAAGAAAGCAAACCCTCAAACATTTACCCAGTAGGATCTTGCCTGTACTGTAACTCTCATGTGATAAGATGATACCAGTTCAAGTAAGACAGTATTTGAACTTTCTTGAGCTGTTTTGAAAAATCCTTAGTGCTAAATGGGTACAGAACAACCTGGCCATCCAACCCATGGTGACACACAGCCACAACCATGAAGAATCAGAGGGACAGGTAAACCAGAAGCAGCATGGCTTGGACTCTGGGCCACTTGGCCAGGACACTGCAGGTCTGCAGCACAGGGGCCGAAGCACAGGCTTGGTCACTGTACTGCCAGCCTTGATCTGCAAGAGATATCTGGGGGATCCTCACCCCCAGTATGTCTTACTGAATTTTAGTGCAGTGGTACTGCTGGTATTTACACCAGGGAGACTTCTGCAAAGCACCCCAAGACCTCCACAAATTGTGGTATTACATATTATTTACAAATATTATGGAAAGAGGTCATGGAATTAAATACTGCTTTACCTAAACCTTTAGGAGATTTAGCCAACAGAGCAGCTAAAAGCAAAGTTTGCCAACAACCTGCATGGAAAACCACATTATTAGCAACAATAAGGGGATGAACCAGGACTCAGGAGCAAAGGGACTGCTCTATCAGATATACCTCACTGAGATAATTAACAGCAACGATAAGGCATTGTGACCCTCTTCAGGAAAAAACCCAACACAACTGTGACTAACAGTTATATTCAACAGGGATGCTTTGATAGCATTCAAGCAATTACAGAAGGAATGCACAACTGCGACAGTGGAAATGAAAATCAAACCAAAAGCCAGTACGGTTAAATGATAAATTTATTTGAACAAGAGAGGAAATTCCAGAAGAATCAATCTTTAATAACTCAAGAGAGAGGACATCCAACAACAGAAGGTAAAGTGCAAGACATTTTGAAGTGAGTTAAAAAAAAAATCGGAGTCAAGTAGAATCTTATTATTTTGATTATATGTGCTTCAGATTACCATAGAGAGAAAAAAAGGCCTTAGAGAGACTCCAAGCCCTTTATTAAAATGCTTAAGATTGAGATAATGTTGAAGAACCAAAGTAAGAATATTGGGAAATATCTGCTCTTATGAGATGAGAGATAAGCTAATGGAGGTTATGACTGAAGGCTGACCATGTACCACTTCTAATGCCTCCATTTTTGAGTTCATCCATAATTTTTTATATGTGCCTTGAAAAATAAGAGGACCAGAGGTGAGAAAAAAGAAGTTGAGAGACCAGTCAGTACTATGAAAAATAAGGAAAGCACATGCAAGCAACTGAATTCCTATGGAAGTTGCACATTATCAGCAGAGATGCTATACATGACCAGGTCCACATTCATTTAAAACACAAGGTTAAGTGTAAGCACTAGAACTGAATGTGTTCTAAATTTCTCCAACAAAATACAGTGCTTAAAAACAGCAACATTTTGCAGTAGATTACTTTACTACTAAAGATTTTCATGGGTTTTTTTTTGTGGTTTAACCCCAACTGGCAACCAAGCCCTGACTGCCACTCCCAGTGGGACAGGGGAGAGAATCTGAAGGGTAAAAGTCGAAAACTCATGGGGCTGGGATAAAGATGGGGAAAGCAAAACTTCTCAGCATGTAAGCAAAGCAGAACAGGAAATTCATTCATTACTTCCCAGTGGCAGGCAGGTGTTCAGGCACTCCCAGAAAAGCAGGGCTGCAGCCCTGTAGCAGTTACTGGGGAAGACAAATGCCACTACTCCAAATGTTCCCCCCTTTCCTCCTTCTTCCCCCAGCTTTACACACTAAGCATGATGTCATGTGGTATGGAATATCCCTTGGGTCAGCTGGGGTCAGCTGTCAGTATCCCCTCCCAGCTTCTTGTGCACCCCCAGCCTCCTTGCTGGTGGGATGGTGTATGGGGCAGAAAAGGCCTTGACTGTGTGCAGGCACTACTCAGCAAAATCAAAAATATCCCTGAATTATCAGCATTGTTGTCAGCACAAATCCAAAACATAGCCTCATACCAGCTACTAGGAAGAAAATTCTCTACCTCAGTCATGCCAACAGTTTTACATCCAAGATTATCTCAAAAGAGATGACAAAACGCCTTATGTTTACTGTCTACACATTTGTGACTAGTCCGCTGTACTACAGCACATGCTGCAGTAAGCTTCCTGTTCCTTAATGGAAAAGGAAAAACATTTACCTTTTCAACAATGAAAGCTGCAGTGGTTCTAGAAGGGCTGCTTCCCATTAATTTAAAAATTGTCTGAATACTGTACAGTTGCAGTGCTCCTTTCGAGCAATGGCATCTTGGGGTTTGTAACAGGACCATGTGACTGCAAATCAAAACTTGGAAGATAATGAACCTAGAGAGCGTGAAGATTGTGTCTTACAAGGAGTGTCGAGCCAGACGTTTCCGATGCTATCCACTGGCAGAATTGCAGGAGATAACACACTCACACTCCCACCACAAGATTTTAATTAAGAAATAAAAATATATATGGGCTGCTGTAAAGAATATTTTGTAGTCATTAAGTACTAGTCACATCCAGTAGGCTAAAGAGTACTCATGTTTCTTCCTCACATACCTCTAGTCTTCTAAATAAAGAATATACAGACTGTCAGAGCCTAGAATAAACACACACTCACATGAAGTACTTCAGAACTCAGTGCTTTCCTACATCTGCCTAGAGTAAAAGTCATCTAAAGTAACAAATACTTAAATTTCAACATGTAAGGCATACAGAATTAAAACATACATTTTGGGTTTCCTTGAAGCATCCAAAAAGAAATTAATTCTGAAACAGAACTCATTTACAGTCTAGATAGCAAGTCAGCTCCTCCTAAGAGGTAATTGCATGGCAGCTTATTATAACTATCAGCTTAATTACGAAACATGCCAAGCAACAGTAATAGATCTCATTGGCAAAAGCAAAATAAGCTATTATTACCCCAGCAAACAAGGTTCAGTCAATAGCCTTTCCCCACTTGCAGCTCATGGTCCATCCAACCCAGGCCTGGTCTGTGCCAGTCACGGCTGTCTTCCCACTGAACAACACAGCTCTGCCAAGCTGATCCTCTCAATACAGTTTCAGACTACCTATACTCTGGAATATTTCTTGCCTGTGCAGAAATAAATATAGGCTAAACAGAGCACTGAGAATCAGAGAGAAAGAAAATGCAGAGGAAGTGTGTCAACGATGTCAGACAAATGAGGCACTGAGGGGCATGGACCCTTTCACTGGGGAAGGGCAGAGAGCGAACAGAACCCCACTGTCACAGAGGAGCAAGCCTGCTATAGAGTATTGTATAATGTATATACAGCTGTATAGATGGAGCTATACAAATTGTGTCTTGCTATAGACACGAGACTAAGACATAATGCAACACAAATAGTGATTTTCAAAGAGCCAGCTGATTACCCCCTCATTTGCAGCTTTCTATCAACAAGGACTCTGACTTCAAATACTTCTCCTTTTCAGTAATACCAAGTCACCAATAGAAATGCCATTGCTATAGTGCACATAAAGACATTGAGGTTCCCCAGATAACACTGCATTGATGAATCTCTTGAGAGTCTCATGACCAGAAGAATTAAAAAGACTGCTGTTACTTATCAGCATGTTGTACACACACTATACCATATGCCCATGCCCAGACTCTGAGGGGATGGCATATAATTCCCAGCATACAGGAGGAATTATACTTTTGGGGGATTTGTTAAAGCTTAAGAATATGGAACAAAGTACACAGGAAGAAGAATCTAAGTGATGTAAAATCATTTATCTTGTTATTTGGTTTAGAGATAAACTGTGTAATTTGAAGCCCAGCCTCAAAATCCTGGAGCACTTGTACAATTGAGTAAGCTCCAGTCTACAATAGAAGCTCGGTACTGCAACCAGCGCATATTCACCTACTGGGAACTACTCCTGTCTAGAAATATTCACTCTACTAGCAATCAGCATGACACTCAGTTTTTCAAAAGCACTTTAAAGATTTTGAAACTGAGTATTTAGCAATCTCTATTATTTAAGAGGAAATGTCCAATGATGCGCATGCAGACAGCAAAATAGTGTAGAAGGAAAGGAGGCTGGATTGGCTCTCAACAGACAGATCTCTGCCTACTGGATTACTTTGTTTCTGAAATTGTATAGGCACTAAACCAGTAATGAGTTGTTTTTTCACCTCAAATTTCCAACTGCACCAACAGAGAACCGGGACACTGGAGCTAGCACTCAAACTAACAAGTTGTGGCATCTCAGGGTCATAGCTGTCACAACTTTTTTCTGATAGACAACTGCCTAAGCTAGGGTTGTACTGCTCGCTATGGTCTGCATGTATTTTTTCCTCTACAGGTGTTTATTTCTATGTGATTTTTGTCACCAGCATTAGCTTGTATGGACTGGCATCTATTGCAATTGGATCACCATGTAAACTTCTGAGCTGATCTATGTTTTTTCTCAGTCTAAATGTTATGTACAGACAGTTCTGCATACACAAACAGATGCTACAGTTGTGGATACAGCAGAACTATCTAAACAAACAAGAAAAAAAAGCAAAATTCTCCAATAAACTCTCACTATTGTTTTAATTGCTAATAAGAGTGTTTGGTAACTCGTGTAAAAACCTTGACATTGCAAACTACCAGATATTTTAGTGCAATTTCACTGAAAGTGCTCTCGCTAAGTGTGTTTCATTGATTAGGAAACAACAGTATCATCCAGGGAGAAGATAAGTGATGTTTGCTCAAGTTACCTAACAAGATAAAAGCAGCTACTTGTTTAAGCATTGTTCAGAGACACTGGAATTCCCAAGATTTGGAAAAAAGCATATGGAAAGACAGACAATTTGAATAGCCCTAACAAAAGAACTGAGGGGGGCAACTGCTCTAAATATGACACGAAATGCTCCTAAGCTGCCACAGAAAACCTCATCCAAATTTGGTTTTAAATTGGGAAGAAAAAAAAAACAACACCTCAGGCCTTTATTTGACCTCTTTAAGATTCCTACCTCTCCTGGAATGTTACTAAGTCATCTATACTATGAAACAGCAAACAAAACAGAAGCAAACTGGTTTTATGTCATGCCAGTGTGCTGCACCACTACCAATCCTTGAGCACACACAGGGAATTTAGAAAAAGTAGTGGGCAAATTAGATTTGAAGTAGATACTGTTTGAACCCAGGCCTGCCGTATTTAATGTGATTAGTCTCAGAAAAGGGAAAAAGTGCATCTTCCATATTTGAATAAGTTAGATAAGAAACACTTAAACCTAGATCACAAAGAGCACTGTAGGCAGGTTACAGCTGGAATGGAAGAACTTTGCAAGCCCTCAGTTGCAGTGACTGAGCCGCTCCAAGACTGAGCCGCTCCAAGACTTACCAGCATCTCCCCACCTTCCAAAACTCCTTCCTACAAACAGCAACAATAGCTGTTAACTTTCTTTATGTCTTGGTGTAATGTATAGTAATAATAACAATAATGAAAATAATAGTAACAGCAATAATAGTATTACCACAAGTCAGCAACTACTGAAGTTTGTACTTTGGTAGTTACTCAGTAACAAGACCTGGTCACAACATAGTTTTTGCTTTTTCAATTCCTCTGTCCAGAAGTACCCTCATCCCTGAAACTCATCCTAGCATCCCAACGTTCAAAGAACTAAAACACAATAAATTCTTTACCACCATAACCAGGACTGTTACTGTAGTTTTGTTTAGGCCACCAACAACCTCGTCGACATTGCAATGCCTCTTCTGAAGGAAATAAGTGAGCCTTCCAGCCTAGGAGAGGCCGGGCACACGTGTCCAGCCAGGCGGGGGGAGTCACACGCCGGCTCTGTCCAGGATCTGGAGGCTGAACGCTTCCACGAGCGCGGTGCCGCGCAGGGGCAGGTCTGCGGCCCGGGCACACTCGCTGCGAGGCACGTCAGGAGCTGCCGGGTCAGAAAGCACCGGGTCGGAGCGCGGACAGGGCGCCTGCACTTTGTCACTGCTGTCAGCCCCACTGTTTCCAAGAAACGAAGGGAGGGCCGGGCAGCGCGACTCTCCCTCTGAACCTATACCTTGCCTAGCGAATGTGACACCGCAGTGGCCGAGAGCTAAGCACAGGGCTAGAAAACACGTATTTTGCGCCAGCCGGCTCCCGGAGCGCGCTGCATCACCGCCAGGCGCACAACCGCAGGCAGCGAGCGGCGCGAGTGGAGCAAAGCGGGAGGGACGCGACGCGACGCGGGAGAAGCAAGGAGCGACTGCCCCGCGGCAGCGACGTGCGCGCCCTCGCCGACCCCGGCCGCGGCGGGGGGCGGGCAGCCCGCGGGGCCGGACGGTGCTCGGGGCCGGGCGGCCCCCGCCTCCCGCGAGCCCGCCATGGCCGCCCCCCACGCCCAGAGGCGGCGGGATGGCGGCGCCCGCCCCGCCCGCTTTCACTTTCTTTTCTGGCCCCGCCGCTGCCCCCCGGCTGCGCGGCCCCCGGCACCCCGCGGGGAGCGGCTCGGGGCTGCCCGGGGCGAAGGGCAGCCCCGGCCAGGCCTGCACCGTCCCCCCCCGCACCGCCGGGTGAGGCCGGGCATCCTCACGGGCGCCCCGGGGGATCTCCCAGCCCCGGCTAGGCGGGCAGGGGGCCGGTGGCGGCGGGGCCGGCCCGGCTCGGCGTCCCGCGGATGGCGCGCACCGGCGGGTCCGGTGTCCGCAGAGGTAACCCCCTCTCTCGCGCCCGACTGTCCGTGCCCACCTTGTAGGAGTCGGTGGCGAGGAGGATGTTGAACTCGGCTCCCGCCGCAGCGCACTCCATGTCGCCGAGCCCCGGGAGGCGCCGCCGCCCGCACGGACAGGACCGGGCTCCGCCGCCACCGCTGGCGCTTTGAGAGGGGGGAGCACGGAGAGAGGGGGCGGGGCGGAAACACGGGATCGCGGCCCGGGCGGGCGCGCACGGGGACGCCGATTGGTTGGGCCGCTCTGCCGCCGAGGGCGGTTCCGTGACGTCACGACAGGGGGGCGGGGCCTGGGCGCCCCGGGGTCTCTGATTGGTCCCGCGGCCGGCCGGTGCAGGGGGAGGGGCGGGCTGGGAGCGCCCCGCGCCGCACGTTCTCTTTCATTGGGGTCTGGGCGGGGCCGGCTCGGTGACGTCACCGCGCGGCCGGCGAGCGCCCTCTGGCCGTGGCCGGCGGCGCGCGCTCGGCCGAACGGGCGGCGGGGCCGAGGCGGCGCGCGCGTGCGCGCGGGGGCCGCGGTTTCGGTTCTCGGCAGCCGCGGCTCCGGGAAAGGGGCGGCGGCGCCGGCACCCACCCGGCCACGCGGGGCGGCCCCGCCCGCACCCATTCCCGGCCGCACCGAGCTCGGGGCAGCCGCTGCGCCCTGCGGTCCCTTTTACCAGGGCCTGGGGCTGATGCCCGTTCGGGAAGGGACCTCCCGGCTTTCCCGAGCACCCGCATCTCCATCCGCCCCCATGCCGACGCACGGCACCGGCTGCCGCAGTGGAAGAACGTGACACTCCTTGACAGAAAATACTTCCGAGCATTCCTTACAGTTGCTGTTGATCAGGGATTACGTATAAAGTTACACCTGCTCTCCAAAAGCTTTGTTTTATACTCATCATAACTTTAACCGGCATTCTGATTCGAGTAAATACTTGGGGTTTTCGAGCCGTATTTGTCTGGTATTCGAAGAGAGGAGGAAGAGGAGGCTCGGGTGGCTTTATCCCTCCAGCGGCACCTGACAGGGCGGTGTAGCCTGCTGGGCGTCGGGCTCTTCTCCCAGGGAATGGGAGCAGACCGCGGCCTCGAGCTGCCCCGGGCAGGTCCAGGTCGGCATTCGGGAGAATTTCTTCACGGGAAGGGTGATCAGACATCGGAATGGGCTGTGAAGAGAATTTCTTCACGGGAAGGGTGATTAGACATCGGAATGGGCTGCCCAGGGAGGCGGTGGAGGCACCGTCCCTGGAGGAGCTCGGGTGTGGCGCTCGGTGCCGTGGTCTGGTTGGCACGGTGGTGTTCGGTCAGAGGCTGGCCTTGATATCTCAAAGGTCTTTTCCAACCTAATGGATTCTGTGAGTCCGTGAACTGTTCTGAGACAAGAGAACACTCTTTTGGAGCAAGTAGCAAATACAGTTCCTGTCACAGCCATGGCCTGTCCACAACTGGAAGATGGTTGTCTCGCTCTCTGCTAATCAGGCATATGGAAAAATAACTAACTATTAACAATGCTACTCCACTGCATAAAAAAAAAAAAAAAAAGCTGCTCAGTTAGCCTTTTCTGTAAAACCACTGATGAATTAAAACTTAAGTTGTTGTTTGATCATATACAAACCCAAACATTGTATAACCACTGTTTATTAATATGATTTAGACACATTGAGTTTCACCAGTCAGATTTTGATAGAAGTACGAATGTCAAAAAAAATTGCAAGGAGTAAGGCTAGGAATAGAGATCTAGGTATTTCTGACATCATTCTATATAGATCCTGGTGTATCCATAACATCCCTGTGAGCCACATTAATTTGATTACCATTGTGAGTCCCTGTTGACCTCAGCATGCTCTGGTTTTATGCCATTCCATGAGAGAAAAGCACCAGTTTTATATATATAAATATATATACCTTGCCCAAAGAGGCTGTGGGGATTCCCTTGCTGGAGATATTCAGGAACCATCCAGCCACAATCCTGTGCCATGTGCTCTAGGCTGACGCTGCCTGAGCGGGGAGGTTGGACCAGGCACCCACTGTGGTCCCTTCCAGCTCTACCCATACTGTGATTCTGGGAAACTACTTTCATTAGTTTTCTCAGGAGGAAAAGGGTTTCCCTAGAACAGGAAAAGGTCTGTGAAGAAGTTGGAAACATTAAGAGACTCCATATATCAGGAGTTTCCTGTATGCTTCCCTCTGGCCATCTTGTCTGAATGCTGTTTTTCAACAAAATCTGCAAATAGCAATGGTAATTGCTGTTATTGCTATTTGCCACCATGAACTTGCAACTAATTCTTGTCTTAGATGTTCCACTTGCTTTTGTTCAGTCTCATGGACACAAACTCATGACAGCAAAAATAAAAGGAAATTTCCATTTTCTTTCTAAGATTTCTCTGTAGCTCTTCCCGTTTTTATCTCTGTCTTGTTTGTTGCTGCATAGACAACTCATTCTGCTCTCTTCCACTGGCAAGACTTATCTAAAAGTGCTTGCTAATTTAGAAAGCAGCTCTACTTTTTCTACATCTCCCTTAGATAAAAAAAATATTTTTCTGAAATTGTCCGGACTTAGCTCTTCCTTAGTTCCTTCTGAGGATTCCTTTTGTGCAGTGTCCCATCAATGTGACAACATGATCATGGGATAATTTGAAATTATATGCAAATCTCCCATGTTTTGTCACAAAATTTTCTTCTGTGATGTCACATCAGGACTTTGTCCCTTAACACATTATTTATCAGTGTTATCTGTCCTTGTCTTTTTCATGGTGAAATCTCTCTGCTGCAAGGGACAAAGCCTATTTTTTTAAAATTCTTCTTTAACATAAAGCTGATCAGTAAAAAGCAAAAGCTATTTTATCAGATCAGTCTTTTATCTAAACCAGAGCAAGAAATTGGGAAAGTCAGAAAAATACTGCAGGTTTTTTGTTTTGTTTTTAAATGGCATTTCTCACTACAGAATTCTGCTGATATATCTTTAAGCCTTCAATAGAATAATTAATGATTATTTGCTCAGACAGAATTTTTGTCAGCATCTTGTTCTTCCTCCTGCTGGCTCTTTCTGTCACCTTACATTGTGCCAGATCTTGAATAATGCTTTAATTTAGCTCATATGAACATATCTCAAGCTGTATCTATAATGAAACATTGTAAAGTTAGGGCATTTCATAGTATTAATAGAAAATGGTATTATGCTAAACAGAACTGTGTTAAATCACTATTGGCTAGTGAGAACATATTTTAAGTTTGGAAAAAATTAAATACATTTCTTGCAGCTGTAGATGGTGGGAGTACTGTCACAATGTTGAAAGAGAAATGATCCTGGGAAACTCAAATACTTGTATGGGGCTTAACTTCTCCCTCCAGAAGGAACCACACCAAGAAATAATGTTCTTCAATTTAAATGCAAGCTCAGCTGAATTGTTTCTGATACCATTTGCCTACAGACAGAAGTGAGGTTCTTCAACAGTTGTCTTCCAACATTTTCCTTTGGCATGTGAGAGATTTTTAGAGGTACTTGTTTAGATATTTTTAATAAACAAAGCTCCAATGGCAGCTTTAATAAATTCATATTAATCCAGGGACATATTTTGTTCCCCAGGGATTTCTGATAATAAATGATGCTCTGTGTAGCAGAATTCTGCAGTCAGCATTTTATGTATATAAAGTCCATAATGTGGTGCTGTATCTGGAGGAGAACTGTCCTGTAAATATGTCCTCAGGCTGATGTCTTAGGAAGTAGGCAAGGACAGTCAAATTAAGGTGGATATTACACTACATCCTTTCTTCAATCACTACTGCAAAACTTGATATTTATTTAATCTATCTGTGAGAGTCCTGTCACCATTGCATAGAGGATTGCTGTGACTGGAATTTCTGCACACACCATGATTATGTGCAGGGCATGAATTTTCCTCTCTAGTGTTTCTGGTTGTTTTGGTTGTTACTTCTGAGCCTGAACAAATCCCCTGTGCTCCCTTTATCTGGGTGATAATTCCAAGGCATATTGACCTATTGAATGTCAACATTGTTTCTTAATACTGTTGTTTTTCTTTTCAGATATGCTGGCAAAAGGGCAGAATTTTAAATGTGCTTCTTTGTGCTTTAGGTATGTGTGGTAGTGTTTAAGCTTACAATTTTTGCAGCAGGTTCCTTGGTGCCTGATGGCCAGGCTGGTGCCGATGGAGTTTATCAGATATCTGTCACTTGCCACCTTGCTGCATACCGTTCTTTGCTGTGAAGCTGTAAGGAAAACAGAGTGTACCTGTGGATTCTTCCTTCCTCCAAGGCTTCCTCCTTTTATCCTTCCTAAAGCTTCCCATCCTACGCCATTCTGCAACATCTAGTTGTGTTCTCATAGCGTTCCTTCACCTTGGATACTTGTCTGGGACTCCTGAATAAATCTGTGATAATTGGTTCAAATCATCTAAGCCGATTTGAATGGGCTCAAGAATTTAATTCTCATTTCTAAACCATATCCATCAATAGTCCTGTTAAATAGTATCCCAATCACAAGAAATCACAGAGAAGTAGATTATTTTTCATTGAAGTGACTAAATAATTCTGGCCTTCACATGTTTGTCAGTTTTTGTGCTTCTGAGCTTGACTCACAGCAAGTCAGCTTTTCTTTATGCCTTCTTAACTACATCTGGCCACTAGGTTTTATCTTTGGAAGCCACTGCCTATGTTTCTGCTGGTACTTGGGTTGATATGCTGTGAGACTTGCTGTGAGACTTCTTGCCTTGACTTTTGGAAGAGGTGAATTTTAGGTGATGGTGATGGCTTTGTATCACACCACATAAACTGTTATTTCTTGGTATGCATTGCATAACCGGTACTGAGGTGTTTGCATGCTCTTCAAAGAGCAGCAGAAGTTCAGTCACTTCATTGCTCAGAGTATTGTAAAGCTGAGACAGCTTGAAATTGCAGTCACACAGATGGGTGAAATGCCACAGGACACCCTGAGAATTACTGTTACAAATATGCCTTACTGGTTCTGAATTGGCACTGTGGATCCAGCAGCTTACCAGTTTTGGGTGTACTGAGGTGCCCTCTACCAAGAGACACTCAGGTGGACCTGCTGTCTCTTTCTTCCATGCTGGGGTCTCCTCAGGAGCTGGGTGACAAGTAAATGTTGCTCATGGGTATTTCAGTGCATCTGTCTAGCATCAGCTTGGATCAAGAAGCACTCTCCTGAGCACGACCTTGCCGAATCACATGCGGCTTTATAAAGTTAACGGTGCAAGTCTTGCATTTCTGTTTTTTTTTGGTTTTGTACTGTGGTTCAGATATACAGTTGTATGGAGCTGGCTTGGGTTAGTAAAGCTGGTTCTTTATGTCCCAGGTCATATAAAAATGGCAAAACCGCTTCCTGGACTGACACCAACCACTGTGTAATGTGGTTTGTGCAGCACTGTACCTGAGCCAATAAACTTTGTAATTGTAACCACTGAGCTATACTGAGTGTGTCCCTGACACAACGTGCAGCTAAAATAAGCCTCTGCAGCTGGTTAAGTGATGGCTGTGGAGTGTGGGATGCAGTGCAGGAAGGGAGCAGACAGGAAAATTACACTCAATCACCTGTACTTTGTCCACACACTGAGATTCCCAGGCATCCAAACGGCTGAGTTTCTTTTCCTTTTGAATCAAATCAGGACAAAATATTTTCTCTGCCTCCCAAACCAACTCTCCTCCACTTCATTACAGTGATGCTTATCAGCTTGGTCAAATGAAGTAGAGTTAATCATAATGAATACCTCTGGATTTTATTGGAAAAAGAATTAAATATTTCTAATACATTTATTTCAGAACTCAGATATACTTCTAAATTGTTTCTTCAGCAGCGTTTGGCCAATGCAGAATTTGTGATGCTCTGCCACAGTGTGAAGATTTTACTGCTGTTTATCTAGAGTTAAGTTTATAATTTAATCAATGTTTACTGCTCTGGAGTAAATGCTGAGTCCTCTGGAGCTGAGACCATTTCTAGTTATGTGTTTATCACCTGATGTGTGGGCTAATTCCAACCAGAGTCCCTGCACTAACACAGTTACAACAGCAGCCACAGTGTCTGCAGGGCATAATTGAGCTTTATGTGATGGAGGGATCAGAGACCTGGAGCTAAACTGATTGACTTTTGTTTTGTATTTCACAATACACAGTGTGTATGAGACACGTGAGACAGATACACAGCTGTGTGTCCAGGTGAAAAGACAAAGTTTCAACACTTCTGCAGCACATGTAAAGTTCAACCAAGCTGCCACAGTTATGTCTGAGGATCAAATGCCACCTGTCCAGTTTATAAATACAGAAGATGACTTTCTAATGATTCAGATGTCCATTTTCATTCTAGCAAGCTGAAGGTTCTATTTTCTTCATTTGATTTGTGCTTTCTGTGAAGAAAATACACCAACAAAAAATGGAGCACCCTAGAAACACCAATTACCCAGAGTTTCTTTTTTTGATGAGTAGACAGCATGGAAGATTATACATATTTACTGATTGCCCAGTTCCTGTAATATTCATGCTGGCTTTGCAGGAGAACACCTGAAGCAAAGCAAGAAAAATCAACAATTTGTAAAAAGGTGTAGAGGAACAGACAGTGGGCATTTTGCTACAACCCATCAGTTAGAGGAGTTACAGTTTCACTGTTTATGACATCAGCCACATTGTCCTCACATGAACTTCAGCCTTGAACTGTTTTTTTTTCTCTGGGCTTGTGTTAACATGCTCAAACACTTTCTAGTTCAGCCTGATCCTGTAAAATGCAGTGGTATTCTAGTGAGCTGCTACTGACTTTAGTATACTCAGGATCTTGTGCACTGTGTCTTTAAAGAGAAAGGGGAAAAGAAACTGAATAATTCATTTATGCTTACTAAAAGAATTGTATGGAGGGCAAGCTCTACTATACAGAGAGCGTTCTGGCCAAAAAATATCATAAGGTTATAAAATTTGTTGCACTGTAATTTTAAAGAAATATGATTTTTTTTCCCCCCAGCATCCTTTCTGAAAGGGAACCGTGAGGTTTATCAGGAAAATACCTTGCTGCTGTTGTTCCTGAGGAGAGTGAATATAAATTGAAGGGGATTGGACAGAGCCCCAAGCATTGTCCATTCTCATAACAGTGCATCACAGATTGCAGTTTGACTCACAGATAAATCAAGACCATTTCAGTCAATGAGGGTGTTTGTAACGTGGCTGGGGCTGTGGTGCTGCATAAGGATGCAGGGCTGTTCTGCTAAGTCATCCCAGCTGCAGGTGAGGAATCCCAGCACACAGATGCAGGATCATTTCTGCTCCTTCAGAGCTGCTGTGTGCAAATTGCTGCTGGACTGAGCCACTCCTTGGGCTCCTTCTGTGCGGGGGTTGAAACACAGTTGTCTAGGAGAACACCTTTAAAAACAGGGACATCCTCATGGAAATTTATAGGTTTGTATTTTGTTGCTTCTTAAGGTAAAAATGAAGGGAAAAGATTTGTCTTTAGAATATTAGCCTAAGCTGATAACAGGCAAAAACTGCTTTGGGTGCTTAAATTTAGGATGTTAGCAGTCTGTTGAATTGAGCAGGATTAAAATTGGCGTGTTTGGTGAGTAATTGCAAAAATGATGAAGTCGTGTCTAAGTAAACTCATTTTCAGAGCTGGAGGTCTTTCTCTTTGATGTCTCAAACATAATTAATCTCTGAAAAAAAAGTTGCTGTTTTTTTGTAAAGTGGTCTTACACAATATTTGCACTGCGCAGGTCACTGTGGTTCCCAAGATCTCTGTGGACTGATTTACAGGAAATGCAGAGTCACCGGAGCAGTGCACACTCTCCTAGGGCACTGCCCTGCAATCCTCACAGTGTAAAAGAGATGTAGGTTTCTTCTTGGCCTTCTTGCAGACCCAGTGCACCCTCTCTGCTCCCCAGAGAGCACAGCCAGTGGGCTGGCAGCAGCCTCAGGGGCTGGGGCGCAGGCTGGGAGCCCCTGCGCCGCCCTTTGCTCTGCGGCTGCTGCTTAAACACGTGGGCAATTTTCTGCTCCCACTGTCCACACGGGAAAAGATTGCAGCTGCGTTTTGTGAAGAGCTGAATCCCATTCGTGTGCAAGGAGCATGGCCTAGCAGTGTGCTCTGGATGTAAGCAAAGGAACGGGCTGAGGAGAGGCAGGCGCTGGAGCGGTCGGGCTGCGGGCACGCACAGGAGCAAACTGAGGCATCGAGGGCTCCTTGGGCTAAACAAACAAACCTGCTAGGCTGTACGGGGTTTTCTATGGATGGTACATTTGGATTTAGCTCTTTTTCTTTCCATTAAATTCTACTTTATGTTGGAATGCCTGGAATAGAAGCCTCTCTGAGTCCCTCAGAGAGAGAAAGGAATGCAGGGCTTGAATTAGAACCTCTAGAGAAGATGAAATATATTAAGCCGCACAGATATGAAATAGAATTGTAAGTTTTAGTTTGAAGTAAGTAGAAATATATCTTAAGTGCCTTAAAAGACTGTGTTAGCCAGTAAAAGGCCCTAAAGCCTAGTTTAAAAGTCAGTAGTGTTATAGATACATATTATAATACTGGCTTTTTGTAAATATTTAAATGGGTTTTATATGTGTAGTGTTAAAGTAACTTTAGTTACTTTATAAAGATATAGTTTTTATTTCTGTTGTTGTTTAAGCTTAGACGTAGTAGTGAAATAGCTGATATAAGTATGCTTGTGTTAAAATGCCTGCTTGGATGGGATAACATCCAACAAACACAGGATGAGGACACCTGCTACAGATATGCCAGCTATCAGCACTCACTGTCTGAAGACAGTGTGGACCAAGGTCCAAAAATTGGAGGTGATAAGAATGGACTACAACCACAACCAAGGAATACACATGCCCTAAAAAAAGGTGGATCCAAGCAGGAGCCATGCTAAACAATTTTTGGAACATGTAAACTAGTTTGGGGAAAAAGTTTACTGTGCATAAGGGTCTATGAATGTGCAACAGGCTGATGTAAGGGAAAAGATATTTAAGGGGTATCTCAGAAGATAACAGTGTGCTCTTAGCTGAGTGCCAAGATGCACCCAGCTGTAATAACCTTTGAATTGTGGTCCTTGTCTCCTATTGTCCTTTATTAAACTTTTAAAATTTTCTCAGGACAGTGAAGATGTTTCTCACTGTAGTATTACCTTTCACAAATTAGTTCCAGACATAATAAAAACATAGCAGAACATTGCTTGCATTTCTAGATAGAGCAGGTAGAATAATTTGTGTAAATAGATAAAATTATATGTGTAGATTTTGTGTAAGAACTGACACTACTTTCACACATTAGAATCAAGCCAGGATAGGTTTAGGAAGAATGTTTTAGAATCATGTTTTTGGGTGACTGGATGATTTATGAATAAAATCTCTGTATTGGGATGCAGAAAATAAGAAGAGGAAGGAAGAATAAAGAAGTGTGGGAGCTGCTGCTGCTGCTGCTGCTGCTGCTTCTGCTTGGGACTTTGTGCCAGAAAGCTTTAAGCACAGAGTTTAACACTCTGAACTCTTGGCCTTTGACACTGATGTATTCATGCAATAAACAATTTACTACAACCAACAACAGCTCTTGTCTCTTTGAAGACCCAAGGCCCATGAAAAACTTGACAACTTTACTCACATTTGTCCTAATTTTTATTTTGTGCTTTCTAATTAAACATGAAATGGAAACTGTTGATTGGAGCCTACTGTGGCAGGATAAGACAGGAATGAAATTTATACCTCCATTTCAATACAGAAAAGACTGAAGCATAAATTTAAAAAAAAAACCCACATTATCTTAAATTATGAGGCTGAGGAGTAGAAGGATGAGCTGCCTGTGCCTATTAGGGAGAGAGAGGGCAGGCATTCTATGTGACAGCTTGTGCTGCATCAGGAATCAACCTGGGATTCCAGGCTGAGCTATTTGATTTGGATTGCACCTACCTAACAGATACCTGTAGGGTCTGGCTTTGCCCTTTCACTGTGGTGACATTTGGAGAATTTGCTGATATGATAAGTTGCAATGAACTGAATTGCAGCATGGCCCCTGCTCACAGTGTTTCCTCTTTCCCCCCACTGATTTACCAAGCTCTCTGACTTCAGTTCCTGCCTGTAGTCTCATTTCTTCCTCAGTATTCTCAAGAAATGAAGCAAGTATTGGGACACACCCCTGAAACTCACAGCTGTTTTTAGCTTGTGCTTTCTCTGGATTGTTAGCAAGGTATCTTTTTTATTTCTCTGTCTGAAATTTTATCCTGAGATCTCAAAGACAGTGGAAACAGAAGTGAGATTTTTGGATGGCTTATTTTTAGAGGTATGATTTTTGTGTCAAAACAGCACTGAAATTGAGATAAAACAATAGTCATATCTAAGGATTACTTCTTAAACAGGGATGTGAGATAATCTTCAAGAAAAAAAAAGCTGGCATTTATCTTATCAGGTAGCAATTAATAATCATTCCACAAATATTTGGGGAAATTTGTGGGCCAGTGAACTCACTGAGATAAATAGGTTGTGTCAAATCCTTAGCGTCAGATAAAATGTGAACTTTTTCATAGCTCTTGTTTATTTTACTATATTGAACCAGTGCCTTCCTTACATTTTAATTTTCCATCCACTTTGTCTTTCTGTTTAATGCATCTATTTTACTGCTGCTGGCAGGATTTTCTTTCTTCTTGCTGGGGAATCAGAAGTTATCTGATTTATTTTTGTTGTATATTGGAGGAGATACCTCCTCTAATGTTTTACATAGTAATGTTTTCTCTCTCTATAAACTGATCATAATAGTGAAAATCAATGCATATGCCTAAGAAGATTTATTTCTGTGTCCCTCTATTAGTGTCTATGTATTCTCCAGTCACCTAACCTATATTGTCACAAAGATCTACTATTTTATTCCAATTAAAAGATTTAAATGTAGAAGACTTTTGAGATTTAAAGAACAACAAACTGATAAATGTAGTGCAATATTTACTACTCCCAAAAGTCTTCTTTACAGAGAGAATGGAAATCCAACACTGGAAATTTGAAGGGAAAATGTCTGAGTGTGTAGTTAAAGCAACAGTGTTCTATTTGATGCTGAAATACTAAAGAGCCAAAACTTTTCCTCACAAAGGGGAAACATTCAGAGGACAATGAGGGTCAACTAACTAGCATGGAGCAATGGAGAAGAGTGGGAGAGAAGTTAAAGACTGAAAATGTCCAGAAGACAACAGCAGGAATGTATATGTAGAAGAAATAGTCGGACAGCCTTGTTTGTGCAAACGGTGGTGGAGTCATCTTCTGTGCCCTTCCTATGAGTCATGGCTACAGGCAGGTTTATGGGGTTCCTCTAGATCAGGAGATCCACAGAGGAATTGTGTCCTAATTTATGTGTTGAGTCACACTATGGCACAGTGGTGTTCTGGCTGTGTTACCCCGTTCAGCATCTCTTCTATCACATCAGCTTCCCAAGAGCTGGGATTATTTAATATGACGTGCAAGGCATTGTTAGGGCAAGGAGGACAGCTATGAAGTTCCATAGATCCACATCACTCCGAGAGCTCCAGATGCAAACAGGAGGTGGAATGGCTTCAGATTCGGACCTGGGAATCAGAGGATATTCCTTGATAGAATGGTAGTCTCTAAAAACATAATATTATTTTTAGCTGGTAAGAGATGCACCAGGAAGGGAAAAAGGTGAGCTGAAGTCTTGGCAAATCCTGAGCTGATTTATTTTTCAACCATTTCCTGTTGGATCTCAGGCCACTTAAACCATGTGATAATTCATAAAGCTGTCCAGGTTGGAACAGCCCTTGAAAGAGCTCTAGCTTGAGTCTGGCCTGCTGCTCAAAGCAGGTCAATGAAGATTTCAGAGAGTATTTTTCAGGACTTTGTTGTGACAGGTCTTGAAAATTTCCAAGAACATAGGTTCTCTAGTGTCTCTAGAGAATTTGTTGCTGTGCTTAATTATCCTCCTAGTGATTTTTCCCCACTCTTATATTCAGCTGCAGCCTTCTTCAGGCACTGCAAGGCTGCTATTAGTTGCTCCCTAAATTTTTCTTCAGGTACGTAGGGCATGTGTGATCTGATCACACTGGATACGTCTAGATTTGTCAGGAGGCACTTGCCTCAATCCTCTTCCAAGGAGAAGACAGTTCTCCTTTGCTCCCTCTCTAGGCACAACGGCCCAGGAAACCTTGCTGGTAAAGAATGAGGCAAAGGAAGTGTGTTTAAAAAGCCATGGTGGTCAGGCAAACTCCCTGGTGACTGGAAAAAAGGGAACATTGCTCTTGATTTTTAAAAAGAGAAGAAAACAAAACCCAGGGAGCTACATGCTGGCGAGCCTCATCTTTGTGCCTGGGAAGATCCTGGAGCCAATCCTCATGGAAGCAATGTTCAGGCACATACAAGACAAGGAGGTGATCTGAGACAGCCAGCATGGTTTCACTAAGGGCAAATCACATCTGACCAATCTGGTGAATCTGGAATCTCTGGAGACAATTGTTGCAGGGTTTTAGGGCTCCTCACTCCATGTCAGAGCAGTAAATAAAGCTGGGTCATCCATACCTTTGGAGCTATCTGGAATCCTGAGCATGCTCTAGCCAAAAAAAAAAAAAAAGAGTTGGAAACAAACAAGTTAAGGTTTTATTTTAGCTTCTCTTTCCAACAGGAAACTCTTTAATGTATTCATGAGATGTGTTATTTCTAGCTACTCACTCTTTCCTACTTGTTAAGTCAGAAAATTCCCCAAACACTTGCTCAGATGATGCAGAATT
Source organism: Anomalospiza imberbis (assembly GCF_031753505.1). NCBI lineage: Eukaryota > Metazoa > Chordata > Aves > Passeriformes > Viduidae > Anomalospiza > Anomalospiza imberbis. Next base: position 13,561,209 of record NC_089685.1, read on the forward strand.
TTTGCCCAGATAATGCAGGCTGTTGGGAACCCAGGCACCAGTGGCTGCTGCCATCACAACCAGTGGTTCCTACCACCACAACAAGAGATTATGGAAGATCCTGCATGCTATGCCAACAGTGAAGAAGGTATCTAGAGTGTGGCACATGAATCCCTTGTTCCCCTTTCATTGTGCACAGACAGAACCTCTTCATGACTGTTATTTATGACTCCGAGTGAGCTGATTGAAAGATCCATCAGAGGAGCAAATGTAGATTGCAACTGCAGGTGTCCCCCTTGAAGGGCACTGCAAGCCATGTCAGTTCCTTTAAGCAATTTCTGCAGTCACTATTTCCTCTAATTGTTGACATCAGGTGAAAGTAATTCAGAGCAGTTCTGGTTCAGGAGGTGAGCTCGTGATGGTGGGACAAGTCTGTACAAACAACACATGCTGAGCCCCCTCTCTACATAGATATTCCTGTGTACTTTCTGAGTCTGTAAATTTGTCATAAGGAGGCAAGAGGTACCAATACTCTTGTGAATATTTCTGCAAATACTGCTGTGATTTATTAATGTATAGAAGACTTCTGTGGAATTTCTGGTCTTCAGCTGAGTTATGTAGAAGAACACAGTAAATTCCTGCTTAGATTTAATATGCTTAATTATGAGTGCCTAGGGAAAACCTGGACTTCATTTAGCATTTTCTGAGCAATGCCTATCAGTTAACACAGAAGCAGCACAACTGAAGTGCTTTAATCTTCTATTGCTCCAATCTGCAAGACTCTGCCTGGCAGTCAGTGGCAACGATGTAAGCAAAGATGCCCTAATTTTTGTGCTGGAATATAACCTTTTACCCATTTCATACATGTTGCTGATTTACAATTTAGCTGTGTGAATTAAGAAGAGTCAAATTATGCGGGCCTTGTTTCATTCTCTATTATGTTGATATAAAATGGGCATAAACATACCAAAATCAATGGTGGCTATTGTAATGTAAAACAGGTGTAATGATTACAGAAACAGGCAAATTTAAGCTAAAATTTTCTTCTCTTCTGGTTTAAGTAAAATAGATAATTAGGTGTGAAGTTTGATTCAACAGAAGCGAGAGACTTCATTAGCATAACTTCAAAATGCCTTTTTTTTTTCTGATCCGTGTCCAGTTTAGTTAAGTCATAACAATTAAATCCTTCAAAGAACAATAAAGACCTGTATGATTAATGAAATTATTTTAAAACATTTGCTAAATAATGAATAAAACTGCTGTATGTTATATTACTGTGACTCAATATCAAATCAATATCAAGCCTGTTGTGTTTAACCTCATTAAGCTCACCAGGACTGGGTCTCTCAGTATTAAAAAAACTATCAGGAGAAAGAGTATAATCTTATCTTCTATGGACTAGACAGTGGACAAGATGAAAGGTGTATTCTGTTATTCAGTTGACTGTATTTTTACTTTACAAGTATCAATCATTGATTATTTATGCCCTTATCAGAAGGTCTTGCATTACAAATTGAAAAGTGTGAAAATCACTATGTCACTATTGTACAAATGTGTAGAAGGCCAGAAGATAAGGGACTAATGTGGGTGTCTCAAACACTGATAGCTGGATGGCTGTGGAGCCATCCAAGGATTGCAAGTAAGTTACCAAGGCTTGTTGGTGATAATAACATGCTGTGAGAAAGAACAGGATGTGGCTGGAGAAGGGGGCTGTGAGAAGGTAGTGCAGCACTTTTGAGGGACAAATGTCCTTATTCTGATTCCTGGAGATAAGCACAACTCAGTCCAGTGCAAGCACAGGAATAAGATCAAGAAGTGGGCATGGACTGGTGGGGGGGAACAAGACCACCCAAGACCCCCAAATCCTTTGACCCATTTCCAGAAGGTCTGAAAAAATAGGCTGTACATAACAACTAATTTGCATAGAAAGCAAGAATCTGTCTTCAAGGTGGGGAAAATTATCTATAAAAAAGTACCCCCCGAGCCCAGACAGTTCTCCCAGGACCCTGGACACCCCATCAGCTGCATCAACCCTGCAGCCAGGACTAGTGATCTCGAGCTCTCTTTTCCTCTTTAATTCATCTCTTTCTCTCTTCCCTTTCATCTTACCCTTTATACAAAACCCACTGCTGTGTACTTATGTAAGAGGCCAGGGGCTAACATAGCAATTTCCATGTAATTTACTAAAATTTGTAATTTACTAATAAAACTTTTTGAGTTTTTGCAGACCCTTTGACTTTTGTTGTTCCTGTCAACCATGAGCATTTATGGATCTTGGGTACTCCCTTCCTTTTAAGGGTGGGACATCACAAAATTGTTGGAAGGTTTTGCTAAAGACATCAATGTAGTTAGGTTTTGAAAACATACTTTTCTTTAATGAAGATTGATTACATAGATTCCTTGGTAAATGCCTTTTTATGTACTTCACACAGATTTTTTTAATAGGTTATTATTCCTAGAACTGAGATTTTACATTTTAATATCTCTTATTGTAGGCAGATCAGAATTCCAGAGGGATTTGAGATGAGAAGAATTTCTACTCTGTAAGGTTTTTTATTGTGTTTTTACTATCTTACAAAGCCTTATAGTTTGGGGATTTTTTAAGTGACAATATGAATCCAGCATTCTGAATAAATTTCCCATCTCTTTATCTTAATTGGAACAAAGGTCTTCAGATTATTTTCCACATGTAGTCAAACACTGCTGTATGGCCTTGAAAAGTCACTTCAGGCAGAATTTCCAAGCATATGAGAAATTTTGATCAATAAGATGGTAATCAAAAAGAATATGTTTTGTACTTCTGTATGTGCCTACCCTCCTAAGATCTTAGAGCCCTTTGAACACTGAAGGAATGAAGCATATAAAATATATTGAGTAGATAACATTATTTTCATTTAATAAATTGGGAAATCAAGGCATACAATTTTGTAACTGTTTTTTAAATATCCTCTGGGGTTTTTTAGTCAACAGCTTTGTCCAAGGGTCTGGATTCAGAACAGTTTATAGCCTTTAATTTTGTTTAGCCCTTGAATGTTCAAGTCCGTGTAGTCATCTGGAAGAGTTATTATTTTTTGTGGAGCCTTTGTCGCTGTATGTACCTCATTCTGTGACCCCTCCACTTTGTGTTTCTCCCTGACCTGTGTCATAGCTCAGACGAGGCCCCCACTCAGCAGTTTGCTGCCAGGGCCCATTGCCATGGGCACTGCATTTTGCTGCTATTTTCTATTATTCTTTCAGGGTGTTTTTGGCATTCTTTTTGCTATCCTTATTCCTGTTCTTTATCCAGTTTAAGTTTAGGGGATTACTTTTTGTTCTTGCGTATTCCCAAAGACAGATGTCCCAGACTTCATCCTCCTACAGAAGGAAGATATGGGATTTAGAATTGACATGGTTTGTGTGAGGCTGTGCTGAAGGAGGGAGGACAGGTTTTGCTGCAGTAGTGCTTGAAGGGGGTGCTTGTTAGCAGCATGTTTGTCCAAGATTTAGGATAATAAATCTGTGGCTAAGGACTCGTCGAAAATGATCTCACTTAAAATAATCTAGATAAAAGCTTTGATCACGAGTTCATCATGGTGCCACCAGGTAGATTGACCTTCATGTAAGGCCTGTCATGGTAGAGGGAACATTGTACTCGGGCTTGGTGTTCCCATTCAAGGTCAAGAACAGTGCTTTTGGTGAAGTCCATCCAATGGAATCAGGAAAAATATTTCTTCCTGCCACCAGCACCCTGCCCTCATGCCATAGTCCTTGGCCACCCAGAAGCCTAACAGTGGTGACTATTTTGCCTTGTATAGTTGCTTCAACTCTAAGAGAAGGGACATGAGTGCAACACACGATTAATGTAAGCATTTTCCAAAGCTGTCCCAGCCACTGTTCCTGCTGTAGAGCAATTACAGGCAGTGGAGTGGGCTAGATATGTTAAAGAGGTGTTTCCCTTGTTTGACATCAGCTGGAGAAGACTCCTGCACAGAAACCAGCTACATCACATCAGTTATTCTGGTTAAGACCATGCTGCAATAATTGTGTTGATTGTGTACATTGTGATTGCAGTTTGGCAGGAAAGAGCTTGCTCTGAACAGCATCCGCTTTAATTTCCTGTCCCTGGTGTGCTTGGCACATGACATCATGTTGTTACTGTCAGTGTTATTGCCACTGCATTTATTCTCTGTACATGGGAAAAAACAGTACAGCACCGTCTTCCACATGCCCTCCTTCTTCCTTTTCCAGAACCTTCTGGGATATAGTGTCCCTTCTCTGTCCTTCACTAACCTTGCCAGGCCAACATTGGCATTCTCAAGAGTCCAAGCAATCATCAGCAGAACCTTTCTAAGGGTATGCTGAAAGAAGGGAGAAAGGCTGGAAGAAATAGGTAAAACAAAGCAAGATAGGACCCTCTTAATTCTACAAATGAATGAGTTATAGCATTCACAAACAATTGTAAGTCAGCATGAGAGCAGTGTATGCTGGAGATAACTTCCACTAAAAGCATTAGAACTCACTCTTCCTGTCCCTACCAAAACACAGAATCCAAGCTGTGTCACCAGGCCCACTGGGAATGGGGAACAGAGACAAACTGCAACAGCAATGAGAACTCCACAAAATTTTTATAATTATAGAGTAATTCAGGTTAGAAGGGACCTCAGGAGGCCTCAGAGTCATCTATGGGATCAGACTCTGTCCCTCAGGGCTGTATCCAGTTAGGTCTTGAAATCCTCACAGGATAGAGGTTCCACAATTTCTCTGGACAATCTGTTCTAATGCTTGATTGTTGGGAATTTCTTCATGGTGAAGAAACTTTTATCAATGTCCAGACTGATACACCTTTTTAAATTTCAATTTGAGTCCCTTATTTTTTGCTCTTCTGCCATGGATCATTTGGACCCTTTTCTTTTCCAGGGTATAGAATCTCAGCCTCTCTAAATGGATCATGAGCAGCAGCTCCTTGATCTCTGAACCTACTCCTCATTAGACAATAAGTAAAATCTGCACCAGATCTTTTTCAGCACCTGCCTTGTAATAGGAGTACAATCAATCTGGACTCCTCCTACTCCTCAAGTACGAAACAGAGAAATATTTACATAAGGTTGGACACTCAATCTCAAAGATTAGTTGGGGATGATGGAGATAAGGGCTCCATCTGCACTAGTGTTAATTGTTCTTTTATAACAGGATATTTCTTGCATGCAGCCATGAAAATGCTTTGTTTCCTCTGTGAATGCAGAGGTTCAGATCCCTTGAAGCTGTGGTATGACAGCCTTGTCAGCTAGCAGTCCACAGCTCACAGCTTCTTAACTCACTCCGGAAAAATGCAGTCTCAGACTAATTAAACAGACAGCTGCAGCCCTTCACAAGTTGCACTAACACATTGCCCTTTGCTGCTTCCAAGGCTATCCAGAAGAATATAGTAATTCACATGGACTTCAGCCTAGTCTGTAGGCATACAGTGAAATTAAACAACCCTTCAGTTTCCAGGTTTTACATAAATAATGATGTGCAATGAAAATGTGACTGGGGACTTTAAAGCCAAAAGAAGGTTTAAGGAAAATAAGAAAAAAAGGGAGTGCACAGGGAATGAAGAAGACAGTCTCTATTTAAAATTATCTTGTGCCATTTTATCTATCAATATTTGCACAGGAATGCTGAATCAGACTAGATTTTATACAACTACTCCCAAAATAGTTGGATATATTCCAGGTATTTATTATGTGCCAAAACTCCTGCCAGCCAGTTGTCAGATGTCCTCAAGGAATCTCCACTACCCTGGCCCTGGGACAAGTTGTGCAGCAAAACTTAGCTGTTAAATGTCTGACTGCTGCTTTCATCTGGTGTTTGAGAGGGACAGTTAAAAGCTGAGCATTCTTTAAAGGAATTTGAGAAAACAGACATTCATCCCTTGGCAGACTGTATCTCAATTTAATGTATCTGACAGACAAATGTATCAGACTGTATCTCAGTTTAATCTATGTGACACACATGGTGTGATAGTAGTTACCCTGGGGAAAACACCAGTAATCTGTGAGTCCCTCTGAGAAATCTTTGTGGTGAGATTGTAGAAGTTTGTAACTATCTGGAGTAGTGAGATCCATATACTATATGTATAAAATATATTTTAAATACAGATTTTTTAAAATAAACATATATTGATTCACCTATCTGTACCTGAAATAAATTACACATAGGAATTCATTGGAGCTACAATTGCCATAATAGCAAAAAAGAGTGCAGTATGTGGCAGGTTAACTGACCTCTGTATTTTATTTCTGCCTGAGAGGGGGCACAACTTGTGCTAATGATGACATTTTCACAGTCTGCAGCATCTAATATTACAGTAAAATGTATCTATGACTCAAACCCTCTGGGACAGTACATAACTTCAGTTTTACAAGAAACGTTTGCCAATGTTTCACTTTCACATTTATCCAGGGATGTATCACTCAGACATCCTGTGTGTGTGATTAAGGGGACCTTTGGCCATCACATCTGCTGACAGCAGAACTGACTGCCTTAGCAATTGTGTAATAGTACAATTTTATTTCCCCTTTTGATTCACTCAAAGTAGGATTAGGGATCAGCATTAAAACTAAGTGCCTGGCTACTGCAAACAGTATTCCCTGAGAAGCTGCCATGATTTTCTTCATTTAAAAGCATATTCTGAAAAAAATGTTTAGACTTCACAGTGCACTTATTCTGGACAGCAATATCTGAAGGTATTTTAGGGCTTTATAACTGCTACCAGGGTTGACATAATTCTTTATAAATTTAAAGAAATACAAAAAAAGTTGTCAGGAATTATTTAGATCAATGAAGTGATTTAATTATAGCAATCATTGTACCTTCATATACAACTGCATTGGTGTGAAAAAAAATCAGGTGTTAGAACTCCCAAGTCAGCCACAAGAAGGATGGAATCCACTCAAATATCCCAGCTTTGCAGTCTGCCCCTACTCAAACCTCTCTTAATCCTTACCCAAAATGGACACAGCTGGAGCAGGCCTCGACAGCTCTTCCATGATACAAGGAGACTGTTTTCCCAGCTCAGAGTGTAACTACACAGAGGAGTTGCTTAAGACACTTTATGTAAGCTTCAGTGGTCCCAGATTTCTGTTTAAAGAGAGTTGCAGCTACATCAGTCTGACTGTGGGCAGGGCTTTGATATCTATTCTGCAATTTTGGCAGATTCCCTGTTACACACACACACACATGGACACGGACACACACACACAGAGCAACACCAGCACTGAAACTCATCTTAAAGTAAGAATGCTCCTCCACAGGCATCAAGCTGGCAGTTTTCCTCCCTTGCAATGCTCTCTGAGAGATGTACAGACACACAGCCTCTTTTCAGATCCCCTTCATTTGTCAGCATAAACAAGAAAATGACCTCTGATAATATTTGCCTCTACTTTTGGAGATGGTTGCTACAGATTCTAATTGCAGTGAGCCTGCTGCTGCTAGCCAGTTAACCCTCATGTCCATGCTTTTGGGGATACACTGGGCTGCTGAGCTGTGCACCTTTCAGATGGAGTGCTATGGAGGTATTTTAGTAACCTTTTCTCACACAGGCCAATGTTGCAGACATAGTCATTGAGAGAATGCTTGTTTAAAGTAAAACTTGCTGTCCTGTGCCAACAGGAGTCCCCCACTGAAGTGGCTGTACAAGTGCTTGGCTGCAAGTCGTGCCACTGTCCTGGTGACCATCCATCCTTGTCGCTGTATTGCTGCACTGGGCAGGTGTCACCAGGCTTCACGTGTCACCAGTTTGCAGTGTTGGCCTCTCTGGGGTGAACCCATGCCTTGCTGCTGCCAAAAATTATTCCCGCCTCCCTGAAGTAAGTGGAAATCATATGGTGAAAAAACACACCCAGGTGAGCTGTGCCAGAGCAGAGCAGCAAAGGCCGTGGCGCGCGGTGTGGTGGAAGCCGTTGCTCGGGGTGTCAGGAATACGAAGGGCAGCACAGCAGAAACAGCTACGTGGGCAGCAGAAGTGTCTCATGCTCTGCTTCCACCTTCTCACACCACCCCTCCCATTGCCAGGGAGTTTTGATGGAACAGTTGTGACTGCAGGAAAAATAAAGAAGGTGAAACTGGGAAGGAGTAAGGGTGGATTTTCATATTAAGGGTCTAGCTGTTTGTGCTCCTTTTTCTCTTAATATCCAAATTGGGTATCAGAAGCTTGTGTGGTCTGGGAATAAATTAAGTAAAATATCCCAGTTCTGGACTGTTTTGTCTGTGACAACTACATAGAAAACTGGTTTAAATATCTTAACTCTGTACAAAACACTGTCGTACACGAGTATTTTTTTGCATCTGCAGGAACAGTTTGTACTGACTATTTGCAAATGTCGTATCTATGTACAACTTGATCCCTTCTGCAACCGCTAAAGCAGCAGAATCTCATGAGAATGCCAGGGACAATGCACCCAGGATGTTAATCATCACATACACATTTAGATATACAAAGGAGATGAGCTGCAGCAGGAGCTACCTGGGGGAATATGTGGAACTGTCAAAAATTCCTATCTGGAGAAGTCGAGTGTCGATTACTTAATTATAAAGATGTGTTGAGGAGATCAGACCTGTTTTCGAGGCAATCTCTGGTCTCAAACCAGCTTTGCTATCTCATCTGTGCTGATGACAAGCTGGGATGTTCCTGGACCACCCAGGGAATTCATTAATTCAGTGTACAGGGTGTGCAGAGGGGCAGAGCCTTGATACCCACCTTCGCCACACTTATAGCTATGGGACAGACTTGAGTTGCACACTTAAAACTTACTCCTGCCACTTCAAGATGTTGTCCTGGTTGTAGGACTTGGAAATCTCCGTTCTTGAAATACTAACTGAAATAATTTTTTCAAATTGAGCACACTTCCATTTCATTCTGGATCATACAACTTCCCCTGAAAAATGGTAATATTTTCCAAAGTAATAAATCAGTGTTAGCTGTTATGCTTTTATTTATCCAAACCTATGAATCAGTTCTACTATTTTAGGGGAATCACTAGCCTCTGTTGCATTTGTAGCAAGACAGCCTTGTAATGAGTTGTAATTAGGTGTAAATTATTATGGCAACCGTTACATTAACTTTAGGCTTTTCTTCATCTAAGTATTAGTAGATTTCACTGTTCATATGTTTTTATGCGCTGGAGCAAAATCAGCCAAAGCTGAAAGGGAAAGCAAAGTGGCCTTACAAAGCCTCTGGATATCACAATCTGTTAATGTCTTTTGCAAAGGTAAATGAGTATTGCCTTGTGGCTCTGTTTCTTCTGCTCTCCATCTTCCTAGAGACACTTTGTCTTTCCAAAGTGCTGTTTTGCCCCATCCCCAAGAATTGTGCAGGCCTGCCCCAGACCTGCCACATGGGACACTGAGCTGCAGAGGTCCTCCAAACTCTGCTAGCCCGTAGTGTTCCGAATCAATAGTTTTAATGCAGACCTTGAGAAAGACAGTGGATCTGCCAATAGTTGCTTCAGGGAGATGTTTCTGTTACCACACTACCATTTGCAATCTCCCTTTCCTGCGATGAGAAGGAAAAGACTGCCCAAGGGATGCATCTCCATGACGGTGTCCACAGCAAGTTTAGCCTATGTTTTATCAAATAAACAGCTCTCTAATTGATGCAGGAGGGCTGAATTGGATGATAATGTGACAGGGCATGTTTTAATACAGAAAAGAGAAGTACAGCCACTCCCAGCAACCCCAACAGTAGAGCTGCAGTAGCTCAGAGGTGCCTTGAAGGGGTGTCCTGCTAGCCAGTGGGTCAGCAGCTGCTGCAATACCACATCTGGTCTCCTCAGGTTAGGGAGGGAGAAAGAGGAAACCATATTACTGAGAAAAGAGGTGTGAAACAGTAAGAGAAGTATTTGGTAATAGCCTGAGGTCAGGGCATCAGTGGGGTTTTCACTTCTGGTTTGGGTTTCTAGGAACAAAGAGCCGTAACACCCTCTGTGTGTAAGTGAATAGTGCCCAGCTGAGTGTGGCTTCACTCCCAACTGAACTCCTGTGAAATACTGATGGATAAATGATATCCAGTTTAATAGCTGGCTGGGAGAGTGGAGTGCAGCACTGTTTAGTTTCAACCAGCAATAACCCTGAGCAAATCAGTACCATCTGCTCTCAGCTCAGAGCTTTCCTGATCAGCATAAAATAAAATAAATGCTAAAGTTTCAGAAAATAACAGCTACCCCCCAGAATTGTCAGGCTGGCACCATATGTCAGTCTTCCCTTCTAGCAATGGCCCCAGAGCTGTGCCCATTATTACTCAGAAGTGACAAGGTCTGGATCTCAGGCCTGAAATGTTCTCACCCACAGCTTTGGTGTTCCAGCAAAAACAGAACATGAATTTTGTCATGCTATTAAATTATGTTCAGCCTTGCTAACCTCTGGTGATGAATGGCTCCATCTGAATATAATGCTGCCAGCCTCTTTGCATCTATATGAAAAATAGTTATAACATGTCTTAAGGACCTGTCAGAGAAAGAGCTACAGCATTTTTATGCAGGATAACTCCCTGAGGAAGCAGGATGAAATGGAACTACCTCAAAGCTTACAGCAGGAAAAAGCATTAGAGACAGTCCAGTGGAAGATGGGTCCCAGAAGGGCTCAGGGACCCACAGCAAACAAAGAGACTTTGTTTCTGTCGCACAGCATACCCGCTGAGGGGTGACAAGCCTGTGGAACTGAATCAGGAGCAAGAACAATGAAATGGCATGGAAGAAACCAATTTCTTATTTTTCAAATAGTAACACCCTCTCCCTTACGAGTAAACAGGAGTTGGAGCCAAACCATGCTGCAGCGACACAGAAACTGTGGTGGCAGTGTTGTGCTGAGATGTGGGCTTGTGGTCAGTGGGAATGGGCAGCATGGAACTCAGCATGGGCTGACCTGCCCTGACAGGAGGCAGGATCATGGAAGCAGCTGGGCACCACATGAACTCAGTGGTATTTTGTGGCTGCTGGTTAGACTGACCACGAGCTGTGTCCTCTCCTGGAGCCCTGGGAAATCACAGTCAGGGTTAAGAGTCCGTAAGAGTTACACGCAAGTTTTCGGGCCTTGAGTTACAAAGATAGGAATAAATTAAATATTGTTTTAATTCATACTTTTCCTTTACAACAACTCATGGTTTCTCCACACCCTGTTGAGGTTTGTGGTCCACCTGCTCAATTAGGTAGTTTGGACATAAAATGGGTCATCTCTTCTTAATACTGGTCCTTGCACAAAAGCAAGTTCAAGGCTTGTTCCCTGACTCTCCCAGAATCTGTCTGCAGGTGGATATTGCTCCTGCCACCAGCTAGGAAACAGAGGGATGTGAGCTGCCATCTCCACATGTGCTTCTGGCTGGCTAGAGCCTGCCCTGGCTGCATGGACCACGTGCCCACAGATCTCCCTGCCAGTGCAGCCTTTCCCATATTGTCATTCCTGGTGTCCTTCACCAAGCCAAGGTGAAATGGTGAGGATGATGCATGTTCCAACTGGGAAGGGAGGAGGAATCTGGAGTGTAAAAGAGTGTTCTTTAATGTGCCGCCCTGCTCAGACACAGTGAGCTGTGTTCAGAGAGGGTATGACATGCTTGTTATTGCAGAATAAATATAATGCAAAGAGTGATTTTCCCCCAGTAGTCCAATTTTAGATCTTTTTCCTGCACTATATGCAGACAGCTTTTAAGTGAGAATGAATATTTGTCTCCATGTGATATGGGGAAAAAAAAAAGTTGATTTTACCTTAATATAATCCCAGTTCCTTGTCAAGGATCAGTTTCAAGCACAGGCACTGGGTTTAGCTGCATGGAGTTTCTGAGTGCCTCCTGATAAATCCCCCCGCCACCGAGCTCAGCACATCAGCAGGGATCCAGTTGGGTTTTACTTCACATCCCGAGAGATGCCCTTTCGAAATACACCTCAAAGATGAACTTCTCATGCAGCATTCTACTGTTTCAGTGATCTGAACCCTAAAGTTACATATAATCCTGACACATCTGACACTCAGAATCTATTACAATCTGCCAGAGTCTGCCAGTTGGATCTGGGGTTGTGTGATAGATGGGAAAATGTGCAGAGGCAGAGATGGCAGAAGGAGGAGCAGCAGCAGAGGTTTGACAGATGATGTGAGGAAAATCACTGCCTTGCAACTATGCAGGATTCTCTTCTATGGGAATGAAAGTGCTTATCCCAAAGCAATCCTGAATGTAAAACCTGGGTATGGAACATTACTTGTTGAGGTTTTGGGAGAGAATTTAGACTACCTTGACTCAATCCTGCAATAAAGTTGCAAAGAATAAGGTCATACCATATCCACTGCACTTTACTGAAGATACTCTTGTGCGTTTTTTGTTTCTGAGAGTTTGTAGACAATACTTAACACTCTTCTAATGCTGAGGCTACATTTATGCTAGTTGAAAAACCCCTGTTCTCTGGCCTGGAGCTCTCCTGGCATGTCCATACAGGCAAACTCTCCACTTGCCAAATCAGAGGCTGCATCCGAACAGCCTGCAAGGACCCAGGCTCCTGCCAGCCCGTGCTTTGGCTGGGCACATTACAGCCTGCCCAGACCATGCCCATGCAGGGATCTTCCTGATGATTTAGTTGCTGATCATGAGCTGGTGCTTGGGCCTCAGTTCTGGCTCCATTTTGCTCTGGGCTTTAGACTAAAGCCCCAGGTGGTGCATGGAGAAGGCTGCTCTGGTTTGAAGGAGGTGGTGAGGGGTGGGGTGCTGTGGGGTGGGCTGCCCCCTCTGTGCTCTGCTGTGCTGGCTGCAGCACGGCCCCTGCTGCCCAGCTGTCCTGACAGTCAGAGGAAAGCTGGCTTTGGAGCACCATCACTGCCCCTAAACCACAGCAGGGATGGCAGAGGTTTCCTGGTACAAATGTGTGCACAGGGAAAATGATTTATGTTAGGAATGATTTCCCAAGGAGGAAGAGGAAGGATGTGCTGGAGCTGAGTGCTTTCTCAATAAAAGCAGAATTGTCCTGAGCTGGACTTCTGGATTTTTACAGGAATTTAGGGAATCATAAGAGAGCATGTGGGCATGATGGTGACAGTATCCCAGCTCAAGTGACTGCACAGACATGCTCCTTCAGCTGGGGCAGATAAGGCACCAAGGGAGCAGCCACAGACTCCAGTGGTTGGGAGGGAGGAAGGAGAAAGAGAAAGCCCATGCAAGGGACTAGATTGTGCAAGGTATTGAAGGTGTCTGTAAAGGAGTCTGGAGTAAGACAGGATGGTATGAGGCAGTGTCAGGTTTCAGGAAAGCCAAAAGAAAAGGGTAGATCAAAGGTAATTACTATTTCATCCCCCAACAAAGCTGTATGATGCTTCCGCTCCTTATCTCTGAGTCAAGCCCTACTTCTCCCCTCCCTGTCCTGCCCCACTGCTGTCTCCCATTTTTGACTTTTCCTCATCTTCCTCCTCCCCTCATCCAGTCCCAATGCACTGTCTCTGTATGTGTTGAGCATTTACTGAATGTGCCAGGCAGTGGCAGCCTGGGGATACATTGGCAAGAGTGGGGTCTGTAGCCTTCACTAGAACCCACCCAAGCCTTATTTCACTGTTGGGCTAATCGTGGTCAGTGTGTGTACCATGGCATGAAACCAGTGCCCTGGAGGAGTATACACAGAATTGGAAGTCACTGTGCCTGTGCAATGACCCCCAGCTTGGATTTCCCAGAGAGCCTTCAAGTTTGCAGAGGCAAGTGTTTGGCAACTTGTGCTGAGCGTGAAAAGGAGCAGGCAGGAGTCAGTTGCAAGGTCTTGACACTTTGGATGTCCTGTGGAGTCATTTGTGAGAGAAGTGGTGGGAATCCATTGTAAAACCATGTGCTCCAGACCTCCACTGGGTTTGAGCAAAGCAGATTTCTTGAAATAACATAAGCTAAAGAACAATGTCAAAACAAATGGGAAGTGTTGAGCATTTTGCAAATCACTTCCACCAGAGTCATCACCCTTGCTGAGTTACTTTAGCAGCTGCATGCACCCAGTCCTTGCTCTCCCAGCTTCTCAGAAAGACCTTACTGATTTTAGAGGTACATGGACAGAAGCCTGCCAAGAGGGTCTTTTTGCCTCGTTTTGCAAACCCAGCTTTCAAAATTAGTGGTAACCACCTTTTAGAGTGTGCAGGAGCTGTGATTAGCACTCCAGCCAGTCAGAGGCTCAGATGAAGGAAGGAAAGCCTTGGGGCCAAGGGGGGCCCATGAATGAACATATTTCCCAAAATGCATCAAGTTTTGTTTTATCATAGCAAGATTGTGAATTGACATACTTCCCCTCCCAGCACAGAGATGTCTCAAAGGCACGCAAAAGGTTTGTGGCAGAAAGTGCTTCTGCTCGGCCATCTGGGCTCCAGTGCTTGAGTGGGGGTTTGGCTAACCCTGAGCATGATGCCATCTGCCAGAGCCATCCATTTCTCCTTTGCTATCTGTGTAATACTCCTTTTATGTACCCACAGCAAATGGCAGACCACCTGCGTGTTTTATCTTTTAAAAAGAACCCCCAACTTGTCTGGCTGTGAAATGCAGGATTAGTTGAGAAAAGTTTTCTTCTGGGCACAGTGTTATTTTTTAATGTCCAGAGCTGAAGTCATACACAGACCCACACCTGTATTTAAATTATGCTGAGGGCATGGATTGCTCGTGCAAGAGCACATGTGACTGATTGTGCATTTCTTTATAAGCTCAATGTTTGTTTTACTGCAGTGCCAAAAACCCACAGTCAAGTTTAGGATGCAATTGTGCTAGGTGCTGTATGGATGTGATGACGGAAAGCCATTTTACATTGAAATACAGCTTGAAATCCGAGGACTGTCTGTAGCTACGAGTGCCAGTGATTATTTCCACTTGGTTCAAATTATTTTGCCTCTCTTTTGAGAATATCTCTCTTTATATTGCAGTGCCAGTCTCATCTCAGATTTTCCAGGCTCCAGAAGGAGATGAAGTGTGTTATTTGTCATGCTGAAGGGAACATGAACTTCATTTCAGCCAAAAGGGCTATTCCAAGGAAATGACACCACCAATACACTCTTTGCTGCAGAGCAAGCAAACTCACAGTGCTACTTAAAATTAAGAGTGAAGCATCTCAAATCACCCAGATTCCTAAGACGGGAGAAACAGCCAAGTCCTGGTTTCTTGCACATGTTTTGCCTGGATCTGTGAGTGAGGACTGTTTTTTAGAGTGTTTCCTCTAGAGCTAGACAGTTTTGTTTGAAAAAAAATTATCAGTGCTTCCAGACATAAATCTTACATTCATCACAGCTATTTACTGATTCACTTCGTGTGATCGATGGGATAGAAAATGGTGAATGGAGAGCACTCCACAATTGGAGTGCACTCCACAACTGGTCAAGGTGACTGCAAAATACTTAACATTCTATTGCAATCAAAGTGTTTGGGAACATCCCTTATTTTGCCCTTGTATTTGTTTTTTCTCCCATCCCTTGTGGAGTGTTTCATGGGAGTCTCTGTCTGGGCCTTGACCATGGCTTTGGCAGATCTGATTGTAGTACAGCTTCTCCAGCTATGGGCTTGAATGCCAGTAGAATACATATAAATTTTGGATTTTTTTCAAGGGAAGGAAAGAAACTAATGATAGCTACAATTGTAATTCAGTGTTCCTAGTAATTGGTGCAAAACCATTATATTCTGTGTCTCTTTAAATGGTAGTAATTGTACACATGGACAATTTGTGTTTATTAAAATGACCTTATCAGGAGAGCAGCTTAAGCACACTTCAGCCATGTGAGCAGAACCATCAGGGTCATGATGAGGCTGTCTTTGGGGAAATACTTCAACCATTCAGAGAAGTCTGCCAAGGAAATTTCACAGCTCTGGAATTGTTTTCCAGCTGCTCATCTGCCTACTCATGTTATTTGTCTTTCTCTCTGCAGTCCATTGCCCCGTACTACCACTTTGTGTCCCTGCCTGCCCAGTGCTTTCCAGAAGTCAGACAACTTCATGGTGAGGGAAGATTCTGTGCCTGCAAGGGAATGGCACCACTGAGCAAGCCCCAGTGAGTAGTTAGGATATTGTGCAGTCAAGGAGCTGAACTGCCTCTGCCTGCTGAGGAGATGTTATGATATGATGTAATTCCCCTTGCCTTGCTGCTTACTTATGAAGCTGTGTTTTGAATCCTGTGGTTTAGACCAAAGACCATGTTTTCTAGAGACAGTTGACTTAGCAAGTAACAAGAAGCTTGGCAAGCTACCAGGAGAAGTTGAACAAAAAGGTGATTTTCATTCTCCAAAGGCTGCTGAGCTCACTGCTGATAAGGTGCCAAGCACTTCCTAGCTCATAGATCTGAACTCCAAATTCACAGGCCTCCTGAGGAATTTAGGAGCCACTGTTAAGCCTATTAAATCCCCCTGATGTTTCTAACAACAGCTTAGATTTTATCACTAATAAAATAAAACTCACGGTTCCTCTGGATTTAGTCCATCTTATCTCAACAGCTGAAAGAGAGCTTGGCTAAAAGGATAAAGACTTTTTTTTTTTCATTCTATCAATGTATTAAGCTATTCTCCTTGCTTCAGTCCAAAATCAGAGAGTGCTCGGTGTTACTCTTGAGTCCCTGTTTTGGAGTGATTCAGAGAGATACTGCTGTGGCACTGTGGAACTCCTGTCCTGGAGCAGGGGCAGCAGAACTTGTGCAATGAGGTGCTCGGCCACCCTCTGGGTGTGTTCGTGTGAGTGGTGCTGCTGGCTCAGGTTAACTGAGGAGGGGACAGGCTCCTCTTCAACTGCCTGTTCCCTAGCTGGGAGCTGAGGGATAGAGCAGGAGCCTACAAGAGATGCCATAGGAACAGAGTCACAGTACGGATGAGGTTTGAAGGTGCCTCTGGGATAAGTCGGTCCAGCCCCCCTGCTCAGCACGGGGTCAGCTCCATCAGGCTGCCTAGCGCTGTGTCGTTCACACTTCAAAACTTTTCCAACAATAGAAGACCCACACGCTCTCTGGACAACCTGCACTGTTTGTGCATCTTCAGAGTAAAAAACAGTTGGATTTTTTTTATGTTTAAGTGTGATTTCCTGCATTTCAGTTTGTGTCCATTTACTCTTCCCCTGTGACAGGCCACTACAAAGATGAGTCTGTCTCTGGTATCTCTTTATACACACTGATAAGATCTCCCTGAGCCTTCTCTTCCTCTGCTGAAAATTCCCATCTTTTTCAGATTCTCCTCATGTGTCAGATCCTCCAGTTCCTTAATCTTTTTTGTGGCCCTTTGCTAGGCTGACTCCAGTATGTCCAGTATGTCCATGCCAGTCTTGTACAGGCAAGCGCAGAGTGAGACGCAAGACACCAGTGCTGAGCAGAGGGGGAGGATCACCTCCCTCAATCTGTTGCTGATGCTCTGCCTAATGCAGTCCAGGAGGCCGGTGGCCTCCTTTGCTGCAAAGACACATTGCTGGCCCATGGCCAGGATTCCACCAGGATCCCCAAGCTCTTTTCTGTAAAGATACCTTCCAGACAGTTGACCCCCAGCCTGCTCTGCTGCCTAAAGATATTCCTGCTGTGGTGATGGACTTGGTGTCTCATGAAGTTCCTGTCCACCTATTTCTCCAGCCTGTGCAGGTCCCTCTGAATGTCAGCAAAATGTCCTGAAGCATCATTCACTTTTCCCAGACTGCTGACAGTGCACTCTTTCCCATCGTCCAGGGCATGAATGAAAGTGTTTGGCAGTATTGACCTCTGGGGTAATCAGCTAGTGAATAGCCTATGTTTGGACTTTGTGCCACCGATCCACACCTCACTGTGCATTTATCTGTCCATACTTCACTGGTTTGTCTAGAAGAGTTTTGGGAGACAGTATCTAAAACCTTGGTAGCATCAAGACAAAAAATGTCCACTTTGCCTTGTTCTTTACTGATGAGATTTGCCTTCAAGAACCACAGGCACCAGAGACCTGTGGCAAGTACTCTTCCTGATCTGGTCTGTGGCAGACACCAATCACAGCATTGCTCACATTGGTCAGCCCTCTAATCCTCACCCATAAACTCTCAGCTGGCTCATTGTACACCCCAGGCACAGCTCTATTCAGTGTCCCTGCTCTTGCACATGAAGGGCAAACCGTCTCCCTGCTTTTCCAGCCTGTCCTTCCTGGAGAGCCAGTATCATCCATGGCAGCACTTCAGGTGGTGAGCTGTCATACCATGTCTCACAAATCCTCCTGTGTTATTCCTCCAGGCACCTCAGAGAGGCAGTCAGTCCTGCTGGTTTCCCAGAAAAGGTGGGAAGCAAATTCCCATAATGCTGCCCTCTCAGTGCTCCCTTATTTCTCTGCATCATTTGTATTACACACTGTATTTGCTGCAGGTTACATGCTGCTGATTGTGAGGTGAGGTGAGGTCTAGGCCTCTTTAAAGACAGCTCAGATTTCCTCAGGCTCAAGATTAAATTTCAAATTCCCTGTCCCCTTAGTCACAGAGACTGGAGTGGAAGGAGGCTGTGGCATAACCCACAGGTCTCATCCCAGTGCCATCTTCTGCTGGGAACTGCTCTGCCTGCAGACCACATTTGCAAAGGCCTGGAGTTATTTCTGACTATGTGTGGCTTCACTGTAATAAACTTCTGTAATGTGATCATCTCTGATTAATGCTCTTGGATTGCCTACCTCATTCTTGGAAGACATTTTGGCACACTGGTATAGGGGTACCTGAAACTGTCTGAAGTTTTGTGACATGTACAGAATGAGGGATGCTCCTGCTGGAAACCAAGTATGCTTTTTGGTAGATAGAAGATGGAGGAGCTGGATTGTTCCACTGCTCTGCCTTTGGCTTCCTGGTCATGACACTCCTTTACAAGATCAGCGGAAGATAGTAGCAACTTCCTAGGCCTCCACATACGTTGTGGAAAAGTATTTATTGAAACAATAATGAGGAGCAATGTGGGATAAGAGTCTAAGAGGAAAATAACCTGTTATGGGTTGGTAAAGTGCAGGAAATAGAACCTCAAGCAGCTGAGGAAGGATGAGTTTCAACAACAATAGGCACCCTGCCTTGAGGTCAGTTTGAGTCAGAAAAAAAGTGCTCCCTAGCAAGATGGGATGAAGGATAAAAAAAAGCTGTTTAAATAAAATTATAAAATATATAAAATAATTGTTATAGAATAATTGTTGAAATGTGTTTTAGAATAACTTTTTAGCTGACAAGACATGGAGCAGAAATTCGAGGGTTGGCGAATGAGATAATTCTTCCTTCAGGAGAACTCCTTGTAAAAGCTTCAGAGAAAAATATATGAAATGTAACTCATGGGATTCTCTGAAAAAAAGGTGGTTTTCCATAAGAGGGTTCAGCTTTTATAATTTTATTTTCCCATGCTTTGAAGGTTCTAACCAGTGCTCATTGCAGACAGGTCACTGAAGAGATGTGGGAGCACAACAATGGGCTCCACAACCTGTAGCTCTCATAATGGTTTTCTCCTGATTTCCATCCCCAAGAAACATGATGTTTCTGTTCAGTTTTTACTCCCATGGCTTCCCAAGTCAGTGGAACACTTTGAGGGAATTGCTGCTGCAGACCTTCTGAATGGGGGTGTATGCTATGAACCCAGTGTTTCATGGGAACGTCTTGGATATGGGTACAAGATGCATTACTGCACAAAAACAGTGTGACTTTGAAGTGTATCAGCTGCTTCTGGGTTACTGTTTATGCCTATAGTCAGCAGTAAAAACAGTAAATTTTGAGAGTTCTCAGGCTCGGTGTCCTTGGAAATGTGAAGCATTAATGTATTATGGAAGTCAGCACTTGTCCTGTCAGGTGAAAAACAGAAACTGAAATTCATTCCTGACCTCTTCTGAGCTATTTTACCGGGTGTATGTGGAAAATCACCTTTACTTCACATTGTTTCCTGTTTGTCATCTCATTGAGGCTTACTGCATGTTATCAGCACATCTGCTGAGAGAGGACACAAAGCTGCTTTTGCAGCAACCAGAGTACAACAACCTGTATTTGGGGATCAAGGGCCTTCATTCTACATCTGTATTTAAGAGAGGTAAACACAAAGTGAGCAAATACCAGTTGGTGTCTGGTCTGTAGAGCAGAATGTTTCACCTGCATCTGGTCTGAGACTGATGGATAGTGGGTATCAGTACAGTCACTGTAGACCAACAGATATATTTTGAATCTCCATAATCTGTCAGAGAGAAAGCCCAGTTGAGGACCATAAAAAATAATGTAATTCAGTGAAACTGGATGCACATATTTAATGACAGCACTATTAAAAAAAAATCCCTCTCTTTTTGCCTTCTGTTCACTTCCATCCCCTCTCCATCCTCTTCCCAAAAATCTGCCAAAGCATCGCCAGTTTTCCATGTGAAATGTTTCCACCAGGAAACCAAATACTAGCTGTCACAGTTTATGTGTTACAAGCTCATCTCCACCTGTTGGTTTAACCAGCATGAGAAAAGTCCCTGTTCATGTGGCAAAGTTGCAGGGAAGATTGTCTCAGGTAAACTTTCCCCAAACCTACTGTAAAATTCATTTGAAAGGGGTGCATACATTGCATTCTGAGTAGGATTTGACCAACATAAAACACAGAAGCAGCCATAACTGATCAAGATGAATCTCAATAATGGTTTTCAAACAATACATTGTGATCAGATCAATTCATGCAAATGGAAGCAGAATCTTGGGGACTACAGGAGAGTTTTAATCTTGGGATTTACATATTTCCTAGTATTTCTTCCCTAGTTAGAAAGGGAAAAAAACAGAGTCACAAAGGACAACAGAAAACCACACTTTCTTTTGGGATTTTGTTTTGCTTTTATTTTTAGAAGCCTGACCGACCTCAAATGTTTTAGAAAAAATGTTTACATGAATATTTTAGGAGCACTGCTTTTTGCTACTGTCAAATCCAGTTGTGCTTCAGGAACTGCAGAGTCATAGGGACCTCTTGCTCTAAAGGAGTAGAGCAGGATTTCATTCCTAGTCTGAGGAACTGGATAACTTATTCTAGCAGCAGTTGGGTAAACAACACAGGTGATACATAAAGATTATCACAGGCAGGAATGACATGTGGTAAGGCTCTACTAGAGTGTTTGCTAGATTCCAGTGTTTCCAAGTCTGTTACATTTACATATGGATTATACACTTTTGTGTCCATGCAATGTATTCACATGAACACATGTGTATTTAGAGACACACACACTGCTGTCTGCTGTGTTTCTTCTATCTAATATGGATATTTTCTTTGTCTCTGTGCTCCTGGGAGAAGCAACCCATCTGAGAGGAGCTGGTGTTGTTACAGTTTGAATACATGAATTTTTTTGTTTATGTCAAGGCAGTAGGGAACTTTTGCCAAATTTCCTTTCCTCTGCTGACCTGTCAGCTGGATACCTTTTTTGAAAGCTGTGATGCAGCAATTTAACCATCAAGTTATTTACACACAATTGCTAGTATTGAACTGATGAGCTTTAAAGGACTATCAGGATGCCTATAAAAGCACATGCACTGAAATTCAGTTGATTTTGTAAGCTCTCTTGGGCAATCCTTTATGATTAGTGTAAACTCAGCTCACTTCTGATAAAGCCTTACCATCCTTTTGGTCCTAAGGAGATCACCCAGACCTTCAATGCTGCAGAAAGGGTACAGTCTGTGCTACTTGTAGTTAGAGCTGCTGGATGTAGCTGTTTGAGCCTGAAAAATCAACTTATGAGACCAAAAGAGTAGGGTGGCAATTACATCATGATGGCTGCATGGCAGTCTAGGTTGACCATTGGATGCTGTAGCTGTACAGAATACAGTTTTGCACAGTTTTCAACAGCAAACCCATTTAGAAAATACTTCATTTTCAACTGATGTTACTTCGAAGATGGTCATGAACACTTTTTTCAATCCCTGCCACTGTCCCAGGTGAAATCTGTCCCCCAACATGAACAGAGCTTTTACCTACAGCAGTAGCAAAAGCTGTATGAAAGTAGATGCAGAAGCAGTTCAAGATCCAAGTTCCATGAGGGCTCAAGGACTCACTTGCATTAAGCCAGTTTTGGAACAAAGGTCCTGCAAGACTCCCTTGAAGACTACACACACAGGATTGTTTTACTTCATACACCTAAGTAGCCTCTTAAAGCCAAAAGACTTGCACAGGCTTAAGAGCACCATATACACACATGATCTGCTAGTCTAGGACCATACAGGGGCTTGGTAACTTGATTATGTATTCACACTTGATATAAACATTCAGGAAATCAGACACCTTCTGATCAAGGTCATTTTTCCCAGAGTAGGAGTGTGTCATACAATCTCTTCCCTGACCTTAGAAAGCTGAGTATAGCTCAGTACCAAAGGAGTCTGGCTTCTGACCCTGGTCTTGAGGGCTTCTTGAAGCAGGGGCCTGAATGTGGCCCCTGATTTCTAATTCTCAAAAGAGAAATGTTTCAAAATACTTTTAAATCAAATTTTGCTATTTTTCTGTTCATGCACACTGAAATGGCTGAATCCAAAGCCATATACAGGCATGCACATATCCCTCATTATGTTTTCAAATAAATGTAATTTAAAAGTATGCATATGGAAAGGCTGGAGAATAATGCATAAAAGTCATTACGTAATAATTTAATCCAGTGATACATCATCGATTGTAGCACATAGAGCAAAGTGCTTGGGTTTTCAATTAATATAACTGAGATAAAATACCTAAGAGCAGTGCTCTTAACATTTGATCAGTGCCACATTTTGAGTTTCTGGAGAAGCCTTAAAGGTTTGTGCTATATTTCATCCTTCCAAGCTCTGCATTCAAAAGCTCAGTCCCACAAAACATTACCTGGTGCCAAGGAAAGGCACTCATTTTTAAAATCACATTCTGATATAAGCTGTGCAGAAGCCTCAGTCAGAATCTTCTTTGCAGACAAAATCATTGTCTTCAAGAATGGCATAAATCAAATGAAGTCTTTTTGAAGGAGAGGAGAGGAGAGGAGAGGAGAGGAGAGGAGAGGAGAGGAGAGGAGAGGAGAGGAGAGGAGAGGGAATTTATAAGCCCCGGATTAGAACATGGCCACCAAGAGAGCAAATGGAAAGAAATCCAGCCAGGCAGGGCAGAAGGTGAGGTAAAAGATCATAAAGATAATTTTCAACCCACAATAACATAGGTTGATAAGCAGAGAAACAAAACCAAAACCAAACCAAAACATAACAAACAAAACACACACACACACACAAAACCCCCCAACAAATAAAAAAACAAAACAACAAAGAAAAACAAACCCAAAAACCCAAGGAGATTTAGCATCCCCTGGAGGGATCTCATGGGCTGAGTCAAAATATCTGGAGGAGACAGGGACTGGAGGAATAATAGCTTCTGGATGAAGGGATACCTGGTTTAAGGCAGTTACTGGGCACTGGGCCAGTGAGGAAACCCTTCTCTGGACCTTGTGTGCACTGTCAGGCCAGCATCGACCTGGCTGCACAGGGAAGGATGATGGAATAGCTGCAAGGGACGGGCTCCTTCTCCACACCCTGAGCTGGCCTGGGAAGAGAGCTTTGAGAACAGCACCAAAGTGCAAATAAGCAAACCTGGTCTGCATCCTGGGAAGGGCTAAAAAAAGGGGATTGTGGTGAACACCTGCTGCAGCTGTGGAGTGACTCCTGCCCAAAACTGGAAGAAACATAGGAGAAGCAGAGCAGAAATATCACTTTGGTGAGACCCTTAACAGGAAGGCTGAGTCCCTGGCACTAGAACTGAACAGAGTCATGTGAAATGACAGTGGGAGGATGTGTGTGAGAGCATCATTTCTGGTGAAATACTGGGGCAAAGAGTTCACTAGGAGCTGGAGTCTGAGCTGCTGAGAACTGATAGCAAGCCATGTGCTGGCTGGAAACAACAAACTGTCCTACAAGCAGCTGTAGTGACTCCTTAGATGACACAGTCCTTGCCCTAAAATGCTGTCCTTCATGGATTAGAAGAGAAAAATACATATGTAGAAATTCTAAAAATACCTCTGCCTCCCTCATGCCTGCCTGACAAAAGGACATCTCCAGCAGGTGCACCTACGCAGCAGGCACAGGTCTTGCAGCAAGACTCTGTGCTTGCAGTGTTCATCCTCACACAGCAAGAGACGGTTAAAAATAGCTTGTACTACACAAACCTCTTAAAACAAGTCAAGGAGGACTTACAAAACCATCTCAGGTGTCTTTTTAAAATATGCAGCTGTGTATGCCTTGTTTTTCTGTCTTTAAACACGTCAAGAAGTGATTGGTGGACATAATTTGTAGTGTGGCTATAAGATACAAAACAAAGCATCAGATGCCCCCCAAAACCATGATTTTAAACTCTGCTTCTAAGGTTGGTTCTGATGAAAGAGTAGAGATTTTTTATTTTGTTTTTATTTTATTTATAGACTTTACCAAATTTATTGCCATTATGTAGTCAATAAAATCAAGACAGGGTTCTGAGGCAGTTCACATGTAATAGATGTTGGGATCTTTTCAAACACAGTATAAAATCCTTTGAAGAATAACTCCTGGATTTCACAGAATTGCATTGCAGAAGTAACTATTGCACCCTGCTAAAGAAATCCAAAACAAGGAATGGGATGAACATATATATTTATGAAGATTTAATAGTCTGAGCTGGGAAAGGAAATACTGCTGCATTTGCACATAGAGCTGTAATGAAAGAATAAAGAAGCAAGAAGCCTGTAGAAGCAGCTCGCATTTCTCACTACCAGACTCTTTATGTCTGTGCCCTTTGAAAGAGGAGTTTCAAGTAATACTGATGACATCTGGTTTGTTCTCATTCCTGAAACATCTTGCCTGTAACAGCACAGAATAATCAGAAATTCCTTGTGCTCTTGGCTGCTTGCTTTTAAATTAGCTTTCCAAGTCAAAATAGAGTTAAACACAGTCACATAGACTGGCAGATTTTTAGTTTTTTGCTCTTCAGTCTAAAATTCTTCAAAGTCTTAGTCTTCTCAAAGGAATAATTAAAAAGAAAAAGTGAGCTTGAAGTGCTAGCAGAGATAGTCCTTGCAGAGGAGAAAGGTCCTGTGTCTGGACTGCTTGTGCAAATCTAGTTCTAAGGTTAGTTTTTAGTCCCAGGAAACCTTGGGATCTTATCACACCAGAAATGGGTCCATCCAGGTTAAGCTGCTGTGCATAGAAAGGACAGGATCAAGCATCTCACAGGACTGCTGACAGCTTTGAACTGGGCAGAATGAGAAGCTTTCATGCCTGAGCTATCAGCTGGGAGTCCTTTAGCAGCTCTGGATTCACACCAGGCTGAAGGTGAAATGTGATGGGCAAATGTGCAGTGGCTGTACCCTCATACTTGTAGACTTTCTCCTCATACTCACACATATATATATATATATATGTATGCTTATGTTTGTTTGTATAAATACATTGCATTTCTTCATAATTACATTGTTTACACATTGTTTACATGTAATGTATAGTCTGCAGTGTATATGCCTTTTATCTACAGCTCTCCCTATGAGCACGTGTCTCTGTATACACACACACACATAAGCACAGCATTATTTCCTTTTCCAGTTGTACTGGAGTTTCCATGGTCTCACAGGAAGGACACAGTAATGCAGCCAGACATTGTGTGTGCTGTGCAGAACTGCACAAAATCTTCTCAAGAAATGCTTGTTTACAATTTGCCAGGTAAAATATTATGTACAAAAGCTGCAAGTACCAACAGACACAGATTTGGCAGCCCAAGGTTGAAGCAGGTGATAATGACACAGCTTTCTCTTAAAGCAACTCCTGACACATGAGATGCTTCAAAGATTAGAGCGTCACATCGTTTTTAATGAAATGAGACGGGAGCATGATGCAACCCACACTGACAAGAGATGAAGCAAAGGAGTGGGTGTTCCCTGGCTACTGGCAGTGGGGACTGCACTGATGGTTGGTGCCATGTGCTGGAGCAGGAGCTCAGCATACACAGCCAGATTTGCCAGCCAGCTCTGGGTGCTGTTGCTGCCTGCTAGATCTGATGTCTGGTGAGATTCCCATCAAAAATTGCAGTTGGCAGGATTCCTCCAGATGAGTGGAGATGACCCTCATGCCAGTTAATGGCCCTCAGCAGGGAGGTTCCAGGCAGCCCTTCGTCCCAGCTCCACAGCACAGGTGGCTTCCTGCAAATTTACCAGTCACTATTCCCTCTGCAATTCCACTACATAGGCTTGGAGGTTACAATAGTGTTCACAAACACAAATTAGGAATAGGATTCTATAGTTTATATCTGATATGTTTTAAATACACAATAAAAGTCTGTTCTGTTGCTCAGGTACACACTGAGAGTCACAGAGCCAGCAGCTGTGACACAGCAGGTACCACAAGCACTGGATCTCCCCAGGAGGGATGAGGAGTCCATTGGCTGTCCTACAGTCACTAGCACAAACTGTGCTCCTGCATAACATTCACCAACATGTTGAACATTGTACAGTATGAAAACATACAGAATTCAAACTTTTAATTTCAGACTTGCATAGGTCTGAGCTGCATGATTGCCTCTAACCATCAGGAAGAACAATGAAGGTAATTTCCTTGAGTTTTTACCTAATTCTCTCAAATTAGTCCTTGATTCAGTTCCAGTATCTACAGTTGAATTTAAGGATATCCTTCAGAGAAATATTGATTGGAAACTTCTCCAGGGATGGAAAATGTATGACAAACATGACCTTCATTGGTGAAAATATTATTTCTTTCTTAAACCTATCTATCAACTCTAAATGCAGAAAGTTGTTTTATCTTTATCTGTAACATCAAAACCCTTATACAGGGTCTTGTAGACCATTTAGAGAAGAAGGTAGGTAGACTTTGGATTTCCTGTAAGAGGTTCTTCAGGCCTTCAGACAGTATTGGTCTGTGCAGAAATTTCTCTGATTTTTTATATCTCTCTTGGAATGTGAAGTCCAGGAATGGACAGCACATTCCAGCTGCACCCATGCCACATGCAGAACCAGCAAACCTTACAGAGGTTCTGCTCAGTGACAAGCAGGGGACTGCATTCAAGAACAGCATTGACCTCAACATCACTTAACAATTTCATTACAACTGATTATCTATTAGTAAATCCTAATCTCTTCCAGAATTACTGCTCTGCCAGACAGAGCACCTTATTAGGCAAACATGACTTGTGTTTTTTCATTCCTAGATACGTTGTGTTGTATTTTACCAAACTGGAATACCTATTATTTTCTTGTGCCAGTATTTTAACTAATTCCCCCAACATTGTCAAGAACAACTGTTTTCTTCCGGATCTCTCCTGAAAAGTCAAAGATCAAGTGTCAATTTTGTCTTCTCTTTTATCTCAGTCTGAATACAAGTTAAGATTAAGCAAGCTTCCTTACACAAATCTAATTGTATTTCTCTAATATCATGTTTATCAACAAAACTTCTCAAACTAATCTAAAATTACTTGTAAAATTAAAATGTAATATATTTAATAAACCTTGCTTGTACAACACTAATTCTATTACCTTCCCGTAATTATTTATTAGTGGATCACTCCTTCAGTTCTTCCAATATTGTTGGAGACTGACTGGTTGGTAATTAGGGGACCTGATGCACCAAGCATCTAAAGAACTAAGCTCTCACCCAAAGCTCAGACAAGGCACTGCTGAGATTTGAGAAGTGGCACAACTCACACCACATGTGTCAATATTCTGAAAAAGAGTGTGAAGAAAAAAAGTGTGAACTTTTTAAGGTCTAGCAAAGCTTGTCTGATGCAGCAGGGCAGAACCACAATTTCCTCTGCAGTGGACAGCAGGAAGGCACCATGGGCTCATTCTTGCCAACCCACACTGCCCACAACCCAGAATTCTATTCCAGCTCTCCTCCCCATGAAATGCAGCTTTATCCTCCCTCCCTTGCAGATGCCCAAACCAAGGATCCCATGGCCTGAGGTTTCCAAAATCACTGGTTACAACCTACATACCCTAGGGTTTTTTCACTGGCAGCCATTCTGGCTAGACTACTGGTCAGCCTGGTAGTGTGGCCACCCACAACCACCATAGCCATTCCTTGTTTTCTCCTACATCCCATAGCCCAGCAGCCTCCACTAAAGTTGTAGGCAGAAAACAGGCTCCTAGCCTTCCACATGGCCCAGCAAAGAGGCCCCCCATGTTCCCACCGCATCCTGGTGGCCTCCCCAGCTTGTGAGACCAGACCCCTGGCATTGGTCTTGCATGTTCAGAGCTCCTACTGACCAGACTGGGCTGCAGGGGGTATTCCCACTGTGGGCACACTGCTTTGCACATGTCAATGACTACAGTCAAATGCCAAGAACCCCAGAACAACTGAGACACTAATTTTTTCTGGCATTGCTTGTTCATACCCAGAATGGGTGTGGAAATAAATCAGCAATGGTGGGATGGTGTTGATGTCTCCACTGTGTGTGAGAGGAGTGGTTCCATGGTGATGAGAGGCACAGACTGTGGGCTAATGCTCCTTCCTGCTCCCAGGGCAAAGAGCACAGGGCTGAGCAAAGCCCCATGTCTGCCCCATGTCTGCCCACTCTGGGTCTCCCTGGCAGAGGAGTTCCGTGGGCAGGCTCCATCTGCCACCCAGGCTGCGCTAGGCAGCCCAACATATCCGAGGGTGCGTGGAGGAGCAATGCCATGAGCTGAGGCTGCTCCAACATCTGCATCCCCTGAGCAAACAGGAGCAGCCTGTGGTGGCACTGCACATGGGCATGGAGACAGCGGGACGGGAGGCAAGGACATGGCTCACTGCAGGACCTGCTGATGAAAGGCAATTTCCACCCATTTTGCTGTCTTTCTGTCTCTCTGTAGCCATACATACCTAAAAGACAATAAGCAAAACACACATATATATTTAGACATATAAAAACACATACCCATATTCATACATAAAAACAAGCACACCCACTTTCTTCACAAACATACACACATGTCCTTTCCCATAATATCATGGAAATTCTGTCTGCAGTTTTCTGGAGCCCTCACAATTAAATCATGCAGGAAGGGCATAGCATAAAGCTATAGTCAGAAAGCAATTTACCTTTTCAGCTATTCTTTGATAAATTGACTGGTGTTTGCTTAAAGGTAATTGTCATTTTTTGACCCTAACTGGCAACTGATCCCACATAGCCACTCACTCAATCCCTCAGGTGGGATGGAGAAGAGAACTGGAAGAGTAAAACTGAGGAAATTCATGGGTTGAGATATAGACAGTTAATAGGTAAAGCAAAGGTCCTGTGCACTCAAACAAAACAAAGCAAGGAATTAATTCACCTCTTCCCATGGGCAAGCAGGTGCTCATCCATCCCCATCATGCATTATAGTAATTAGGGAAGGAAAACAGCATCACTCTTAACATGCCCCTTTCCTTCTTCTTCCGCCAGCTCTATGTGGTGAGCATGATGCCAGGTAGTCTGGAATATCCCTTGAATCTGCTGGGGTCAGCTGTCCTGGCTGCATCCCATCAGAGCCTCTTGTGTCCCCCCAGCCTTCTCGCTGGAGTGGGGGGGGGCAGAACAGGCCTTGACTCTGTGTAAGCGTTGCTCAGCAATAACAAAAACATCCTCAAATTATCAACACTGTTTTCAGGACAAATCCAAAATATAAACTCATACCAGCTGCTCTGAAGAAAATTAACTCTACCCCACTCAAAACCAGCACAGTAAGGCTACACCTATTTGCCAAAGAATTAGCCGCAGAAGTGTTGTGAGAAGGTGGAGTCAGAGAGGAGAATAATAGAAAACTCCCCTCTTCATATTGCTATGATGCCAAGGAGAATGTTTTCTACCCCACTGCCTTTAGTCTGCTTTTAAGAAGTTCTTGGAGCTCAAATAATACTTCTGTGATCTGTACTAGTGTGTGAAGGCACCTTGAAGTGCTCTTCTTTAGAGGCTTCATGCATTTAACTGGAGGGGCGTCCAGGACAGCTTCCAGGTACAGGGGGTGGATGCTCTCTGAGGGCGTCCCTTAGGACTGAGTGTCCTTGGGTCTGCTCTGACTCTGCAACTCTCCAGGCCTGAAATAGAAATACAGTCACAGTCCAGAGCAAAAGCAGTCAAATTTGTATAAGCTGCCAAAAAAATCATCAGCCTGGGTTGTTCCAATGAGCAGGCTGGTGTGGGAGCCCATGCAGGCAGTAGTGCTGCAAAAGTCTCAGGAAAAGTAATTAGCTTGTGATTTTTCTGGGATAATGTCTCTTTGAACTAGAGCTCATTTCCTGAAGAAACTGCCTTCCCTGGGGCCTGGCAAGGAGGAAGAGGTGACCAGATAAACCCTTCACCTGCACAGCACAGCATGGAAATGCTGGGACAGGATGCCATGGTCCTTGCCTGAAAGGTCTAATCAGGCCACTGGTGATGACAGACCAGAGCCTCAGCAGGTTCATGCCAGGAGTCAAGCTAAGGAATGTCATGTAGAGGCTGTCCACAGTGTTCAGGCATGGTCTTGGCATGGGCATCCCTGGAGCAGGGAAGCTCTTGTGAGAGGTTTGTGATGTTGGAGCTGAGCTACAGGGTCATTCCTAATGAAGGCCACTCCTTGGCCTATGGTGAGAACAGTGAGGGCTGCATGTGCATTGGAAAT
Organism: Anomalospiza imberbis; assembly: GCF_031753505.1. Classification (NCBI taxonomy): domain Eukaryota; kingdom Metazoa; phylum Chordata; class Aves; order Passeriformes; family Viduidae; genus Anomalospiza; species Anomalospiza imberbis. Next base: position 13,591,677 of record NC_089685.1, read on the forward strand.
GGGCTTTATGTTCACTTTACATAATGAAATGTTGTGATCTTTTTGGTTTCCATTTTCTAGATACTTGCCTTGTCCGTGTCTTTCTCTAACACTCTAGGCATCTTTCTCCAGATAAGCTCTGATGTTGCCTGGGCATTTAATGGGGCTGTGCAGCCCCAGGAAAGACCCTTCTGGCCAATTTTTCCAACAGGTTGCAGTGGATGAGACAGGGCTGCCAGCCCACCAGGGACACTTCCACCACTGCCTGCTCAGTGCCACACAGATCAACCCAAGCTTCTACACATTGCAGCCAGGCTGGCAAAGCTTGTCCTTTACTCTGCTGCCCCCAGAAAAATGTGATGGAGGGCATTTGGCCAAGACCTCTTCACCCCAATAACCCTTCTGCTGTTTTGTCTGTACTAACAGGTGGCTTTGCTGGATATAATGCTCAGGGTAAAACACAGTTCCACCAACCCTGCCATGTATGGGAGTGACCTGGGCCACAAGCAGAGGCAGCCCCTTGTGCTCCCCCCTCTTCCCATGGGGGAGCTCAGCTGTCTCCCTCCTGTGCTGCTTCCCCTGCCATAACCCAGTCCAACTCCTGCATCCAGCATTTTGTGGAAGAAACTGTCTCCTTTGATCTGCTGATCTTTGATCATCTAATATAACTAAAGATCCTGAATTAATGCTGCTGTCTCACAAGGAGCCAAAGTTCCAGATATTCTGTTTGGTGTGCTGTTGAGATCTCTGATAACAGCATTTTTGTGACTGGTTAAATACCAACTGTATGTGGAGAGAAGGGTTGATGGGAAGGTGACTGTAGTCCTTGTTGCAAGGATTTGACTAATTATAGAGGAGCAGCTCCTCTGCTGATGTGAATTGTCACAGCCCTGCTGGAAAGCACAAGCCATGAAAATTCACATCAGCTGAAGACACTTCCCATCAGCCAAGAATTTGCTGCAGCTTTGTCTCTCTAATATAAATATTTATGTGGATAGATCTGGCTCCTTCTTGCAATATGACAGGCTATGAGATACCTACAGCTTCAGAACCCCTCCTCAGCCCTCTGCCTCACTATAGCTCTTATAGATAGTATTATAAACAGAGCTATTGTCTGACTCTAGGATTTTTATTTGAATCTTGATTCCACAACAGGCAGATCATATTTCTATTGGCAGCAGTTAACATGCTTCTGAATTGCCTTTGTTAACCTAGTGGATATAAGATGCACAGATTCATTCTGAAGCATTAAGAGATCCACAAAAGAATGTACCTTGCAAGTCGAAATCTTCCCTATGTCTTGCTTATTGTCTTTAACAGAGCACACAAATGAACTTGTAATGTTTTTAGGGCACTGGCTGCTTAAAGCCTAGAGATCATGGTGGATGTTTAAACAAAGAACAGAAAGAAATGGATCACTATTTTTTCAGACATTTTCTGAGGAAGTGCTTGTAAGCATGGATAGGAGAGTAGAGACATGGCATCACAGACCAAGTCAACTGGAAGAGTACCTCTGCTCAATACAGGCTGAGGCACACAAATATTGGGGTTTAAATTTTTTGGGGCCTCCAGCTGCACCCCCAGGCAAGGCTGGGACTGGCCCAGACTGTCAGAAGGAGCTTCTCAGTGTCCATGTCACAGAAAAGATGCAGACATGGCTTCAGCCTGGGCTGGCTCTATTCAGTATTCACACAACACATCTAGCACATACCAAAGGCATCGTGTCTCATTAAATGCAAAAATGTTAAACACTAACCTCTTTTACTGAGGGCAAACATGGTAAATTGAATTCCCTCATGTCCCAAAAGAGGATTTAAAAGCCTGTCTTCCAGGAGCCATGTGCTGGCAACTCGTGGGTATACCCTCATGCTGAAGCTGTCTGATAGCATAAAAATGGGTATCAGTCATCCCAGGGATGTCAGAGAAACAAGGACACAAGTAGCTGGCACTGGTCTGATGGTCATTGTGCTCCCCCAGGCAGAAGATTCCCAATTTCTTTTCTGTATTTCCCAGGCTGTCCCTCCGTGGTAGCCTACCAAGTCTTGGGATAAAGGAGTAAGAATGGGAAGAAGGTCTCAATCCTCCTCTCCCTCCTAGGCAGGCATTTGGACTGGGTCTGGCCAGGATAGAATCAGCTTTCCCCAGAGCAGCCTGTACAGTGTTGTGTTTTGATCTGCAGCTAAGCCAGTGTTGACAGCACACCAGGGTTTCAGCTATTGCTGAAATGCTTGCACAGCAGCAAGGCTTTCTCATTTCTGCATTCTGCTTTCCCCCATGAACAGGCTGGCAGTGGGCAAGGAGCTGGGAGGGAACAGTGCTGGGACAGCTGGTCTGAACTGGTCAAAGGGATATTCCATGCTGTGTAACATCATGCCAACAACAAAACTGGGAGGAGGAAGAAGGAGATATTTTAGGTTTCTAAAGGCGCTGTTACTCAGTGAGTGGCTTGACATTGGCCTGTTTGTGGGAGATGGTGAGTGATTTACTTTGCATTATCTGTGGGGGTTTTTATCTTATTAAATTGCCTTGATTTCAATCCACAAGTTTTCTTGCTTTTGTTTTCCATTTTGGAAAGGAACACATTTTTATGCTGGAATCCACGGAGTAATGAGAAATATTTTCAAGTGCAGGAAAGGACACTCCCAAAGAACAGAAGAACTAAGAGAAAGCAAACCCAAACCAAGGTCTATGGAAATATGATGTGTTACATTCAAAGGACCATCTAAATTTCTTCAAAAAGAAATTACAATGCCATGCATTAAATATAAGTCAGCGCAAAGTAGGAGAGAAAAACAGTGTGCAATAGTTCAATTTACTGAATAAAAGCATGAAGGCTCAATTTTTATTCTCTATTTCAATGTAATTGTAGAAAGAAAAAAATTATTTTCCTGTGAGAAAAAAGACCCAAACACATTAATGATTCCTTCTTTTCAAAAGGAAGCAGGAGAATGCAATGTGACAGGCATAAATGTGTGTAATGTCTAAGAATACTAACTTGAAAGATTTCAAAGCAGTGACAACTCAAAACTCACAGTAGTAGTAAAATAACATTCCTAAGATGCTGAGAATAATTGGATTCATATTTAGATTTCAAATTATGACACCAGAGAAACCACTTAGTCAAGAATATCAGTACTTGCCAAGGACAACAACTTGTTTGTCTCATGTGGACATTATCATTCTACCTTAATGGGGGCAGGGAGAAAGGGGGTGGTCTGGTGCAAAGGGTGCTAGTATGAAATCTAGGTTCAATTCTTCATAGCTATCCTCTGTGCAGAATCCTCCTTTGTCCAGACAAGCACTTAAGCTGCAGAACCCAAAAAGCATTTTCTTACCTAACTCCCAACAGAATTGCAGTGAGGCACAGGCAGGAGTCGGGTGCTCCTCACCTGGGCACTGAGCAGCTGCCTATCCTCACTCCTTGGTGTTTCCACATTGGCCAAGATGCTGGGAAGGCCAGTGCCATGAAAACCAAGTGTACTCTGGACAGCTGTGAGTTAATCTGAGAGGCTCCTGCTGCTGACATGCCCAGCAGCTACAAGAGCCAAACCATCAGCCCTTGGTTAGACAGCAACCCTGGTATCCCAAGTCACCGGTTGCCTCCAGGGGGTTCCAGCAGTGATGGCTCTAGAAGAGAATGACTGGAGCCACCACAACTCATGAGATAACAGGTGACAAACAGCTGAGGCTCCTCAGCACAATCACAGCCAGAAAACAGGGTGTCAGCATTTTTTTATTCATTCAGATAAAATCGGGTAGGACTGGAGCAGATGTCAGGAAATCAGCTGATCTGATCTCCTGCCCAGTTGCCCTTATAGCACTTTTGAAGAAAAGCTACAGAACATTTTCTTAAATAACTTCCAGGGATGAAGGTGCTTTTGTAGGAAGCTCAATGTGGGCAAGGTATTTAAAGTGTTGCAGAGAGCAAGAGATCTGGAGTGTGCTAACTCATGCCCAAGGTGAAGGGAACCATTTCAGCCCCCAGGGATGTCCCAGTCGCTGACCCACAGCGACATGTGACATGTCAGAAGTTCAGCAGTGCAAAGGCAAGCTATGGAGGCATAATACAAAGTCAGGGAACCCGTCACACAAGGGCATTCTAGAAAAAGAAAAAAAAAAAAAAAAAACAGAACTGGGTCCTAGTTGCCAGTTATTTCCTGTAATCTTGAGCAGCTCACCCCTATGCTTCAGTTTCTACTTCTGCAGACCAGGGCAAATAGCATCTGCCTACTTCAACGTGGACATTTGCCATCATACTGCAAAAAGCTAAGAGTAATTTCATGTCATTAATGTTGTCTAATTCTGTGTTATCCTCAATAACTATGGATGTGGCAAGATGAGCTCACAGCCAAAAAACTTTTTTTATATGCTGAATGGCCCTATGTAATGGGACCAGGTGAAACAGCAGCATCTGCTTAACTCACCCTCAACCTTCAGAGGGTGTAAGCTGAGCTTTCCTTGTGCAGCATGAAATTGTGGTGCAGTATTGACCACCAATCCCTCAGGGAGCAAATACAGTCCCTGCCTCGTCTTGTTAATTAAAGTTGGAGCATAGAAACAGCTTCTCATGGCTTCACCTCCTCCTCTTCCTTAGTCACCAATAAAAATACCTGCCTGACTTTACTGGTAAAACATTTTCTACCACTGCTGGCAGCCACAAAAGGCTTTTCTCCTTGAATTATAATTCTAATGTATTATTCAAGTAGTTAAGCAATGGAGAAAGAGTTTAGAAACCTGCAAGAAACCAAATAGAGCCCCACACAGAATACACGACTTCTTATTTTTTTCTTAAAAATTATAAAAGAATTGGCCTAGCCAGTTGGGTTGCCAAATTTTAAATCCCTGTGATATTAAATGACACAGCCACGACACAACTGAGTTTGCATAATGGCTTTTTACAAATTTTCAAAACATAGATGATTTTTCCAAATGTTAGCCATGGCTATTTTTATCTCATGGCTAAATTCTAACTCCATAGGAAGGCTGTTCCACCAAAATATTGGATGTTTCACAGGCAAACACACATCTGGGAGGCTGTGGACTATTTTATATTTATGGGCCCAGATATTTTCCCCAACAGATGTGGGATCCCCCTGTGACAAATTTAAGCTTTCTGATAATAGGCTTCACGTTTTTTGGCTACTTACCTTGTACCAGTGGGATTTAATGGGCTGCAGGTTGAAAGCGGCTGATTTAAATATCAATCAAATTAATTCTGCAGAAAGATTTGTCATATTGTGAGAGAAAGAGCTCAGCCCCTGCAGATGCAGGGAGGAGGGGAGTGGAGGATTAACTTGTGTAGTTATAGCCTGGTTATGTCAGGCTTGTTAGCAGGATTTCTTTTTCAGAGATCTTCTGGGATGCAAGGCTGAGGGGTCACAAGACCCCAAGAGTATCAAGTGAGGACTGCACCAGGCAGCCTCAGACCCACAACAACCACCCTGCATTAAGCCTTCCTCTGTCCAGGGATTACACCTGAGCTCTGTGGCCACAGGTAGAATTCCCATGTCCCCTTATAGACCAGCATCATTCTGGCCATGATTGGGCACCTCTGCACCTCTCTTGTGGTGTGTCCTCCTCAGTTGCCCTCTCCTTACCTCTTGTCCTGGGCACTTTTCCCTTGTCAGAGTGTGAGGTGACAGCCCCAGTCTGCATCTAGTCCCAGCTTAACTCTGGCTCCACAAACAAGCCTACAGTTAGAACATCATCTGGGATGAAAAGTGTGATGTACTGAACACCACTCCCCATACCACCCCCCCGATTTTGTAGACTCTTGGTCTGGGCTGTAACTTTGGGGCAAGTACCAGGTTAGATGCCTGGCTAGGGGCATGCCCTGTATGTGAGGTTTCCAGAAATTAGCTAAATCAAATGGCATCCTTATCCCAGAAAGTGGGACCACTGTCCCACTCTCCAGCTGGATTTATGCTGGAGCTGCCAAGCAGGAGGAGCAACATGAATGTCCAGTGATAGCTCGTGGGCTTTGACACCAGGGTGCAGCATGGGAGCAACTTCAGGAGAGACCTTCCCCGGGCTGCAGTTCAAAAACACATATTACAGGTTAACAGCTTGAGGCCAAAGGATTTGTCTGTTCTTCTCTCTGTGTCCCTGTTTCTGCAACTTTTTCCTACATGGTGTAGTTCTCAGAGTCCTACATTTCATGCCTCAAAAATTTGGGACTACACAAAGGTATCTGTCTGCAAGTGGGAATTGTATTCTAAAAAAATTTGCCCATGGACCCATGTCCTACAGACCATAAGGCAGCTTAGAAAGCACCAGCCTGCTTGTTGCACAAATCCCAGGAAAGCATTTGGTTGTTGCAGGAAATTTGGTTGTTGCACAAATTCCAGGAAAGCATTCCATGAACTAGATACCTTTGGGATTAGCCTATTACAAGCCCTTTCATTGAGGCATGTGATATAAGGCCTGATTTTAGGGTCAGAAGCTTTCAGTTTAAACTGTACATGCAGCATTGTGCAAGAGGATGTACAATAGAAAGAAGGAAACTTCATTGTCAGACACTGACAAGTCTTTTGCTGTCCCTTTAATCTGAGAGGTTTTATTTCTGGTTTTGGAATTGTTGCTCAGATCATCTCAAAGACTTTACTAATTTTCTGTGGGCTTTGGTCCTGTAAATATTAACTGCTGTCAATTTGTTTGATGTGCCTGTTGCTGCTTAAGGGTCTGAGTACTTCGAATCTTCACCTAAATAATGCAGTGTGACTTGTTTGGGAGGAGCCACTAAGAATCTTTCAGCTCCTGCATGATATGAATCACAAGTGAAACCAGAAAGTGTGTAGCTGGAGTTAGTTGTATAACAGCAGAGGGGTATTACACAAGTGCCCAATCCTCTGCCAAAGTCAAGCTGGGGACTTGTAAATCAGGAGACACCACTAGCAATGATGGGATGGTCAACAAGTTGTTGTGTCAGACCTTGCTTACTCATTAACTAAAAAGAGTTGCCAAACTGGTGCTTTGCTCTTCCCCTCATCTCAGGCCCTGATTCAGTTGTGGTACAAAGACAAGGATGGGGTACATAGACAAGGATCTTCCACTGTTTGCTGAGGGCAGTGGCTGGCTGTGGGACAGGGCAGCACTCAGCCATGGCTCCTCAGGGGAGTGCCATTGAATCACATCCAAAATAATCCTTCACCGCTGTCGCAAACTCTGCCTGGAGGCTCTGTCAGGTCAGGCTTGTCTAATCCCCAGGAGAGGCTGCTCCTCCTCAGGCACCTCAAGGCAGTGCTGCCTGCTGTTGGCTGTGTCAGGCTCTGGGATCCCACTCAGGGGACAGCCTGCACACCAGCGCACCCTCACCACCTCACTGCACACCAGGGCTGGGCTGTGGCACTGAGCCCTGCTGCAGGGCACAGGGATGGGCCAGTCCATGCCAGACGTGCTCTGGGCAAATGTCAGGGCTGAGGGCAGAAGCTCCGGGCACAGTAGTGGAAGCACTTGAGAAGCTCCCTGCTCCCACACCAGAGCCCTACTCAGGCTGCAAGCACCAGAGCCAAAGGTTTCACCTAGCAGCTATGAGGGACAGTTCAAAACAGTATTTTCTTTTAGTCATGTCAGCACAGGTTTCTGTGACTCCTGAGGCACTCTATGCTATGCCACGTGCCTAGGGCAGGAGCCCACTCAGCTGCACTTGCAAGATATGTGGATACAGCTCCTTGCTGCTGGGGCTGGGCACATCCTCTGCTATGTTTCTCTTGGGATGAAGTTCTTGGAGGCTTTCATTTGTCCCTTGTCACCCCCCGCTGCTGTATGATGCTCAGAGTTTCTATTTTAAGCAGAAGCAGTCCAAATGAATGTGTCACAGTTAAGGTGACTCACGCCTCAAGAACACATTCCTCCAGATTTATAATCTGATTTTTGAAGCCTGAGCAGCCCCACTGCACACTCCAGGCATGCCTGAGTAACTTATAATAAGCCTCTGTGGAGGTTAAGGCAACTTTGTTCAAAGGTATTTCCTTCAGAGTGAGAAAAGTAGAATCGCCCTGGCCAAACAGACATGAGAGCACTGATCAAGGAGGGACAATGCTGCTTTCTGCAAGTGGAGACATTGTAGAGCACTGAGCTGAGGCATCCGTGTTTTGCAAGTGCCAGCCCATCAAAGACAGTGCCCCAGGGCACTGCCAGCCCCTGCTGCCTGCCAGCCACCACCCTCCACCCCCACTATGGGTTTAGGTCTCCATGAACTTCCCAATGTCTCCTTCCACACTGCCATCTTCTACCCAGCTTGCACTGAAAGGACGAGAAAAACTCTACAGCATCCACCAGGTGCTCTGGGAGGTCACTGCCTTAGCCCTGCCATGTCGACTATGGCCTGTTGTCAGTGCTGAAATATTGGTCATCAGCAGGAGGGCGCAGCCTGTGCACACCCTGTGCCTGATTGCACTAGTGCATCCCAAGTGCTGAGGAGCAGGAGGGTTTGATAGCCTCTTCCACTTCCTTGGCAGAGGCCTGAGCAATGACAGAGTTGGATGGCATCACAGGGGATCCAGACCCTATTTTCCTACAATAGCTGCAGAATAATAAAACCACCAGCATTAATCAACTTGTGCACAAAGACACTCAGCTGATTTGTGTCAATGAAGTAACTCTACATTGTTTAAAGAACATCTACCTAGTGACAATGTGCAGGAGTTTGACATCACTGAACTGAGGTTCAGTTTTCACCTGCTAAAGGGCTTTTACAGGTGTCTTAAATCTCCCTAGCAAAGTTTGCTTAAAGATGTGCTGAGAAGACAGTGATCTCACAGCAAGGGGCAGTGGATTAGCCCATAAACCTGAGCCATAATTCCCACCATTGGTAGCCTGGTGTGTGCCTGCAGGATAACTGGCACATAACATCAGGGGATGCAGCAGGTCTGCAGCCCACAGAGCTGCTGCAGGTGCCCCTCAGGAGCCCCCATGTGCAGCCTGCCATGTCCCAGCCAGGACAGCTTCTGTAAGAGATCAGAGTGCACGGAAGCATCCTGACTGGGGAAGCACTGAACTTAGAAGACCTTGTGACCCATAGAGCACTTATCCTGTGCGTGCACTGGGGTACAACGCAGCCTCTGGGCAAATTGTACCACCAGGTGTAATACAGAAGTCTGTGGGCATCTCCATTTGGCACCAGCAATTACATCACCAGCATGGCCTTGCCTTTGTCCAAAAGTGCACCATGAAGTTGTGATGTGAACATTCCCACTGTTTGACACAGTAGAAATGAGAAGCAGAGTTGCTATCTTGTAAGAAAATCCTGTAACAGTTCAAATCACCCAACTGGTGTAATGCTCTGTGTGGAGGATCTGCACAATGTGCTGCACATGGGTGCACAGCTTGGGCTCCTGCTGTCTGAAGGTATGTAAGATTTTTATAGTGTTTTCTCCATGTTAGGATTTAACCCCAACTTAGCTGCATGGCAACTAAAGTACCACACAGCTGCTTGCTCCACTTCCCCCTTTATACCCCCTTCACTCTGGTGGAATAGCAGGAGAACCAGAAAAAGGTAAAACTAGTGAGATAAAAACAGTTTAATAATTAAAATAAACCATAATGATGATAATAATAATAGTAATAAAAAGAGAGAGAACAAAGAAGAAAAGAGAGGAATAAAACCCCAGAAAAAAAAGTGATTAATATAATTGTTCACTACCCCAAGAAGTCATCAGCAGCTCCTGACCAACTCCCACCAGTTTATTAACTGATGGGACATGATGTTCTATTATATGGAATATCCCTTTGGCCAGTTCAGGTCCCCTGTCCTGGCCACACTCCCTCCCAGCCTCTTGTGCACCTGCTCATTGGCAGACCATGAGATGCTAAAATGTCCATGCCTTAAGGTCAACACTACTGAGCAACATAAAACATCAGTGTTATCAACATCATTCTCATACTAAATCTGAAACACAACACTGTACCATATACTAGGAGGAAAACTCTATTGCAGTTGAAACCAAGACACTCTAATAAACAGGATTTTAAATGATACCTTACACAGTCTGAGTGCCCTTCTTATGGGGTCTGCCATGGACCAGCCCCTCCTGGTGCAGGACATCAGGCACTGGGTGTCAGGTTGGTAGGATGCATCTGCTTCCACAAATGGGGTTTCCTGGAGCGGCAGGGGAGCAGACAGGCTTTTATATGGAAATTTAATCAAGCATCAGTCATTTTTCCAAGCTGGTGCAGCACTTCTGGTAATAACAGTAGTGTCTGGCATATGCTTGAGCACCATGTTCTGCAGAAATGGGCAATGAAAGTGCCTTTTCTGATTTTCAGCATGGATGAATGTTCCAGGTTTTTTAAAAATGAAAGATGTTATGAGAGGTGATCAATAAAGAAACTCCAGCATTTGGCAAACCACCTCTTCCATAAAGCTGCCATTGTCCATGTTCTCTACCTAAATGCTGGCCAGGTTACTGCTGGATCAATCCCTGTGATGTTGAATCATTTCCATGCAGAGGTGTTTTATTACTCCACTGCCTACAAAACTCAAAATATGATAAAGCTCATAAATAATAGATGAGATCTTTAGCTGTCATTGGTGATCACTCTCTGGAAGCCAGGAAAGCACTCAGCAGAGTGCCCTTGATTTGCAGAACATAAAAGCTTTGGCTTCAAGGATCTTAAACCAAAATCAGAGCAGCAACTGTAATAATTACGCTCTATGGTTGCTACATTTGCTATCAGCTTCAGCTGCTAGAATGCAAGAAATAAAAAAAAAATATAAAAAAAACAAAATGGTCCCTTGAGAATTGTCATTGCACTGAGATGGTGTAAATGAATTCAAAAAGACACTTCTCTCTGTGAGTTAAGGAGCTTTGCTCCTGACCCTCTAACTAGGACATACTACTCATTGTGCTGTTCATGTTTATAATAGGTTGTCACCATATCATGGCAGGAGGGAAACAAGGCTCTCAAAAAAAACATTACATTCCCAAGTGAAAAAAATGTTTTTACTTCTGTCACTTTTTGCATGTGCAGTTACTGAGAAGACTCTTTCCCTCATTCACCTTGTGTACACTGTCAGGACTTAGAGACTATTTCCATTTTCTGTCCCTCTGTGCAGTCAGGGAGTCTACAAGTTTTTCTGGTATCTATCCAGTCCTTCCATCTCATGATAAAGGAAACTGTAAACACGGGGCAGTGTGTGTACTGCATTTTGGCAGAGGAACTCAGAACCAGTCAGAGGATCTGGAACTGACTTTCCTCCTTTTCCTCCTTACTGCTGCCCTTTCTGGCACATTGCAACTTGAATCTCCTAAACTGTACAGTAAAATTTTGCATCACATATACTAATAAATGTGTGGGAACTGAAAAAGGACAAAACCTCTTAAGGCTGTCCACAGTCTTCATTCCAGAAGAGATGTGTAAGATGTTTCTATGCAGGTTTTGAACATACATGCATTGGTGCAGCTTTTATTAAAATAATGTTGTTGAGTAATTTCTTAGAGTAAATTTATACAGCAGGTAAGTTAACTGATTCTATATTAGCCAATAGTCATAGCTAAAAAGAGTTGAAAATTTTCTAACAGAATGGTGCACATAGGTAAACACAGTTGTGTTGAAACACAGATACCCCAGGAAACAGGATGATTTCAGTGACATTTAATAGGAAAAGAATGTAAACACCCATTTGGATAGGGCTAGAAGTTTTGTTTGGGTGCTGCCAGAACAAAATATTTTTATTTCATAGTCTAATTAAGATATTTCAATATTAAAAGTGCTCACATTCCAAACATTTTAGATTCAACACTCAAAATTTTAATGCATCAAAGTATTTTTAATTGTGATCTCATTTTGCTTCTTTAAATTAGGGTCCTTCCTACCCATAAGACCTGAAGATTCTTGCTCCATGTGCTGCGAGAGAGTTGCCTCTGGTTTGTACCACATAGCCCAACACAGTGCCTGGAAAACTAAGCTGACTCTTTAGTGAGGAACATGCATTGAAAGCCTTGAGCTGGAAACTAAACACACAGTCATGAGCTGCTTTTTAAAAACCTAGCACTGCCTGAGGAACTTCATTCTTTTCCCACAGTCCTAGGCAACATTTCTACTGCAATATCAAAGTACATACCCTGGGTCAGCCTCTACTTTGCAAAGTTTTACCAGGTAGCTGTTTTGGCTGAGAGTGTAGTAGTGTAATTATCTCAGTCAACATTTTAGAAAAATTTTAGGAAATAAAATTTGTTGTTTTAGCTGTAGAAAAACTTAAATCCCTGCTGACAGAGTGCTGCAGGTGTGTCCTTATTGCTGACTTGGCCTGAGGCCAAACACCAGGGCCCCTCCCTATCTGTGCCTTACATCACTGAGGTTGGATAAGGACACCAGTTTCTGATGAGGAAATAAGCACTTTCCCAAAGTGGGGCCAGAATGACCTTTTTCCAAGGAATCTAAGTGGAACAGTGGTAAGCTTAGCTAAAATTCTTGGGAAAACTGGTGTTGCAATAGCAGCATAAAAACCCTCTGCTCATATCTGCTGGGGTCTTGGAAATATAGTTCATGTAGCTATGACCTTGCAGAGCAGGTCAGATGGGATATGGCTACAGCCCAGATGGGGGGTTCTGGTCAATCCTTTGTAGTATCCTTCCTTATGATCATCTGTCCTTAAGTGACCCCTCCTCCAGCCCACTTTTTGTTTCCCCAGCTTCACCTAATAGCAACCAGACAGTGGGCTCTCTTGCTGTCTAAACTCAGCTGAAATGTGACAATACTGAGAACTGATTAAGCTTACCATTAGATGAAAAAACTGTCAAAAATTTGAAGGCACCAGTCCAGGCAACCAGCCTAAGGCCACAGTGCTACAGAGCTGTGGACATTTAACCTCTTCTCCAAGCAAGACTGTCCCCAGTTCTGGCAGAGCAGCCAGGCTGCAGGAAAACAAGGGTTGACCTTCTGGCAAATAAACTAAAACCAGGTGGAACTGTTTTCCTCAGGAAGCCCCCTTGGCATGCCTTATCCCATCCTGTTGTGTATGGGCAAGAGGGTGCAGAGCTCCCACCTGAAACCAGGCATGAGAAGGGACTGACTCTTAGTCTGTCACTGCCCAGTGAATACCTCTCTGGTTACTTCAAGGCTGTTACAGAGAGGCAAATGATCTCCATGACCTTTCTGCTGAACAGCTAAGGCCCCAGGAACCTAAGTTTGTTCTAAAGTAAATAGTGAACACTTCTGATTTCTCAGATGTCTGTGAAAGTGAAACCATTTCCATTTGGGTGTTCCTCATGGGGATTTCTTCTCCAAGATCCGTTCCTGGTACACGAGGGTCTCTGTGCCTGTGTGGCTACAGCATGCAGCATCAGCATGTCAAAATCAAATGCAGTTCAGACTAAATCCTTCCTTGTGCTTTAATTTACATGAACTTAAATGCTCAGGCCATGTTCATTATCTGACAGGGTCAGAGCAGTAGCTGGGTCCTGGGGAAGCACTTATTGGCAGAGTGAACCCCCCCCCCCCAAAAAAAAAAAAAGCCAAAAAAGCCAAAAAGCCAGGGTGCCAAAGCACTCTGCAGAAGGGAGGGAGAGGGCAACATGCCTGAACTAAGCAGAGGGCAGGAGACAACAATTATCAGAAACAGGCAGTTTGGGTTCCTTTAGCACCATCTCTCTTCACAGTAAATCCAGTGCTACCTCAACCTTTTAATGCATCTTATTGCTAATCAAATAGCACAGTATAGGTCAATCACTGCTCAATCACTGCTCCCACACAACAGGGCTTTTTGGTTTGAACCAGCAGAAAAATATAGAGCCCCAATGCCCCATTGTTACAGCCTGAATCCTTAGACAAAAGGAGAAAATCAGTCAGAAATTACTAAATAACTTGCTTCTTTGGCGTTTGGTTTTCTCTATTAAAGTGGCTGGATTGCCTTCATCCTTTTGCTCAGTTCTACAGATTCTTCTGAACTGCAGAGCCAAAAGCCAGCCACACAGACTCACCACAGGAACAAGAGAGCCACTAAGAGGGTTCTTTAGACAGCAAATGCTGAAATTACAAAAGCAAACACATCAGTTTGCTTTGAAAAGCCCTTAGTGGTGTTTATGCTGAAAAATCAAATGTAGTCAAAACAGCAAGTCTTTCTTAAAACTTCTAAAATGTTCCTTCAGCTATAAATCTACTCAAGACTTGAAACAGCAGAAGCACGGATGTCTTGACAGTCCTTGGTAGCTGTGTAGGCTGCAGATGGAGACCATCCAGGCAATACTACCCAAATATTAGATGGGCAGAAAAATGAAGGCAGGACATCATTTCCAGAGCTAATGGTGAGTCCCTGTAATTCATAATCAAATTAGGGACTGGCTTCTCTTTGCAAGCGATGGAGTGGGAACATGTCCCTGCCCTCATGTTTCACACATCCAACCTACAGCTTTCATGGGTGATTGGTGGTAGTTGTACAAAGGATGCCCAGTGCACAACTAAGGTGCCTCTTTGCCTTTCAAAACACTTCTCTACCTCTCTCTGTCTAGGGACCAGGACTCATTACTAGGTAGAACCTTTATCTTCCTGTGTATAGGCAGGGCTATTTATGCTTCCACATTTTTCGTAGAAGTACCCTTTATTTTTCATATATTTTAGCATACCATTCAATTGGTTCAGTCACTAAGTTTTCTGCTCCAAATTGAAATATTCCTGCAAGCTGGATAGCTGGTAGAAAATATCATTCTGTGCCATGATCAAGCAATCCAGAGGACCAGGATTCAGAGGGTTATTTCCAAACTGGCGTATGCCAACAATACACTGGGAGAATTTAAGAGACCTCTGAGTTGTTACTTGCAAAAATCACTGCAGGAACGTATCAAAAGCTCATTGTAGAAGATGCTTTTACCTATTGAAACAAAGATGTGTTTGCAGCCCATCGTTACAAATAAGTAGCCTCAATTAGTCATCTGGGTTTGCATGGGATCTTTGTTGGAGTTTGTTCAACTTGAACATTAAAAACAAACACACACCACAAGAAAAAAACACAAGAAAATGACCAAATGGTTCACTACCAGGCAGAGACAACAGAGCTGAATAACAGCTCCAACACTGCAATAGTATAGAGTGATGGTGGCTCTTCAGTGACCTTTAAAAAATATATCTGGCCATAGTTAAAGGTCCAGTCGGTGAACATCTGTGTGAAATAGCACTTTGTTTAAAGCTGAAAAGACAGCAGGAGGTAACTGGTAACTGTTATAAAGGCGCAGACATGGCCTGCCAGGGGGGTGGGCAACTACATCCCTCCTGGTTCGTACTGCAGGAGGTACCTGTGGAGAACCGTGAGCTGGTCCTGCCTGCTAAAATATTGTGTCCCACAATCCCCAATTTCTCTCTTTCCTTTTAAAAAAAAAAAATTAACAAAACAATAACAAAACACCAAAGAAAACATTAAAAAATCCCCCCAACAAACAAACAAATAAAATAGAGAGAAGCCACAATTAAACAAAATCCCAGCCAAATAATCAGAACAAACAAAACCCCACACAGCTGAGGTATGTTAGAATAGAGTCACTAGAACAAGCCGGCTCTTGTGCCCGGGTGCCTGAGCCGGCGATGGCCCCTCCGGCCGGAGGAGGAGCCGGAGGAGCCTGTTCTGCCTCATGCTCTTCGTTTCTGCTGCACCTCACATGCCACCTAGCGGCTTCCCGAGAGGAAAAATCCTTCTTAAACGTGATTTACAGAGGCGCCGCCTTTGCCGGCTGCTCCGTACGCCTCAAGCCCGCCGTTGAGGAGCACGGCCCCGGCCCCGCTGCAAGCCTGTCCCGCGGCAGCCCCGGCCGAGAGCCGCCTGTCACCAGCCCCTCAGTGCACCCTCAGACTCCCCCGAGAAATTTCCACCTCTTTGGCCTCTGTTGACAGCTCTCTCCTGTTTTCTGCCATGTTCAAGGCCTTCACGGAGCCCGCACCCATTTGGCTGCCCACCTTGCCCCTCTGGGCCACGGCCTTCACCAGGTATCTGGCGGAGAGGAGGCTGTACATTTTACTTTTAAGCATTCATCGATGGCGGTCACTCACCACAAAGTTCATGTTAGTTAAAATCCTAGTTTTCCAAGGGGAAAAAAATCAGAAATGCTTTAAGAGGTCTTTCTCTTTCCCTCTAACTTTTTGCAAGGGTCAGGGAGGATTTTATTGTTCAGCCCAACAGCTGCTCTTTGAGTGCCCTACAGCCATTTTCCCTCAGACAAAAGGTGTTACACCACAGCCTTTCAGTTAGGCCGTTTCTCCAAGAAACGGGAAGTTTTGGTTAAGAGCAACGTTTTGCCTCCAAAAGTGGTAATTTGACTCGTCTTGCCCCCTTCTCAACAAGGTGGCCTAACCCCCGTGTTAATGGAATGCCCGTGTGCCGCAGTCAGCCCCAGCGTGCTGGCAGCAAAGGGAGACGGTGTCTGCAGAGCGGGTCAGGGACACCCCTCGAGGACCAGCAGCACGGTCCCTCGGGACAAGCCCAGCTCCAGGCAGGATGCCTGTCAGAGGACACAGAGCACACATTTGCTCTGTGGAAGGAAGAACTTTATCGTCACAAAATCGGGGCAATGGCTGTCCAAGCTACTCTGGGCAATGAAAGGAACTGGACCTGACCCACGTTATCTCCAGCGTTTTCATTAGGCAGAGGCAGCATTAAAAAAGAAGCCACTTTCCCTAAATAGTCATTTCTTGGTTTCTATTTCAAATGCTTGAAAACAGAATACTTCCTCTTGAAAGTACTTGAAAGTTTTCTCTGCAAGAAATTGTTTGATTTTTCTAGGGAAAAAAAACAAACTAAAACACTTAAAGCAACTCTTTCAACATTTCTGAAATGATGTATCTTTTTTTTCTTTCAGACCACTGGAGAAATTACTTTATTTTGTGAAAGGCCAGTGCTAGGCTTTACCACAGCCAAAAATAATTGAGCTATACTGACACCCTTAGATTAATTTTTCCCCTCATCAGTGTGGTCCTTTTCCTATACATGGTTTAAACCCAGGTGCTGACCTTGGGTGCTACGCATCACCAGACCCTGAGGGCTGTGAGACACTGTCCTGCCCTTCAAGCATGGGTTCCTCACCATGACAAAGGCATTGCAGGTGAAATTATGCCACAAACTGCTGCCCCGTGGCTTAGAGAGCCAGCTTTGCTGTGCACACAGCTGTCCTTATCAGTTAATTACCATCCAGGTGACTGTGTCCATGCAGAGGAACCGTGTGGCAAATACAGCTGGAGCCCCTGGGCATGACAAGGACCCTCAGAGCTCCCGAAGCATGAGAGGAGGGAGCAAAACTGACTTTCTGTCCTGGGTGCTCTAGGAAAGTCAAGGAAATGGGAACAAGGGTGCACTCAGCAGCTAGAGGGCAGGCTCATTTTTCCTTTAAAACTTGGGAATCACTTCCTCACAGCTGCAGTGACTGCCAGAGTACCCAAGGGGAGTGGCTAAGAGGTAAGTCAGGCTAATTGGAGAAGTCTCCTTTGTATTAACTAGGGGGAGGGGAGACCCAAACTAAAAAAAACCCCAAAAGCACAGATGTACAAAATTGATAGTTGTTTCAAAATGCTTAGCTTCAGCCCGGCAGGCTGATTTCTGACACAGCAGGGGGAGAGAAATCATCTGCAAGACAGGAATATTCTGTGGGTGTGGCCATGTCTGATTGCAAACACCCCACAAAAAGGACACACTGGCCTTCTAGGCTTCTCTAACAGGAAAAAAATAATTGAAAGTATTTACAAATAGCAGTCATCAAAGCATTCCAGAGAAATAACTTCCGTTTTCTTTTTCCTATTCAGAAAAGGAATGTGAAGAAAGCTAAGAAGTCTCTGCAGAGTATGGTCTCAGGTAAGTTATGTACTCCCTAACACAGATTTTTCTATTACCTTCTGTGGACATAAGATTTGGGAGCTCAGCCCTTTGCAGGGAATGCAGCTGGAGCAGCTGTCCAGGCACACACCCAGTGCTGCTGGTGTGATGCTGCCACTGTTGTGCACCCACTCAGATGAGCAATTTATACCTTCAAAGGCAAATTCGCCTTCTCTTCGTTGCTGTGGAAAAGAGCCATTGAAAAATCACCTGTCACAGTATTACTGTTTGCATTGGAAACTTCCTGACTGAAGCCTAAGGGGAGACTATTACACTCCCTGATGTCACTCACTGGTGTCTCCCTGTTCATACAAATAAGGACTAGGCCATACTACAGGTGATGCCTGAATATTAACATAATTACGGGGCTTCTGCCAATGCAGCTCACACTGCTGAGATGCCAGGCAGTGCCAGCCTGGTGTAGATGGGGGAGGTAACGCTGTGTTGGACTGGAGGAGGGTTTGAAAGCTCCTGGTGTACACCAGCTACCCGCCAGTTTAGCAGGCAGAAGCTGAAAAAACAAATATATCTGGGAGCATTGCAGTTTCCCCCCCATCTTGCAGCAGTGGTTGCACCTCCCAGTCAAAACCTCATGGGCAGCAACATGGGAGAAGCCTACCAGAGCAACAAGGCTTGGTCTAGACCTGAGCACTTCTGTCAGCTGAGCAGCAGCCAGAAACCAGGAAAGTCCACAGAGGTGGAATCCACTGAAAAATACACCAGCCTGTGTGTTTTTGTGCCATGGATGGCTCACTGCACTGGTCTGAAGTGTGAGAGCATGGCTTAACATAAACACAGCCCTCAGCAGAGTCGGTTTCTGAGAAAATGGCTCCTTTCACTGCGCTTCCTCCTGCCTATCTGCAAATGCCAAATCCTTATGGCCCTAACATGGACATCTGGTGCATAATTTCAATAGAGAAAGGCTTGAAAGATATTTGGATTTGGGCAATGAAGGTCCTATTAAAGGTCTGAAGAGTCTACATCCTTGGGAACAGAGAAAGCCATGAGAAGTGCTTTGGCTGTTCACTAGCCAAAGGCAGAGGTTTCTCTGAAAAAGCACTACTGGAACACAGGAGAAGAAAGAGATATTTACACACAGCTGTGTCAATGCAGCAGGGATTGGGCAGGCAGAGGTGGAGCTGTCAGGAGACAGCCTGGTGGGAGGGCTGCCCACTGCCCTCCTCTGCCTGTCTTTCTCTTCAGATTATGCTAATGGCCACGTTTCAAGTGACGCTATTAAAAAAACCCAACCCCCCATGGCAGCAGCCACAGCAGCAGGTTGTGATTCCTTGGCAGGGCTGCACTACTGGAAAGCTGCTTCTGGAGTTGTCCTGTGGCTCGGTCCTGCTGTGTTAGGATGACATTTTATCTTCCTGGTAGCTTTTACCTCCAGGTTGGCATGGCTCCAACTTGCTTTCCCCCCCCCCCCCCTTTTTTTTTTTTTTTTTTTTTGAGAGTAGAAAACACTTTCTACATGTGTAAGGTCACATCTGATAAAGAACAAGCAAGCACTAATATGTAGCACATGTATTTTTCTTCTTTAACCAGGGTGTAAAACCAAGACATGAAAAGAATGGGAACATTTCATCCTGAACTGAGATGGAGAAAGAGGTGCAAAAGCAGAAGTAGGATTAGAGGGCAGACTTTCTGCCAGCCATGATAACCAGCACAATGCCAGACCTCAGATTTAACAAACACTGTCATTATAAATAGCCCTGGTGCAAGACTGCCATGCAGAAGCACAGGAAAACTGAGCTAAACCGGTCTCCCTGCTTCCAAAATTATGAACCAAATTACAAACAGTATTTTTCTTAAAGGGAAGGGGGTGCAGGAGAGGGAAACCAGACAAAGACGTATGAGGGGCTACACTGGTGGGAAAACCTGCTTCTGATCCCACCTGGACTATCCCGTGCCAGCACCTCTGCTCATATTGGCTCGGGGACCCACACAGAGTTAAGCTGCCATGAGAGCTGAGCTGCCTCTTGCTTAAGAGAGGAAATGTTGCATCAACTGCTTCCTTTTCACACATTTACCAAAATCTCTCTTGCCTCGAGTATCCTGCTCCTTCTTTTGCAGCCTCTCTTGCACAAAGAAGCCCTTGCACAGCCTTTCACATCAGGGACACTGAAACAAGGTTCATGACTGAAATTTCTGCTATACATTCTCATTTAATGATATAACTCCATGCTACCAGAAATACCTCTAACATAGCAGGACACCAGTGCACCTTCCTGTTGGTTCCTCTCTTCTGCCTCACCAGATCTTCATGAAACATCCTCCTTAGTGTGGATCCCACCCCAGGACTGTACCTCCCTGTGCCATTGGTAGTGGGGAACAAGGGCTGCTGCCCCTTGGGCACAGTGGGGAGGGTGGGGAGCAACACTGGCAGCAGAAATTATCAGCCCAGAGCAACTGCAAAACTACAGCAGAAAATTCATTTGCTGTAAATGTACAAGTCCAGGAGCAGAAGCTCTGTGTGCTGAAATCTGCTGTTTAAAGGCTGGAAAGGTACAAGGGAGAAAGGAATGTGTGTTGTCAAAATGCTTTAAAGCAGTTCCCAAAAAGCCAGCTCCTACATGCAAGTTTATTCGTGCCTCTACAACCTAATCTGTCCTTCACCTCTGCCAGAAGCAGCACCAGAAGTATCCAGCTCTTGGCCCCTAGAAATTGCTGACTGGAATAATCTGCTATTTAAAATGGTCTTCTTTTCTCAACAAAGAGCAAATATGGAATAGCTATTTGCAGTTTAAAATCCCATGCAAAGACAAGGTCCTGGTTGCAACTTACTGTAGGGCACATCAGCAAGAGGAGCACCACCTCTTGCTACTCCTTCTCACTTTCCTGAGCCCAGGCTGAAGGAAATACCCTTCCTGTACTATTTGCAACATCAGAAGGCCTGCATATAAAATAGCTCTTCTCGACAGCAAAGCCATGCTTGGGAGTGATCCTCACAGTTCCCTCCTTCAAGCCAAGCTGCTGGCAAATATTTATTGGGATTAACCAATTTACCAGGGCAGATTCAGACCACTATTAAAGGAGACACAAGCCCTCCT
Organism: Anomalospiza imberbis; assembly: GCF_031753505.1. Classification (NCBI taxonomy): domain Eukaryota; kingdom Metazoa; phylum Chordata; class Aves; order Passeriformes; family Viduidae; genus Anomalospiza; species Anomalospiza imberbis. The sequence goes on from NC_089685.1 coordinate 13,612,500, forward strand.
TGTGCCTCCCACTGCATGTCATCTACAACCTCTCAGCATCCCTCAAAAATACATATCAAATGACAACAGTAAGACACTCATTTTTAGCAAACTTGTCATTGATTATAGCAAAACAGTCTTCTAATCCAAAGCCCTTGGCGGGACTATACATGTAGATCCACAGAAGAGGCACGAGAAAGGTGACAGAGAAATTGCCTTTATAATTGTCTCCCAGAAGGCTTAGATGCTGGATGGTTTAGCAATTCACTGCTCAGAATTCCTTATAATAAAGAAGAGGAACTGGTGTCTCCCACAGAGAGGCAGAGGAGGGCCCGGTGGCAGACACTGGAGTAGACCCGTGCTCTCAGTAGCACACTTGTGACCCAGCCTGGCAGGACACCACATGAAAGGAGCCACATCTTTGTAGTTGGGCTCCTGGTAACAAGAAGCTTCAGAGGCAAAGTGCAAGCTGAGTCCAGCTGAACCACAGTGCCCTGAGGCTGTTTACGATTTGTTTAAACCACAGTTCCTTTTAATAAATCTCAGCTATGTCCTTGCTGGTGGCAAATCTCCCGTGGTGGCAGCACACACACAGGTGCAGCACCCTTCAAACCCAGTGCTGTGGAGACTGCTGAGGACATGGCCCATCTTTGGCTGGGACAGCTGCTCTCACTGCTCATTTCCAGCCATCCTTCACAGCGTACACACATTTCCTCTGTGGTAGGGAGCGCTGCTGGGAAGACAGATCAATCATACCCCTGTCTGGCAGGTTGTTAAGGCAGGAAGGTTTTCATTAAGTCAACAAGGGTGTTAATTTATAGCATGTTTGCTACTTCTCTCCAAATACTCTTCCAGATGAGAGCTCGCTCCCTCACGCTTGCTGCCTGCTGAGGGCAAAGATTAACAAGCATTTTGTTTACCTGAGTGCTTGATGCAGCCCTTCACCCCTCTCACCCTCCACTGTGGGCTCCTGGCCTCTGTTTTGGGTTGAGCTGCTGCTCAAACTGCAGCAGATTTGTCTGGTTGAAATAAAACATATACATGTGGGGATTTCACATAAGAATTGCTATTTATGGATGTAATGTTGCAAGGGACTTCAAGCATTACAAATGAAAAATCAAATTTTGCAAAAATTCCTGTTTTGACAGCATGTAAATTATTGCATACCAAGAGCTAATCATTAGTGGAGTCTGAATCTATGAAAGCAGAACTACTTCTCCACTCACAAATACTGAATTTTGTCAGCTTTTTGATACCAAAAAAATTTTCTCAGAGTTGAACAACTAAAGGTTTATTATTGGATTAAGGACAAACTAGCCAATGCAATGAAAAATATATGTATGAAGTATCAACACCTGGGTTTTTGGAAACTGCAACTATTTATATTTCCATAGGAGATTGCAATTAATTGTGTCTGATAGGCAAGATCATTAATTTCTAACTAAGTATATTGTAGTACAAACTTAACACATTACAAGCCATGCTGCATTTTCATATTTGCAGCAAGGACCATGAAAATTATCCAATAAAAGGAGTAGTTTCATTGTAACTCCTTGGCCTGTACTAGTTCAAGTTGGTGTTTTTCTTTTGTAGTATGGTGTCTCTTCATTGTCACAAAACCTTAAAGAAAAGACGATACCGCTGAGGTCTGAGATGTATCTGGAGGCTCTTGGACCACAAGAGTCAAAGAGCTGTAAGACAGTGGGGATACCAGACAGCTTCTGCAGAAAGAGTGCATTTCTATGGGCAACATCTCCCCCTCTCTCCTGTTCCCATCAGCCTGGGCCTAGCAACAGGGTTTGTACTGAAGAAGCATTGGGAGAAGCTCATGAGCCTTTGGGGATTTAGCAAGGCCGTGTGTGCTCACCTCCAGCTGCACAGAAGATCCTGTCTGACACATGGAACTCTGTTTCAGCCTGTGTTAACCCTGAGCTTACACATCTGACATATGCAGAAAGCTCCACAGGTCTCACTGTTGGGCTCTTTACATGGAAAAGGGTCTAATGCACCATACTTTCAGAGCATCTCTGTGTAAGGGAGCCTGGGACACTCTCTTCCTGGACAGACAATTGCTCTTTGAGATGCTGAAGATGAAGAGAAACCTGAGAAGGTGTAATAACCAAAGCTACAGTCAAGGGAAAGCTCTCAGGTGCCTGTAGCAGCCCACCAAGCTGCCCATGGGTGTTTTACCCTTGTAAACTGGTAAATCTGTAATCCAAATGCTGACATGCAGCAGAGTGAGGAAGTGGCTGTGCTGCCATGGAAGGTAGCATGCTGTAGCAACACTCACACAACTGGAGGACTTCTTTGCTTTTGCTCTTTACTCACACCTTAAGCTGAAAATATGGCCTCTCATAAAGTGGAGTGTGAGAAGCAGCATCTGTAACAAGAAAAGCGGCACTGTCTCTTGGGAAAAAGCACTCTGCAGTGAGAATATATAGCAGAAGGCTGCTGTTAGAAAGCCCTCTCTGCTCTTTCCTCTGAAGCAGAGCAGAGAGCATGTCTTCCTAAGCAGACAGCTCAGAAAAAGCCTGGGCACTGAACAAAAAATGCCTGGATTATGGAAGAGATGCTATCCCTCCTGCTGTGCCATGAGTTGGGTTGCACCATGCAGAGATTGGGAATTGCAGTGGCAGTGCCTGGCTGGCCTGTAAGGCTGTGTTTGTGTGGCTATGAGCAGTGATGTTGAGCAACATACTCAAAATGTGAACAGGCTACAGGAGGTTTGCTCAGACCTACATCACCTCAGATGTTGAGATGTGTTCCAAACTGTAGTATGGACCAGTCTGAATGGAGGGAGGAAAATCAGACCAGCCCCATGAGAAAAATCACTGGAAAAGACCAAGAGATGTTCCTACATGGAGAAGAAGCAAAGGTTTGGAGCCAGGAGCTGAAGTCAGTTGTTGCCACATGCATTTTTCAGAATTTCACAGACCTATTGAAAGTTTTTTATGTAGTGCAGAAAAGATGTAGCAAATTCTGAATGTCAGTTAAACCAGCTCAGATTTCCAAATTAACTCTTTGTCTCCCTAACCTTTTCATTAGAGACAGTCCCCTTACAAACTCTTGAAAACAAGAAAAGATGCAATGTACTACTTTCAACTTTTCAACGGGGAAGCTTAGCCAGGAGGTTAATCTCTGAAAGTCTTGAGCCTATCTAGCATTGGTGGAATTCCATGCTGTTATTACAGCAAGGCTTGACTTTGCTAGGACTTCCAGAGAGCTGAGATGTCTATGGTATGAAGACTGCATGCCTGAAGTGTGCTTTTCTGGTGAAATAAAGTAGTGAAAATAATGAGAGTTTTCAGACAGATTATTTCTTCTTGAAAAATCAACAAAACTGGAAGACCACTGGCTCCTTATGAAGTTCTTCCATCATAAATCGTGCTGAACTTTGTTGGAAACAGAAGATATTGCAGCCTTATTCACTCTCATTAGGCTCATTCTCACAGGGAACCGCTAACTTCCTTTATGGAATAAACTATCTGGAACAATAGGATCCACCATCCAAAAGGAAGGCACATGACACAAGTCTTCTGAGGGAGTGCTGGCAAGGCGCTTTGCTGGGTGCTGCCGGGTAGCACAGACTGCAGGCAGCACTCACTGGAAAAGAGCTCGGAGCTGCAAGCAAAGTGTTTCCTCATGTTAAGCAAAGAAAGCAGTGCTTGTTCTTTGTAAATAAACAGTTAGGTTTTGAAACAATCCAAACTTTGGCTAACCACTAGGGTCAGAAAAGGCTAATAAATCCTCTTTTTCCTGTTAACAAAACCCACAACTTTATTTTCTATAACTTTCAAAAAATAAAAATGACATCATGAGTAATTTTGGAAATTCCTAATTATTGCTTCATTTTCCTGGCAGGAGCATCCTGATTTCTCTCTCTCTTCCCCTTGGAGCAGAGACAATCTCCCTTCAGACACTGGAGATTTGGTACAACCCTGTTTGACATTATTTCAACCACGTGGCAAAGTAGAAAGTACAAAAAAAGGAGTATGGCTTTTCTGGATTGTAGGCTGCAGACAACGAATGTGAAGGATGATGGGTCCAAGTGAAGAAATCTGAAGGATATTGTGAGTCTTTGCAGAGGTGAAAGCAAGGAAAAGGCAGAGATATGAGCAGGAGTGAGAAGCCAGACCAGAGAAATGCAAGATGAGATGAGCAGGGAGGTCAAAAACTTACAAAGTACAAACACAAAGTTATTTGTAGTGAATACAAGGGCAGATGGTGAAGTCCTCAGGAAGATCTTAAGAGAGAGAATGACCAGCCCAAATAATGGCAAATAAAATTCACTCTAGACAGGTGTAAAGCCATGAACGCATTTAAGGGGAAGTAGCTTCATTTTCACATATAAATAATGTTTTCCATGCTTACTGCTGCTACTCAGAAAGGAAGCCTTGGTTGAACTACTGTAGGTACTTTCTTGAAAATATAAAATCACTGCTCTGCAACAGTCAAAGAACAAATAAATGTTTGGAATTGCTACAAAAGGAAAAGCCAATAAAGTAGAAAGAACACTGTGCTGCTGTATAAATCCATCTTGTATCTGCACCTTGAATGCTCAGTGCAGTTCTGGGCCCTTGAAAAGGATAGAGAAGAGATGGAAAAGATTCAGGGAGAGTAAAAGGTTCAAGGTGAGATTCAGGGTGAGCAAAGGTGTGACAACTTCTGTACAAGGAACAGTGCAGGAGAATAGGGCTTCTAAAGCTGGAAAAGATATGAGATGTGAGACACAGTACAGGGAAAGCTATGATATCATCAATGACAGAGAGACAGTGGGTAGGGATGGAGTGTTGTTTGTGTCTCCAGGACAATGAGGGACCAGCTCACGAAGCTGGTAGGAGCCAAGTTCCAAGCAAACAGAAGGAAGGAATTTGTCATGCAGCAGGCAGTGGATCTGCTGAGGAGGTCCTTTCCAAAGCACCCTGAGGATGCAAGGAACGTGCATGCTCTCTCAAGTGTTTGGAGGAGTCCATGCCACAGGCAAGCCACAGCAGGTTCAGGAAATCCTCTGACCTGAAAATAGTTGGGAGTAGCAATAACTGATTGATACAAATCTGCTTACAGCCCCTGTTGAAGGCAGAGTAGATGAATGGGTTAGATGATCCAAACCAGCACAGCTGTTCTTACCTGGAGTGAAAATAGATAAGATAGACTCAAAAAAATGCAGGGATCCCAAAGGGAGCTAAGGTGACAGCATGCAGCGCAGCAGGAGGTAAAGTCAGGGGTTTGGGTGAAACTAGCACAGTTAAACTGCAGTCCAAAAGTGTAGATGAGGAGGCAGAAGAAAAGCTGCAGTTTCAACTTCATCCATGCTTTGGCTGAGCCTAGACATGCCCCAATATAATCAGGAGCAAAGCTTCCACTGACTTCAGCAGATCAAGCCCTCGAGACATAAAGACAAGCAGTTAAATGAGTTTCAGTGTCAAAGAGTATCTCCAAGATAACAGGAGACATGGCACAGGTGAGTCTGTACAGGCAGAATTTGCAATTTATCTGTATTTCTTATCTATCAGCCAGATCCAAATCATTTCAGTCCTGATTGGATCCAAGAAAATGTTGAGTTTAGAGATATTCCTTTGCAGAGTCCCCATTATCCTAAATAATAGCTACTATGTAGGTATTGCACACAGCACAGTTACTTTTTTCAATCTTTTTAATAAGCACTTTGAAATAAGCAGAGTTGCCTCCACTTCAAGTGTGATAAAATCTAGTAGTGAGATGCTACAGAGTCATGGCCCCAAGGCAAGGTGCAAAGCCCCACAAAAGGCCAAGAGTTACAATTTTCCTTAAGGTTATGTGCGTTTAAGAAATATCCCAGTGGAAGCAACCACTATTTATTAGTCACTCAAAGCACTATTCCATCAGCAATGATCAGCAAAATAAATATGTTTCTTCACAGAACTGAAGAATGTTTCATATTCTATGGCATATTCCTAAATACCACATTTTTTTCTCATACAGACAACACTTATTTGGGTAATGACTTTGGAATAAGACTCTCCTGTTCTGAGGTTGTGTTTTCCTGAAGGACTGATCTTGATTTGTTTGGTTTACAATTTGAAGTTTCTCAATAAGTACACACAACGTGGTCAGTATTTTGAGAGAAGAGTCTTTTATTTTTTCAGCTGAAGTAGACTGCTTTTCCTGGAGTGCTGAAAAAAAATAATTTTAAGAAGCTGATCTGATTAACTGGGTTAAACTAGAAATGTGCCAAATTGCTCTGCAGACATGGCATAGCTGCTGACCTGCATCGAGACTGGAAATCGTTCCAGGCTGTGACATGCCATGTCTGCTCACATCAGCTGCGCGCGGGGAAATGCACAGGCAAGCAGCTTGCTGAAAATGTCCTTCAGCTTAGGGTTCAAAAAAGATTCCTGTAAAACATGTTGCTTATGAGGGAACCAGCCTCTCAGACCCAAGAAATGTAATTTCTCACACAATTTATTAGGATTTCTCAGTTTTCTTCCAGTGTATCCTGGATAGCATGCACAGATGGACACACAGCACAGATGCACACACAGCCCTTCACAAAGAACTTTACAAATATCTCATCCCACCTGGATCTGTCCTTCAGCCTGATGCCACTAGTCCTCAGCAACTCAAGCTGTTTCTTCTTTGCACTATTGAGGTTTAAAAAAAACCCCAAAGTTGCAGTAGTTTGGTTCTGACACTGCAGTTTGATATCTGTGTATGAACCTTTATATTATGTTTGCTCCCCTGCATGCTGCTCAGACACCCAGTTTGCAAAGTTGGGCCTCTCCACATAGACCAGTCCTTGATCCCCACTATTCAAGGATGCATTTTAGCAGCAGGATGTTACATCTGTGGATCTCAACCACCTTTTTAGAATCCATCCTCCTGTTTGTTTTATTTATCACATCTGCTCCTCTTGCTCATATTCAGTGGGGAGGGGAAGCTGGCATGTGAAGACAGATGTTGGAAGAAGAGCAGACCTTCCCCAGTGCAAAGCCTCAGGATTGCTGAAGACATTGCCTAACAGAGCTTTTGTTAACTGTTGGGAAGGAGGAGCCTCAGCAGTCATTCAGGCTGCAGCTGGTGAGCATTAGTGGAAGAGTCTCTCCCATCTGTGCCTTCAGTCTATTTTTATGCTGTCTTCATATCATGCCATCACAACTCAACATGTAGCTGCACCATGGACTGGCCCAGGGAACCGATCTGACTGAAAACTCACCCAGCTGAAAGGAGGAAAAAAAGGGGGAAAAAAAAAATCTTTTCCAGCTAGCTCAGATCTCTGATTTCATTTACCACACAGCAGCACTAACAGTTGTACCACCACCAGGGAGGTAACCTCTTCCCAGAGCTGTGGTGGCTGCTGCCAAGTCTTCCTCAGGCAGCAACCCAAGCCTTTGCTCTATGGACCTGCTCTTTAGGAATTGAGTTTTCTCATTGTATTCCCACTACTAAGGCAATTCTAGCTTGTGTAGACAGGCAGTAACACATGGATGCCCAACATGGGATTTGAAAAGGTCTGGTTAGAAAGCTCACATAGGAAAGGATCTGCAAGAACTCTCTCCTTGTAAATACAAAGGCAGTAAGAGAAAAGTTTCTCAGAGTGCTTCTTGCTTTACTTTGTGCTCTCCTTTCCCCTTGGAGAATTTAGTTAAATAGCTTATATAGGCAAAATCTTTTGGTAGCTTCCCCCCTCTCCTTCCTGTTCACCAGTGGATGGAAGCAACATTCCCTGCCTTGAGACCTCTGGTCCCAGAGGAATTTTTTGACACTACAGTACTTCCCTTCTAGCATGAACTAAAGTGGAAACAAGAAGCTGGTAACATGTGACCCATTTGCCACACACTTCAGATCTGCCTGTTAGCAGATGTGACTTTTGTGACTAATACGGTGCTGGGAAGTACTGGGAGGGTGCATTAAATCCCTCCCTCCAGCACAGTTGTCATCCTCATCATCTCATCACCCATCCAAGTGAGGAAGCTGCAGTTTCAAAGCCTGCCAATTCCTGCAAGACACACAAAATGCTGGACTGGGTCCAGAAATCAGCCACAGGAAGGGGGATTAGTGTCAGGAGGTGACAGCAGAAGTCAGACCAGTGCTGCACTGTCCTCATGCCTGGAAGTAGGTCCCCATGATGGTGACAGCCCGCCCACAGCCCGTACCGTGCATTCAGCCTCCGCCTGTGCCAGGCATCCCATGGCTGCAGGACACAGGGCTGGCAGCTGCAATTGCACCATCCCAATGCTCTGCAGAGCCTCTTCCTGCCCTCTGCCCACTGCCTGCAGATAAGCCCTGAGCTCCAGCACAGACAGGATGGCTTCTATTTGCAGTGTGTGTGTGGATGCCAAGGGCCTTGCAACATCTGAAGTGGCAACTCCCAATGAAGAAAACTTGTTGCAATCCATTGAAACCACTCTGCTGGTGGACCAGAGGCCAGGAAATCTTTTCCCTCAGGTCTCTAGCCTGGGTGATTCTGTTACAGACCCTCCTGTTGAACACCACAGGCCCTTTACCCTTCTTGTCCCCTCAAACCACCACCAAACCACCAGTCTCACCCAAAACGCCCCACACTAACACTCCACCATCCAGTCTCTCTCCCTGGGCCTCTTGCCCCTTCCTCAAAGCCTGTTCTACCCCTGTCATGCCTCAGCACCATGTCCAGCTCTGGAGACCCTCGTGATGATGTGCTGAGCTCAGCTGTCTGGTTGTGGCCACCCTTTAGAGCATTTGTTTGCTGTGGCTGTGGGCCAGCACCAGGCTGAGAATGCACCACAGAGCCCACTTAAAGCTATGGCCCAGTTATCCCTACAGATAGAAGAAACATGTTAAAAAAAAAATCAGCAGACAAGGGAATTAGCAGGCTGTAAATACTGAATTTGGAGCATGTTCTGGGAACTGCATGTGCAACTGGCAGAGGGCACACAAGCCTGCAGAAGGAAATAGGAAGACAGGACTGTACCCTTAGCCTTGAACTTCCAGATAATGCTAACAAGACAAACTTGGAGATAGAAGGAAAAATCCCTACAGAAGTGTTCAGATGACTGCTCCTGCTGCAGCACCTGGGCCTCTGGCCGCACCCAGCACAGGGACAGCACAGGGCTTAGAGCTATGGCCAACAGCAATAAAGTTGTGGTGGAGATGGACTCCTACTATCCTCGCAGTAAAATCTGCCAGTCATCCGGTTTGCTTACCTGTCCTTCCTGCATTTCACTCACAGTGAATGAATTCACTGCCCTTCACTGACTTGTGGCTGTTTTACTGTAGATTTCCTCATTCCTTACTCATCATTGCAGACATTGTCCTCTTGCAACAACTCTCATGTAATTAGAATGAAAAATCTATGGAAAACTGTAGGTGGAAGGCATACTAACCATTTAGCTGCCAGACTCAATATTAAAAGATATTCATAAAAATTTGAGAAATAAAGATTTTGTCTGAGGATCAGCTTTGTGCTTCTTTCCCATGTGCATGAGAGGGGCATTAGTTTTCCAGAGTTACTGGCTTCTGCTCTGCAAATGTAGCACCCCAGGGTTACCTCTGTGTGTGTCCTGTGGGCTCAGCTGGGCTGTCTCCATACCCAACCTGTGCCAGTGCTTCTGCTGTGCTAGCACAGCCTTAGAGCAAACCTGTTCAGCCTTTTGTTGAGTTTCATCCTCTCATCTGATTCAGCACATGGAGAGCAGCTGCTTTAGCAGAAGGAGAAAATGCAGGAGCAGCAAAGAGTGAGGGAGAGGTGGTGGCAGTGGCCTCACCACTGCCTTTTTCATTGTTGCTGGTGAAGGTGAAGCCACAGGATGGCTCTGGCTCTTGTCAATAGCCTGAGAATGCAATCCAGCTCCTCTCCAAAGCATTGCTACTTGGTCCTTCCCCTTCCATGCACACTCTCTTGTCCTCCAACAAGTAATTATGAACCAACATGACCTACATAAATGTTCCTCCCTCATGTGCCTTGCAGCACTGCATGGGATCCTGCTCCCTCCCCTGCCCCCCGACAGCCTGGGACAGAGGGGCTCCCCCACTCTGCCAGCCAGATGTGGAGCTGATGGTTGAGATTCCCCTCTGCTCCCACACATGGGCTGAACAAAGTGGTGAGGCGAGCTGACTCCCCCAGCTCTGCAGGTGGAAAAGGCAGAGATGTTGTGAGTTGCTCTCTGCCCCTGTCTCTCTCCATCTGCCTCTGGGGTCCCACTTTGGGAACCACCCCTGAACTCATGCCCAAGGGATGGAGAACAGAGATGATAGGCAGGGGTAGGAGTTTTCTCTCAGGCAGGGCTGCCTTTGCAAGAGATGTGGTGTTGCCTTGGGGATTAGCCAGAGGAACTTGTGCTTCACTAAAGACAAGACTAAGAACTTCAGTCATCTCTGAATTTTGCTCACCTCTGAACTTCATCCACCTGCATTCCTAAAGAAAACCTCAGGTCCTTGAGTACCACAGGAATTGTGCTGCTCCCTTCAGAGAGGGCTCATTTCAGCCTTGATTTGGTCTCTGTGCAAAACAAACTTGTGCCACTTCTTCGGGTGTATTGATACACACCACAGCTTTAGGTTACAAATCTACAAACACCAGCTGGAAATGTGATTTTTCATCTAAAATGAAGACTTCAGCTCCTTTTCTCCAAACAATTCTGTGTATAGCTTTTTGGTTTACAATTAAAAACTCCAGGGGATAGAAAGCCAGGTCCCAAAAGTTTTCCTGAACCACAAACCCACATTTGCCTCATGGAATAAATGTCTTATGCTCTGGCACTGCAAAGACCTCAGTTCCCTCCACCCACCACTGTGCTCTGTCCGAGCTGTGCAGTGCTGGGTGTGCCACAGTGCCCCTCTCCTGGCAGGAGCTGGGGAAGGCTGTAGGCTCAGTCTGACAAATCAGAGGCTCCATGGGTTGGTTGCTACCTGGAAGGCTTAAGGGAAAGATTATACTGCTCAGCCTAGCACAGGAGTTGAACCAAAGGATGAGCAAAGAGTGCCACTGCTGTTAATGTTAGTGTTTCATTCGTTCCATTGGACTGTAGTCCCAGGAATGGAGAGGAAGCATCATGCAGTTCTCCTTAGGCCTAAGTAAATAAAGCCACAGTTCAAAACAAACTTAGGGGAAAAAAAGTATGTATTGACTACCAGGAATAAATTTGATAAATGAGCTATTAAAATATTTATTTTATGCAAAGGTCTCTGCCATCCTTGAGCCTTCAGGATAATTTTTGAGATTATTATTTTAAATGCTAGAGATGAACAAAAATTTCTGGTTGGAGTAGTCTCTTTTTATTATATTCATCAGACTACATGAGAGCATGATAAAACTGGATGTTGTCCTTAATGCTGAGCTCCTCCTTTTAGTGCCATCGGTAGTTCTCATTATTTGAACACACTGGATTTTTTTTTTTTTTTTGTGGCATACTCAAGGCCAAGGATTTTCTGGGGGACACTATCTCAGAAAGTTGAATTATTTTATTATTGAAAATCTTAAGACATTAAGAATGAGGTCATAGAAAGAGATACTGCTGGCATTTTCAATTTTTTACTGCAAGTCCAAACAGCATTCATTTAGGAATATATCTGTCAAAAATATCATTATTATGAGGTGCAATTTGTTTCTGTAACTCCATTTTTAAACACACATTAATATATTTCAGAGTGTATTTTTTGACAGTCTTCAAACAGATACATTGGAGAGTCCCATATTGCACATGGGACTAGTGTTAGCTACTTAAAAGCTCCTGAAGCAACGTTCCTACATGAAGGATGCTCAGATCCCAGATCTGACCAGGGCCATTCCAGGGTCAGTGTTAGGCTCAAACCGTGCTGGCATCACTTCTCCATATTTCCCACAGTTGCTGCTGGACCAGCAGCCATATTTTCACCAGCTTCTAATTCAGGGTACAAGGGAACTCTGGTGTCAAAGGCATGGCACTCTTAGCAAGACAGGTGTCTGGCCAACAACTCAGAGTATCTGGGGGTGGCTGTGGTGTCAGGGGTGTGACAATATGCAGATTGGATGAAATTGAGAGATAGGTATCTTCCAAACACCCATCCTGAAAGAGACAAACAGGGTCTCTGCTGAGGAGCACTGGGACAGGACACCGGGAACAGCTGTACAACACACCCTTCTCACAGTCTTCATGTCAGTCAAAAATCCAAGAGCTGGGAGAGCATTTTTGCTCTTGTTACTAATAGTAGTTAAAAATGTAAGGACATTATGTCAAAACTCTGATGACTGTAACTGTTCCTTCTGGAGGTGGGTGGCTGGGAGTTCTTCGGGCTTGCACAGGGCTGCCCCAGCTATAATCCACATATGGAGGACCTGGAACAATGCAGACTCCTTCCCACCTCCCAGCTTCTCTGCCAGAACTACAAGGGGTGATGCCCACAGCTTATTCAGCATGTTTTGGAGTTCTCAGGGGTAGGAAGTGCTGAGAGATTAGCCTGTGGGCACAGCTGGCATTTGAGGCAGCCAGCCATCACTTTCAGCTTGCCATTCATGTTAATGAACATCCCACAGGAGTGTACAGAGTGTCTCACACTTGGATCTACACTGTCTGTGCAAGTATGCTTTCACCAGCTCTCCAGACTTCATCACAGTTTCACAGTGTTTGCTCTTTCCCTTAAATCTAGTTCATAGATCCACCTGGTGAATATAAACTTCATAGAAACATTTTCTGTTTGAAGTAACAAAGGTATAACTCACAGCTCCAACAGCTCTAAAAGGTTAACAGTATTTTGGAAGATATTTTCAGTGCTCGTCAGTTGTGACAGATAATTATGGATTTAAAGAGATTTGCAATTTGTTTATAAATACAACTTCAAAAACTTTCTACTGAGACATCTTTAACTATCTTCTCAGCTTCATTGTTAATTAAGAAATCACATTTACACATGCATTTAAAAGTGTCAAGAAATTACAGGAGCACTGCCACTTCTACTTCAAATGTTAAATTTGAAAATCTTCTGCCTGGGGAAAAAAGAGGAACTTGAAGGGCTTGGCAAACAGAAAGAATATATATATTGTCACAGTGGCTGTGTTTTATCTCATTCTTTTGAAATTCCTGCCACAAATTAGTTGGTAAATGTATTTCTGACTGAGTGGGTCCAAGGACTGGTTTGCCAATCCTGACTGTATGTCAGCTTTTTACCTTAAAATATATAGCCCAATAGTAGCTGATTTAAGTTTTGGATATTGTAGTCTGTTGCTGACCAATACATTATTTGATTAGAGAACCTATTAGAGTGTATGTGGAGAACATCCAGTCTACACCTTCTCTTTCTTCTTTCTTTTTTAAGTATAACAGGCTTTTCAAGATGTACACGTGGTATTTCAGCATACACATTGTGAGAAACAGCTCCAAACCCAGTCTGCCAGCAGCACATCCCTCTCTCAGCACCAGCTTCCTCCCTGTGTGTTCAGGGCAGATACTTTATTTTGAGGGGGCCCCTTCCCAGGCAGGGAGCTGCTCAAGTGGGTCAGCATCCTGGGAAGCTGCAGCCTAAGTCCTTTCAGGCACCCTATAAAGGGTGCCATTGCTTTGTCGTTGTTATACCAGAGTCTGATACATATGCTGTAGCAGGAATACATTTTGTGCCCGCTAGGCGATGACTGAAGGTGCTTCCCTTATTAAAATCCACATTTTGCACTGCAGGGTGAATTCCTTCCCACATTCCTTCCTTCCAGATCTGATTTTCAAGGTTAGCCTTGTATAGAAATGTGAGCTCCACCTTTCCACATGTGCAAAAATGCAGATCCCACAATCACTCATGTAACAGCTCCATTACAGATCTGTGCAGATGAGACAGCACCCAGACACCTCACAGTAAACACAGCTTATTAGAGATCCCCAGGACAGCCAGTCCCCTTGTGTCAACTCTGCAAAAGGAGTCTAACCTTAAGGATGTTCAGCTGGAGTACTCTGCACAGAGAAACTATTCAAATCCATGAACACACTGTGCCTGCCTCTTTTGGAAAGCTGGGAACACCCTTTCTATGTATGCTGGAGCTGGAAACAGAGATGAGCCCAGAACTGCACAGCAGTTTCCAAGTCCATCAATTATTTTTTCTTTCTTGCATATACAATTTTGTGCAAGCCCATATTTCTTCTTCCTTGATTCAAATAACTTGTATATTCAGCCTTGTCCATGACCACGACTGAATATTCAGTCCTTCACCATGCAGCCTGATTTGAGTTACTTTTAAGTTCAAGTATACATGAGTTTGGAAATCTAGCTCAGATCTCTATCTGGTTAGAAACACTCCTGACATGAACACAGAGTAAAAATTATTTCAGTATATAATAATTATTCTGTGGGCAGATGGTCTTTTCCAGCTGTTATGCCCCAATCACATTGAAGAGTCTCAGAGTCCACCTCAAATAACACACAACTCCCTAACAGGAAAAAAACTCCAGCAAATGAGGTAGAGTGAGCAATCAAAATTTCCACCTGGACCCCACCAACCTGCAGTACCCTTAGGGCAGTGCATGGCCACCCTTAGAGCAGCATGCACAGCCTTAGCTGTAACCATTCCTTAGCACAGTTCACATCCCACAGAAAAAGTTACATCCAGCTAGAACTAATGCAAGGGAGAAATCTGGATGTTCTGTAAGGGCAAATTTATGGCTTAACACATAGAACAGGGGACTAAAGAGGGCCGCTCAGGGACTGCTGGGTGCTGACCTTCTCCTTTGCTTCATGGTATTGCTCCACCTGGTTGATAAAAATCGTATTACTCTCAATTAAGGTTTTTTTTTGTTTTGTTTTGTTTTTTGTTTTTTTTTTTTTCCAGTTCTAGGGCCAAAGTCCTGGACACTAGAAAAAGAAACTACTTGAGGTTTTAGGAAGAATTTGTGTCAGTATCTAACAGAACAATTGAGCACTCAATGGCTATAAGGCCATCCAGTCCTAAAAGCTCTGTAAATTAAGCAGGTACTTCCCAGACAGTTTTCTTACCTTCCCACCCTGCTAAACTCAGCGGAATGCCACAGCCCATAATTAAAGGGGACAGGTGCCTGGAGGTCAAACAGTGGAGAAAACCCAGCACAGCAGAGCCTGGGCTATTGGCATGACCCCTGTGAGTGGTGAAAGGCCACTCAACAGAGGGCACACACAGAGAGCACAGACGTGCTTCTTTCTAGCACTTCCAGACTCTGAAGAGTTTAACATCACAACTTTAATAATGTGCTGGGGCCACAGTTTTTAACCTGAGGGTTGGTTCCTAAGTTTTAAAAGAAAAAAGCTCATCCTGAAGTCCCATAAATATCATCACACAGTTGGTATCAGGGTGTCAGGAACAGCATCCATAGGCAGTGCTTGCAACCATCTGAACCCTTTAAAGCTTATGTGGCTTTGTTGGGGTTTTTTTTCTCATTCAGTATTTCAGGGGTACAAATATTTTGACTTATTTTCACCAAGATTTCTCTTCAGACTTGGCTTCTTCCAGCTCTTTCCTCTCTTCTGTCCCTTCCACCCACCTGTTTCTTTTCGCAATTTGCTCCTCATCTAGGCAATTCTGTATGCTTAAAATAAATCTCCAGGACAAACCTAGGGTTTTACCTGGACCAAATGTTTTAAAATAGACATTTCTCTGGCTCTTTTGACAAAGTCCTGTGTATTGGCATATGGTAAACAGAGTGATACTTACCTAACCTTAGCTGAGTTATACTGGATTTGCTCCAGTTAAATCCATATTATCATTTGTACCTTTACCCTTAGTTTAGCAATGTAATGCTATCTTTACCCTTAGTTTTGCAATGTAATGCTATCTCAGGGAACTACTGAAGCCAGCTGTGGCACTGGAAAGCTGTTATCTCCCAGCCTTGAACTTGGACACTTTGTATCTGGCATCTATCCACACTCACAAGCTACATCTTAGTTCAATTTTCTCACTCTCCACACTAGTTCAGCTTCTAAAAGGATTTTGTAACACCCCAGTGTGATCTGTTATAAACCAAGTTCAAAGTGGCTGGTACTGAATCTGCTTTATATGGGAAGATATGAACCAAAGTCTTCCTCATGAGAAAATTTTGCTGATTTATGCAATCAGTTTATACACTCAGCTTGTGTAATGGGTTGCATTTCTGTAGAGCTGTCCTCACACTGGAGAGGAAGAAATGTCAGGTTTCAGGGAAGGATCAGCTGCTGGTCAGACCCACCTTTGCAAATGCAAGCAATCCCCAGCTATGTCTCCATGCTCCAGCCTGGCTGGCAGCTGCTGAGGAGCTTCACCCTCCAACTTCTTCATTGGAAGGTCACACGTGTCTATTGAGCCTTGACTCAGATGAAGCCACCTTAAACCCACATCAGGGAAGCAACACATCCCTGGGTAAACTGGGCAGGTTCTTCTGATGTCTGCTTCAGTGGCTGCCAGGCCCTTTCATTGGGCTCACACCTTGCTGTTGTGGCTCACTGGGAAAGGACACAGCAGAGTAAACCTCTGTGCTTGGAGAAGCCTGGTCCTCC
This sequence comes from Anomalospiza imberbis, assembly GCF_031753505.1. NCBI lineage: Eukaryota > Metazoa > Chordata > Aves > Passeriformes > Viduidae > Anomalospiza > Anomalospiza imberbis. The sequence continues at coordinate 13,628,895 of NC_089685.1, forward strand.
GTGGCAGGAAGGGACCATTCAGAGCCCCGAGTGCACTGCCCTACACTTAGGCAAGGCTTGTGTCTTGCTCCTGTTAGTCCTGATGCTCCTCAGAGGTTAAAAGCAGGGTGCCATATGCTTGAAGATAATCCATGGGCAGCCTGTAGAAGAACATTGCTGCTTCCCATCAGAGCTGCTTCATAGATTCACCATCCATCTGCACGTCAAGGTTTTGGCTAGTTTTGCTTGTTCCTCCCTGTGAAATGTCATCACTTTGTTTAATTGCAGAAGTCACCCACTATATTCAAGAGATGAATTATCCTACTGCTGCAAGAAAGTTTGACGTTTAGTAGCTTGGAAGATATTTATGACCAAACTAGTTGTTATTCTGAAATATAACATTATTTGTAGAAATTCCCTGTTGGGGAAAGAATAATCAATGACACATAGAACGTGCTAAGCCTCACCAAAATAGCATCTTAACTGTTCCTTAAAATGGTGACTTGTACACAAATTATGAAAAACAACTCAGAAACTTAACCAGTTTAGTCCTGGAGCAATGTAAGCCTTTAAAGATGGATTTACAGTGCACTGAAAATCTGACTATGTAAACTATCATTAATGGATTCAGTGTGTTAGAGGCCAACATTAAATCTTCATCTGTTTACTGGAAAAAAAGGCAGTAGGGAGCTATACATTAAAATGAAGATTGATTTCAGAAAGTGTAGCAGAAATGAAATATGCTGACATAATGAGTAAGCAGAAAGAAAGAAAGCATAAAATTAACAATCTCCAGCTCTTGCTCCAGGATTAGAACTATAAACTAGAGAATGACATTTATTGTAATGCTAGTCCTTGAGATGAACTGCAAAAGTTTTGATAGAGCTTCTCGAAACTTTACGGGTACCTGGTTCAAAATCTTTGCTATAATTATGCCTGGTCATTAAAACTAAAGAAGACATTCCTGCAAAATTCTATGCACAACCTCCTGCCCTTCCTGTCAGGATGCAGCCCTTGGAGGGTATAATTTCAGATGTCAGAAATAAAAATCTGGGGGCCTTCTGCTCCAGTCCGCTCTTACCTGACACCTTGGTGTTTTTCACCCACAGCCTCAGCCAGCCAGAGTACTTTGTCAGCCTCATCACATTGTAAAACATTATTTTGATGCTATTGGACAGTGCATCATTAGCAGGCAGGGCTGCAGCTCTTCCAAGGTGCACTGGAGTCAGGAGCAGGGAGGGAAACCCTATCCTTGGGCACCAGCTGGAGCTGGGAACTTCCACTATCATTGGGAGGCAAACTGCAGTTCATGGATATCCTATTGAATGAGACTGTGTTCAAAGAGTGAGGGACACAAGAAGAAAGGTTTTCTTCCAGAGTATGAAGGTGAATGACAATGTCCAGAAGGTTAGATTATGGAACACCTTGTTCTTAAAGGCCTAGAAGGAATAAAGCCTAAATAAGTATGCTTATGAAATGGCACACAAAAAGATTCATCACAAGTATCTATGATGTAAAAGTAGGTTTTCACGCCCTCTTGCTCAAAGCCAGCATGGCCGTAAGTTGGTGGTGTGGCATGGTTCAGAAGTGGAGTCTACTGAGTCTGAGCCTGGCTGTTCTCAGCACAGCAGCACCCACTGAGGTTCACCATGCTCGGGGTACTTGGTTTCAGAAATCACATCACATGAGGGTTTTTTGGGTATTCCTCAGCAAATACACCTCCTGTTTGGTTTGGTCCAAGCTTCACAGCAAAGCTATTGTGAATGCTGTGGAACTTTTAATCTCTCTTTTTTACCTACCTATCTAGGCTGTACTTTTATAACTGTATTTAAATTGCCATAATCCCTCTTTAAACTTATTTTCACTGAAATTGATTATAATCCTGAAAGGGTTTATATGTGATTTGATAAATGTGTTTTGTTAAAATGTTATGGCTTTTTATTTGTTGCTAGGCTTTTCTTTTTCTCTCTCTCCCACCCAAAAGGATTGTTCAACAAAAGCACTTAATGATACAGTTATATTTAAAGTAGCCAGTGGCATTAGAGTTGAGATTAGATACTATTCCTCTACTGGATGTATACATCAAAATACATAATGAAAAAGAAAACCAGGAAAACCATCCAACAGAGCATTTAAGATCCTGAAAAGAACACATTATGATGCCTCTTTTCAAACTAGGTCTCTAAAGCTTGGCAAATTAGCAATTTTTTTTTTTTTTTTTTTTTTTTTTTTTTTGAAAGACCAAATCAGTGCTGGTGGGCACCCAGGTGCACTGCCTGCAGTGCTGGGCTGCTGCACCAAAGTGGAAATCACAGCAAATCAAAAGGTCAAATTAGTCTCCAGTCGGTTTACAGGACAGTTTCTGAAGGTTTTCTGACACCTGCTTGTGCTACCTCCTGCCACCACAGAGGACAGCAGACCCTGCCATCTACAGAATGGGTGTTCCATACCCCGGGGAGTGCCGGGCTTTTCTGTCCCTGGGTCTCCCAGGGTTTTCCCATCGCACACTGTAATGGGAGCAGCCTCAGCACTGGAGGACCAGCACAGCTGTATCAGCCCAGAGAACCTTTCCAAAGTGACTTGAGGCTGAAGAGTGTCCAGCTTATTCCGATACAAGTACAAATTTTTGATTGTATATTACTTTAGACTGGAAGCCTGTTGATCTTAGGGTGGAGCAGAGGGAAAGGCTGCCTAGGGCATTTTATCTCAATGAATGAGATGTTCTTTTATGTGGGCATAAAGTAACTTAATTTTTTCCTCTATTTGTCATGCCATTTAATCCAGTGGTCTGCCCAAATATTATCTATGCAACAAAAATATAATAAAAGAAATGGCAATAAGTCATGTAGAGAAGGGTGTCTGGATAGCAGAGCAGGTTATTTTATCACATCTCAAAATGCGTGTTTCTGACTCACCTGGAGCAGGATGCATCACCCATCACTGCAGGTCTTCTGCAGCATAGCCGTCGATGCTAGAGCATGCCTTGCAGGCAGTCTCAGGAGTCAGCAAGGGAACCCACACTTTTACCAAAGGAGTCACCTCATGCTAATGCTGATGTTAATCTAGTGAAGGTGATTCAGGCCTGATTTCCCTCCAGTGACTAAAGGGGACCCCAGAGCAGCCAGCTCTGACACAGATGGGTGCACATTGGCATCTGCAGTGAGGTGAGATCCTTGCACTGAGCCACTTAATCTGCCTTAAAATGTAATCATGGGATTGACTGTCCCAGATTATCCTGGACGTACAGAGCAAAATTCAAAGAGTAAGGAAAAAGAAGGAACTAGTGTGAAGAATCTGATATGACCCACTATCCCAGAGATGAGTCACTCCCATCTCTCCCATAGCCAGGAGACAGGCAGATGGATCACATCACTGTCAGCACACAGACACATCCATTACCTGCAGTGACAAAGTCATGAAACCTCCATTTCTGCTGTAGGTGTATAATTATAGTATGAAAAAAATCTGAGTCATGGGTGTAATTCAGCCTCCCTTCAGGTATGTGATGAATAAGGTGTTAGTGGAAGGACTGGAAAATACTGATCACTGTTCAGTACTGTTGAGTCAGAAAAGGAAGTTTCTTGGATGTGGCATATAGACAATATATGGTTTGAAAATGTGAGGGGCAGAATATCAGTGCTGGGTCTTTCAGTGTTTTTTGCTGGAAAACAAGCATGTCTCTTATTACATCCCTACATTTCTAATTGGATTCTTCCAGTCATTATCTGGAGTTGTAGATTTTCTTATTTTAAATGTACATCAAAATATCTCAGGGTATGGAAGAACCTGCACAACCTTTCCCAGTCATATAATTGCTTAGTGTACAAGTAGAGTGCAGTTGTAACAGAGGAATTCTAATGTCTACATAAATCCAGTTTAGAATTAATCTGATACTTAAAGATACTTTAAGAAGGGTATTTAATTTTCTTTCTTACTCCAGTGTAATTAGTGGAAAGGCACAGGGTTGTTAATGGAAGGAAGCAGGGTTATTTAGATACCTTATTTAAATATTTCTGTCTCCCCATACTGTGTTGGGATTTGGCTAAAACCCTTTTGGTGCTTGTTGCAGTTGAGCAGCAACTGATATTCTGCCAGCCAAGAACCAGGAACAGTAAAATTACCCTTTATTTGGGAAAGGCTCATCAGAAAATGTTACTGCTGAAGCACAGATCAGCCAGTGCCAAGTAGAATTTGCACCATCAAGCCACCTCATTTCCTAGGAAGACAGCTGCCATGAGGACCACCCAAGCACTGAAGCTGGTGACATCATCTCTGCATCTTTAGCAAATGCTGGAAAAGACCCATAGCTGGGAGAAAGTAAAGCCACAGTCACAGGCAGGGCTGGATAGAAATAAATTAAATCGTTTCAGTGTGATTTACTCTTGGCCAACCCCTGTGGGCTGCTATTTTGTATCTGAGTTTCTTTTCCCCATCATAGTCCAACAGGCAATTTTTTATTCAGCCTTCTAATGACTTTGATCTGATCCATACCAGGTCTTTAAATGTTTACCTCTTTTCCAGTCTACTGCAGCTTCACAAACCCTCCAAGATTTCATCAACACCCCACTAGAGCCTCAGGATGCTGGGACAGTCTGGGTGATGGATACAAGGAACCATGCCAGTCTGTGAGAGCATAGAACAGAGATGGTCCAAGGCTTTTTACCAACTTAGCTTGGATCCAGTTGGACTTAGTAGGAAGTCATGTTAGGTGTGGCTTTTTAGATGGACCTAACAAGTTTGAAATTACCCAAACCACCTCCTTTGGGCTGTGCCTAAGTCTGTGATGAATTGTGATGATTCTCCAGGAGCTTAGCGGGGAATATAATGTGGGTACAGGTGTACACAGTCAGCTCACATCCAGATGGGTTTTCAGAAAGAAAACTTTAGCTTTGCCCTGAATGCAAGTAGTTGGACTATTTCCAGACCCAACCTGACTCTGGAATATGCAATGCTTTATCCATGTAGTGCTGGTGCCAATGAGCCATGTCAGACACTAGCTATCTGTGGCACAGATAGTCTACAAACTGGGTAATTCAACCACAGATGCCTGAGAGCTGGTTTTTAGCTGCAAACACCTTCATGATTGCTTCAGCCATGTCTCTAAATACTGTAGAGTGATTTTCATTAGACCAAATCAAGTTGAAAAAATCTAATTGAAGGACCATTCCCTAATCTCTTTCTTATCTTCTCATTTCAGTTCTTCCCCTTTCAACAGTGCTGTTAATTGCATTAAACATCTGATGGCTGTTAATCTTTTTAGTGAAGATGAATGCAGAAAAAAAAGTCTACTAAGTAACCTGAGTGATCATGGAAGTCCTGTTAGAATACGGACTTGCTTTCAAAGGGGTGGTTGCACTGGCCAGGTCTACCAGTCTTATACAGGCAAAAGAAACTGATGTTTGCCCTGAAACCTCCCTGCCTTCTGAATGATTCCTTCTTGGAAAGAGGAAGCTTAAACACTGTTTTGCCAAAGCAGTTCAGGAGCATGGGACTGTCTGCACAAGCCATCACTGAAGTCTGAGAAGGAAGAAGGATGCAAAGAAAACAAGAAATGGAACAGCTGTGAAAGCCTGAGCTCACTATCTCCTCAGATTATGCTTTCACCCACAGGTGGAGCAGAAAGCAAAAGCAGCAGACATTAGAAAAAGACAGCAACTATAAACTCAATGCAAACTCAATATTTGATACCTTCCCTGCCTCCCATTCTCTGTCTCTTGTGTCCTGTCTCCTGGTCTTCAGCCCACTCATCTGTGACAGCACAACAGTTTGCAGGACTCCATTTTGAAATGGATTAGGGACCTGACAGAATTTTTCAAAATCCTGCCAAGAAATGTCAGTTGTGTGATGGAAATGAGTGATTGTGAGAAAAACTGAAATGAGCATTGCCCCTGAACATGTGATGTTAAGAAACCACAGCTCAGCTCCATGACTAGCCGGCTCCACATTGTTCAGATTTACAAAAGGAGCCACCATTAGAAGCCAGGAATCATCTTTCCTGGGATTTGGGGTTTTTTAAAAATTGTTTTGTTTTAAATAACTAAGCATTGATATCTTCCATAACAACATATATTGTGGCTATCTCATTCAGTGTTTATGTTTGCCATTTATTGTCATGAAAATGGAATTCAAAGATGGAAAAGGGCTGAGAGGTGAAAGTACATACATATCAGCAGTTACAGAGTGTAGAACAATAAGGAAGTAAATTACAGCAAAACAAAGCTTTATAAACCAAACAAAGTCATAGGAAAAGCTATATTTAAAAAAAAAATTTAAAAGTTGCTCTTTGGCACAACACAAAGCTGTACTCCAGAGGAGGTGAGTGTCCACCCATGTACATGGCCTGTGACTCCTGCCAGCAAGGCTTTCGGGGCAAAGCACACGTCTTACGTGTCCTCATGCTCCCAGCCAGGAACCTAAAAGGGTGGTGCTGCTCCTATTCTTTCTGAGATTTTTCTTTTTGTCTATAGCAGTGGTTGAAATTCTTAGGCTACCTTAATATCACCACCTTTAACAGTACCAGGAACATCCTTCAGCACTCCCTATCCTCCACACCACAAATTTTTAGCAACCCAGGATGCAACACAGATCTTGACACATTTTGACCAGTGCCAGGTAGCTCTATCCCAACCAGCCTGGGTAGAGTTCAGTACCACCATAGGCCAGGGGCTTCTCCCAGAACCAGCTTCCATGTGGCCACCCTGTTTTGGAGGGTAAGACAGTTTAATGTTATGGATGCAGGCATCTCCTTGCCAACTGGCCTCAGCATCAGCAAGTGGCCCCAGGCACATTTAATTTGCTAGTATAGACACAGCTTCGGTTTCTTTGTGCTGTGGTTCCTCTCTCACTCATGTTTTAAAACTTTTTTGGTAACATTTTGCTTGTCAGCTGATAGGTATTTTGGACAGCAATTTAAGGATTTAGCAGGATTCCTTGTTTTATTTTCCTAGAATGAGTCCACAGTAAATCTTCACATATTCTGAGGCTTTACAGCCACCTCCTGCAGAGCTGGGATAGCTGCTAGCAACAGACATTCATCCTGAGTATTTTGGTGATGGAAGAAACCAATCCTCCTTATTTTTTTGGCTTGCAAGTACTTGCAAATACTCTTTCTTTTCTTGTACTACAAGTCCAGAGATTTACCTGAGCTGGCACTTTGATGAAGAAACCAAGCATTTCTTGGCAGCTAAAAGCACAGTGGCAAACCATAATCTTAATTTGCTCATACTGTTCTGTTTTAGGGAGCTGCCCTTATGAAATTGTCATCTGGAGAGGAGAAACAGGAGTCAGACCCTAGTGTCCTGCAATTTCTGTGTTTATGGGCTCTGCCTGCATTTTGTCCTCAATGTGTGTAAGGCAGTCAGATCTGCTGTATGTTAGAGAGCCAGGCAAATACTAGTGCCCAATTTAACATGCAGCTCATGTGCCTTTAAATAGCAGCGAGAGCCGAGCCAAGCCATCCACTGCAGCAATTTCTGGACATATGTGCAGAGCCCCCCTCCTCCCCTGATCCCTCCCAGCCTGGAGCTGCAAGCGCACACGAGCTGCACGGAGAGGCCGGGGATTGGTGCTGCTGCCTGTCACTTCACAGTCACCCCACTGACGTCTCCTCCACGCTGTTGACTTGATCCCGTTTCTAGCCAATGTAATTATAACATGGAGAAGCAACAACAGTTAACAATTTAGGTTAAATGTAATTTAATGCCCCGAGATTGCTGCACTTTGATGAGATTTTGCTTCACTTGAACCATGCAGAGAATGTGAAGTTGCCTGCATGCTTCTGCTAAAGTAATTCTGGACAAAGGAAAGATTGACACTGCCTTCTTCAGACTCTATTAAATGCTTGAGCGACTTTGGCATGAGTTTCTAATCTGTCATTGCTCTTGGAATTCCACATGTGAGAATGGGACCTGTCTGAGAGCAGAGGTTCCAAATCCATCCTTCTTTGGGGGAGGGTGTCCATATATATGGATATATTCCCCTTGAAGAAGTAGAGCTCCAAATCCCTGATCATCTCTAAGGGTTTTCTTTGTCCCTTGAAGAGTGTATGCCTAATATTTCACCTGCAGTGCCATTGTATCCATAAACCACGGAAGACAGCGTGAAATGTTGCTGTTACAAGGTCTGAAAAATAGTCACACAAGCCTAGAAACTCAAAGAGCCCATCACAGAGTGCTCTTGTGCTACTGGGATGGCTGCCAAGCAAGGCATGCAGATTGCTGTTGCTGAGCTTTTGAATGATGAGAAAATGACTGGGACTGCTCAGAGCAGCAGACGCTCCCCAAAGCACCCAGAGAGGTCAGTCAGCATGGCCGCTACCTTTGGGAGCCAGTTTCTAGGTGGATTGTGCTAGATCCTGGTCCCAGAAGTCAGATCCCCAACACACATTTTAATAGGGGTTTCCAGCTCTGTATATCAATCCAAGGGAAGGCTTCCTGACTAGGGATTATAGTTTTAGAGCTCAATTGCCTTCTCTGCAGATGCGGAATGGCCATCATTTTTCCAGCCTTCCAAGCTTCCTCTGCCTGACTACGAAGGCAAATATTTGTAAGTGAAATTGCTACGTACCCTCTATTTCCTAAGAAACTCAGCAAAAAACAGCCTCAGCAACCTTTTGTGATTTGGTGACAATGAGCCTTTTGTTAATCTTTAGTACTGAAAGAAAAAGATTATCATCTGACACGCTCATGTATTTTGATTAAGTTATTTATGAGCTTGACTTTGTCAGGATCCATTAACTCATACCTCTGTGCTCTTGGGCAGCTGCTTTGATGACAGCATTTGGATTTACTGGCAGAAGCTTGTTGGCCTGTTCGCTCACAGCACACAACAAATGGAAAAGCTTCCACATTCTGTGTCTTAGTGTCAAAAAGTCAGTGCTTACCGTGGTCTCAGTGACTTCTGTAGCTTTCCAAGGGCTCAGGAGTAGGTGCATGCTGTTTGTAAAGCATGCTGTTTGTAAAGCTGTTGGCTCTTGGGTGGCAGGGGAAAACTGACTTCCAGGAGCCTGTTGCAAGGGCAGCAGCTCTCCACCATGCTCTCTGACAGGCCCATTTTTTTTTTGCACCAGCTGGGATCATTACAGTAATTTTCTTGATGGTGTCCTAACAGGAATCTCAGTCCTTGCATGGAGCTTTTTAGCAAAGGGCAGATGCCAACCTAAGAAACAGCAGCTGCAGCTGACAATCACAAAAAAAGGGTTCTGGCTATAAGTAATAAGTCATGAACTAATCTCACAAAGAAGAAAGCCATCATTATCCTGTGACTTAAGGTAAAGATCAGTTTACATGGAGTACTTCCTAGCCCACCCAATCTTTTTTGTTTAGCATCTATAGTCTTCCAAAAGTATCCACAGAAACTTCTCCAGCACTGTCAATAGTTTTCATAGCTCATATAGTTTAATACTTATGAACACTGATCAGTTGGGTTGTACTGCTGTAATATTAGTAAAACCAGAAATGAACATTCAACACTTGGTGATTTACAAATGTCTATCACATTAATACCACTTGTTTTATTCACAGCTGTATAAAATTTCATAAACCATATTGCTTGGATGAAGTTCCTGAGTTCATATTTTACGTGTAAAACAGACGGGTACTTCTGACAGTAGTTCACAAGCAAGAAAGCAAGAAAAAAATTACCTTTGGACAAGAGCCTTCTATGTGGCTCTCTGGAAGAATGAGAGTAAAAGCATTTTATACAATTGGAGCATATCGTATTTAGATCCCTCTCTTTACTCTTAACTGCAGAATTTTTAGTGTAGTGACAGATTTAGTGACATGGTTGCACAGATTCTGTGATAAGGTTGCATAGGCTGTGGAAATGGGTGCTTTTCTGGTTGGAAGTTGTCACCCAGAGCTGATGGCTCAGTCATGCAATAGGAAGAAAGCACCACAGCACTGCTCCCAACTTCTCTTCAGATGAGTTTTCTGAGTCTAGAAGGACTTGGAATCCCTTTTCAATCACACAGGCTAGACCTAGAGACCCATGAGAAACACATTAACGGATATAGCTGAGGATGTGACGGGACTTTCCGAAGAAAGGAAGCAGTGGTGAATCACTGCAAGCACAAAATCACATAGGGCATAAGGGTAATTCCAACATGGATCATGGACTACTTCTATTGTACACTAAATGGACCCCCAGCTGACAAAAGACTGAACCTGGCAATGTAAGGAAGAGAAAAGATCTGGATAATCACATAGGGTGAACTGGAACCTTCCAGCAGCCAGTTACAGTTAGAAAGACTCTCAGCAAGGATAGAAAGTGTACATCCACTCAAAGTGATATAAAGAATGAAACTACAGCAGGGAACAGGGTCTAAAATTCATCTCAAAGGAAAGGAGGAAATCCACCATGACAAAATTGCATAAGAAAACACCTGGAGATAAATAATGCTCCTGCCCTTTATGGAGCTTTGTACAATTATTCTGAACACAAGCCACTAAGTAGAGCTGGCTGGTTTATTTCCCAGTACTTTGTTCATTGACCATACCTTTATACTACATAATACTAATGAACAAAAAATTAGTAGCAAGTAGTACTCTTACACTTCAGAGATTGTAGGAAATCATTTGACACCAATGGTGTTGCAGCAAGACATCAGACATTTACGGATTTCTTTGCAAAATTGTTTATATTTTCCAAAACCTTTCTCAGTACACAGATAATCAAATCATTGCTTTGATGTCACTGCCAGCATAGGAGAAGGGACATTTTCTCCCTGCAGTGTCTTGTAGTGCTGTGTAACAAATATCTGCACAGAAACCGGAGTCCCAGGGATGTTTGGCAGTCTTGGTTTTTCTGAGGATATCTATTCATCACCAGATGAGATACAACAAAAGACAAACAGCTTAGTCAGAGCAGCAAAACAAAAAAGTCTTATAATCAACAGGTCAGAAAACAAAGGCTATGAAAATAAATATGACCTTACGTGGTAGTGCTGTTACAGAAGGAGTAACTGCAAGCATTGTTGTCACATTTATTTACCCAGGCAGTGTATCTCACAGCCCCTGTGGTGCAGGGCTCAGATAAGCAAGGGAAAGAGTCCTGGTGACAATACAGAGTCTCAATAAACAGTGTTTTCACTAAACTGTAGATGAGGGAGAAGCAAAAGGTTCTTCAAGCACTGTTTGAAAAACTTCCAGTTGGAGATGTGTATCAGATGTTCATAATAAAAGCATGGGATAAAGAACAATGACAATTTGAGGTGTTTACAATCACCAGTAGATGACCAAAAGTAGAGACAAAGAAGGTAGAATCTGTTGGCTGTATCCTGACCATATTGAACAACAGACTTAGTGATCGGAGGGCCATGGGAGACAATGCTGACTTGAGGACAGCTTGCAGGGTGAGAAAGATTAGCAGATGGATAAAATTAAAAGTATTGGTCTATAATAGGATTACTTAGGGGTAACTGACATCTGTGAGGGTTGGATGCTTTGGAGCATCCTTCAGTATGCTGAAGTTTTCTTCATATAGAGACCAAGCATATAATCTTCCCCCATTGCCAAGACAATGGTTATATTCACAATGTCTACTGTAGGCAGCCTGGAGTTTGCTGTCATGACCAGTTTTTCCTACTTTACACACTACAAGCCTGTAAACCTGCCAATGGTTGCTTTGAATATCTCATTTCCAACCCAACCATGTGTGGTGGTGGGCTGACCCTGGCTGGATGCCAGGTACCCACCAAGCCAATCAATTACTTTCCCCCTCAGTTGAGCAGGGGAGAAAAAATATAATGAAAGGTTTGTGGGTCAGGATAAGGACAGGGAAAAATCAGTCACCAGTTACTGTCACAGTCAAAACAGACTCAATCTGGCAAATTATTACCAATCAAATCAGAGTAGAATGATGAGAAATAAAACCAAATCTTAAAACACCTTTCCCCTCCATCCCTTCCTTCTTCCTGGGCCTAATTTCTTTCTCAATTTCTCTAACTCCTCCTCCCCCCAGCAGTGCAGGGACAGGGGAAATGGGGGTTGTAGTCAGTACATCACATGTTCTCTCTGTTTTGCTCCTTCTGCTCTTCCCCTGCTCCAGCGTGGGGTCCATCACATGAGACAATGAGACACAGTCCTGGCCTTTCCCACCGGCTGCAGCTCTTCACATAGTGCTCCAGCCCTGCATCCCATATGGGCTCCTTGTATGGGATGCAGTCCTTCAGGAACAGACTGCTCCAGCAGTTTATGTTTTAGTAACATAAAAAATTTATTCCTCAAACATTTAAAGGAACTCAGGTCTCTTAGTACTATAACCCAATGGGACCTATTTCCAACAAACAAGAAAGCTTTTTCTTAATTCCTCAAATGTTTACATTGAACTATGTTAAAAGAGTATTCATCATACAAGGATAAAGTCATAGGACAGTAATAGGATACAGTCATAGCACAGTAATAATTATACCAAGAAGTTTTGCAAGTTCCAGCATGCTTGTTTACATATCTATTTTTAAAAACAAATACCTACTGAAGGTGTGTACATGGTGAGGTATTTATTCCTTCATCTCCTAAGGAATATTAATGTAGGCTTTTCTATAGGTACATTGAAGACCATTTTGGGGAATGACATTGAAGACAATTTTTAGGGAACACATCACTCAAATCTCATCCACAACTCAAAAGATACATACATAAGGATAAGTCAAAAGGAAGGAAGAAGGATTAGATGGATTCAGGGAGATAGATGAGAGAAATTTTCTCTTGTTCTATCTTGAATAAAAGGGCATCCTTCACTGAAAGTTTTTAACAACAGCAGAGAAAAAGTGTATCTCAGGCAAAAAACAAAGACAAATTAATTGCCTTAGTATCCAAGTTTGGGCCAGCCAATTTTTTAAATCCCTCCCATAAATCTTAGAACGATTTGAGATTATTTTCTCTTTCCGGCCACTTTTGATTCTGAGAAGTTAATGTCCCCAACAGCAGAGAGAGCAAGAGTAGGCTGCCGCCACTTCACCCAGGGTTTTGTTATCAGTGGCTCACCCCAAAGATAGTGCTGAGGGGGCTTGGGGGCAATTCTTTTTAGAGGAAAACCAATTTGTTTTAAGCCAGATGAGTTCCCAGAGCCAATTTATTGCCTGGCCACACAAAGTGTGTGTGCTGGCAAAACGGAGGACAGGTGGTATGTGTGCAGGAGCCAGGGGAAGCAGGACTTATCTCCACCAGGATGTGAACCTTCTCATGGATGTGACCATGAAACAAGAGCTTAAACTGTTGTTAAGGCAATGGAGTCATCATAATTATAGGTTTTAATTGCAGATCTGGTATGTCACTGGACTTCAGCACACAGAAACAATTAGATGTCCCATTCAACTCCGTTTCAGAGGTGAATCATGGGTCTGGGCCAAAGGGCAATGTACGAAATTCTATCAGCCTGAGTTCAGTGTGTATTTGCAGTTCACCTTTCAGGTATCTATTTCTTGCACTTCCCCAGGAGGAAACATTGTCATTTACATCCCCTCGTACAGCATTTTGGGTCTCTTCTGTTCACTTTGAGCCATGAAAGCAGCCAAATTTTACGATAGCAGAACTTGCCCAGAAGGGAAACTCTGGTCATGAGGCTCTGATAGACCTGGCCCTTTAGGTTAATACCTTTCTTTTCCCTTCACCATGTGTCTGGAAACCTACTGGCATGGGATGGCCTACAATAGAGTAGCTATTCTGTTTCTTCAATGGGTCTCCTTTTTGTAATCACATAGGAATTCAGCAGCAGCTTTGTACACTTCCTTTTGGACTACAGCCCCATCCTCATTTACTTTTAGAGACTTCTGCATTGCAATTTGCATGTATAATGCACAGTTAATTACTGTTTAAATTAAGCATACAAAACTCAAGATGTTATGATCTGTATTATCAAATCAGGTATAAGATTAACAGCTATTATAAAATAAATAGAATATATAGATAACTCCTACCATTTCACTGGCTCATTTATAGAACCATTAATTCTCTGGGATGGAGAGAACATACTAATGGAGAACAAGTTGCTCATACTAAAAATTCAGTCCTGTCCTTTGTCTTCTTTTCCATCAGGCTGCTGCCTAAACACACCAGAAATTTCCCATGGTTTTTGACAATCTGGTATTTTACACCAGATTGCTTATTTTGTCATTTCTTTTGCTTACCTATATACAATTTTTAGTAACAATCTTTGCTAGGAAAAAAAAGGACAGATCAATCAAAAATTTTAATTTTATTAACAATTTATGTATTCCTATAGTGTCTCTCTTTTCTATCCCTGGAGCAAAATAACAGCAAAATTAGTAAGGTTGTTGTCATATCCCATCCCCAGCAGGACTGCAGAACTGTGTCGTCAGCCCTTTTACATAAATACTTTTCAGGCTGCTGCTGAGGCCACTCTCTGGGGAAGCAGGGTCTAGGTTCCACATGAAGAAATGGGGATTACATGTCAGACTTCTACTGCCTAGGTAATACTGATCATAGAGTGTTGTATAAATTGTGGATATCGTCTCTTCAACAAAGAGTCAAAACTACTTGGTACACTTTTCTCATATATACAAATAATTTGTGAATAACTAAAACTAAAAGATTTACGGGCAAAGTTGCTATTTGCAGTAAAAAAAGAAAAATTGCAATTTGCGAGCTGCAGCTGTGTTTTGTGTTTTGTATGCCAGGCTTACTGATGCATCTGAGAGGAAGTGAAGATGTTTTCTAAAGACAAAGTTAATTATTCAGTAGCAGTTCTTAAAGTGATCAAAAAGAAAGGTGCAAGAGACTTCAGGGTTTTTTAATACAAAAGAGCTCTTCTTTGAGGTACTGATCAAAGTAAAAAGAAAAACAAATTAATTAGGGATTGGTTTCAATACTGTGCATAAGCTTTTGCTGAGACAGAGTGGAATATTTTCCCAAGCAACAGCAGTGTCCACCAAGACAAATTATTTTATTAAAAACAACCTCCATGTTGCTTGTTTTAGTATTCAGTATTTTTAAATTTGGGGAAATCCCTAAGTGAATTACCAATTTTTTACCTTCGGGAAGATAAAAACCAAGCAGTATCTGAGTGGTTCTTTTATTTTAAATGAAATAATTGTAGGTGTAAGAGTGAAGAAAAAATAAACAAAGAAATAAAGAAAAGAAAGACAAAAGCAGGAAGTAAGGAAAGGCTTTTAGTAGTATTAATATTATGTGTTTGCTTTGTGTCCATGTTGAAGAGCACAAGCCATGAAGCAATATCCCTTTTTATGAGGCACTGTGCAATCACAAAAGAAAAGGATAGGGTGTGCTCCAAGTAATTTACTGTTTAAATATAGCACTACAGACAACAGGCAAGTATTGAGTAATGGAGGAGGACAAGGACAAGCAGTCCTGCACACCTAATGCCTGATGTGGCTGTACCAAAGCATACTCCAGAGAGACTCGTACAAGGGTTTTGGGGAGCTCCCCTTGGCAGTGCTGGCCATGAGACCACACTCAGAAGTTTTTGCTGGAAGATGTGACAAAAAGATAGTGGATGGTGGATGGTGAGCATCTTTCAGGCCAGAAGAGAGATGATAAGAAATGCTGGTTTTGAGGAAGAGCTTGTGAGTGAAGATAAGGTTTATGAATCAGGAAAGAAGGGGGCAATGGAGAAGTCCTAGAAAGGTAGTGAGAGCTGGAAACTATTTCTTTGCTCCTGAGCGATGGATGGAGGGCTTATCCAATTCTGATATAACTTCCTCAGGTGAAGAATATCCATTTTCTTGGGGGGACCAAGCAACAAGCTTGACATGAAGTTGAAAGCTTATTGAAAAGAAGCAAATGGCACGAGAACAGCCATGAACTTTGCTTTCTTGCCAACATATTTGTTGTCTTTCATTCAAGGTAAAACCTGACCTTTCCAGTTACCATTCCGTGTATGAACCCGTTACACACACAAAGATAAAAATAAAACCAAAATATGGGGCTAACATTGTACAGCTTCATTTTACATCCAAACAGAAACTGTTTCCAGGATGAGCTGGCCTCTGGAGAAGTGATCCTATGTGGGATCACTGAGATCCCATTTCTGATCTCCCTCATACCCCACACTGCTCACAGGTCCAGGAATCAGCTCACATGCAAGAGCAGTAGGTTGTCCTTAGAGAACTGCTAAAATGAGCACCTCAAAGCTGAAGGCGAGACCTGGCCTGCAGGCTACCTGTTGGGCCTGATTCAGAAGTCCTAGTGTGGTGTCTTTCCTCCAGAAGGTATTCAGCAAAATTGCCTTTACTCTTGTTACATTTATGGAAATACAGAGGGTGAAAATTTAGGTAATGTGTCCATGTCCACATGGGAATTGCTGGAAAAGCTGATAAACAGCTCAGTGCTCCCTTGTACCCAGTCCCACCTCTAGAAAATGTCCACAGCTGGTGATCACTTCCAAGAGCAGGAATTGGCTGAGCAGCTGTGCCCTGTCTTGTCTTCAAGTTAGATTTGGATCAACACAGTTATGCCAAAAGAAATTGGTGTCTTTGAAGACATTATTTGAAAGGAACATGAAGCAGATGCCTTCATAAAATAGGTCTAATTAATAAAATCATTCAACTGTTTATGTCTGCTTATCTCCCTTCAGCTGTGATGGAAAGAAGACCTCAACTGGTAACTGTTAAGAGTCCAAGAGAAGATCAAAGGAGTAGAGGAAAGGTATAACCCCAGGACAGGTCTTCCTACTACCTTTGCTGACATTGCTCATGGTTATGTTTAGCTTTGGCTGGTGCAGTACTGTCTCCTCTCCCTGTGAGATCTGAGGTGATCTGCTCCTTTGCACTTGAGGTGGGGCAGCCATCCCATGTCCCACCTTATCAGCTCCCATTTGGAAAAGGAGCATCTGCAATTTCCCCACTGCTTTAACAGAAAAGGGGTTGCTGCATCTTTCCAGTGCTGGTGGGAGGGAAGGAGGGAAGGAGGGAAGGAGGGAGGGAGGGAAGGAGGGAAGGAGGGAGGGAGGGAGGGAGGGAGGGAAGGAAGGAAGGAAGGAGGGAAGGAGGGAAGGAGGGAAGGAGGGAAGGAGGGAAGGAGGGAAGGAGGGAAGGAGGGAAGGAGGGAAGGAGGGAAGGAGGGAAGGAGGGAAGGAGGGAAGGAGGGAAGGAAGGAAGGAAGGAAGGAAGGAAGGAAGGAAGGAAGGAAGGAAGGAAGGAAGGAAGGAAGGAAGGAAGGAAGGAAGGAAGGAAGGAAGGAAGGAAGGAAGGAAGGAAGGAAGGAAGGAAGGAAGGAAGGAAGGAAGGAAGGAAGGAAGGAAGGAAGGAAGGAAGGAAGGAAGGAAGGAAGGAAGGAAGGAAGGGGATACAAGTGTGTTTGCAGCCGCCAGGTGGGCTAACTTTAGCTTACATTCATTTTGAGCTATTTTTAGTTGCATATGCATTCCTGGGACAGGGGTGTTCCTAAAACAACTTCACTAAGTATATAAAGAAGCCCAAACTGTAAGACGCATCAGAGCCCAGTGTCTTCTGCTATGTTCTGTCTTCAGCCTCTCCCTCTGTCCCCAGCCCTCTAAACCCACAACAAAAGCCATTTTTGAGGCTACTCTGTAAGTACTGCAATTTTTCCATGGACAAGGTGGCCCTGGTTTATGGCTCTGTGTTCATGTTTCTTTACACACTGTTCACATGGCATTAACAACCTGGATTTATCATGCACTGATAAACAAAGCTTGAGCCAAGAGCTTCCCTTGGCTCTAGCACCCCTCTGGGTTTGATGCCTGCAGTGAGGCTACATTCTGCATTGCTTTTAAGGTTATCAGAAAATCTCAGGGCTCTCTTCTGCTGTGATTCTCTTAAAGGTTGACAACATTTCCAAGTTTCAGTTGTACAAAAGCCACCCCCCAAGCCAGGGCTGTTGTGAGCAGGCGACATAAGATGTGGAGCAGGTAAAGGAAAGTCTAAGGCAGCATATCAATGAGCTAATTAAAGGGGACATTGGTTATTAATGAGATTGTTTTCTAAACAGCAGTACATTTTTGTGAAGAAT